>NC_090444.1:515644132-515946523 GCF_031143425.1 Pleurodeles waltl | reverse complement strand
CCAATGGTTATTCTATATCCAAGTCAAACATTGTGCATACTACCGGAGGCTGCAATCAGAGCTCTCCAACCCATACAGTTTAGCGCAAACTAGTTCTATGATGCATGCCTAAACCCCTTCATCTTCCTAATACCCGATTTAGTAAGTGTGCTATGAAATCACTTCTACAGAAGTTTGCTGCTTTGCACTTACATCTGACACTGACTCAGGGTGAAGCGCACCACAATAACGTCACCACTCCAACGTGTCCGTCCTACTCACAGAATCCCCTTTCACTGCCACACTAGGCACAATCTCCTTATCCCTACTTTCTCCACTGTATTCCCTCTCAAAATGTCCCTATCCGTACCCGATTTCATGCCACAGGGGCTCATCTTTCTCTGCTTCTCTGGAACAGACACCTGTCCATCTCCCTTCTCCGGCCTGCACTGCGGAACAAGGCCAGGCTCTGTTTCCTCACCCTCACCAAATCCCCTACTCTCATTCCAGCTTCACCTATTCACTTTATCTTAACTCCGCTTCACCCACCCCCTGTCAAATCCCTGAATCTTCCCAATGACAATAAGTTGGTATATTCCCTTCTACCCTTTCTTGCTAAGTTCATATATGTCCACATTTCCTACCCTGCTATATTCCTAGCCAATATGTCTCAACCATCCTCTCCCTCCCAAGACTGTCTCCGCTTTTTCTGCCAATTCCATGTGTCTTTACTGTCCCAACCCACATCCTACTAAGCACCAGTAAAGCCACCTTTCCTGTATGTGTGCTCCACCATGCAATATAGTTTGTAAACCCCATGAATCATCATTAATGTCCACGCACCACTCCCTTTCCCTGGGCTCCTGCCTCATGTCCAAGCTTCTCTCCCACACACTCCCGGCTGTGGCAGTTTGGGGTGTGCCTGGTTCTAATGTAACACTTGAGACAGATTGAAAGACAATCACAGAAGAATCCTAGTCAAGCCCACTATAACATGATCTCCTTGGCAATTTGCGTTTCAATGAGCAAGTAGATGTTTAGTCAAGACACATCACAGTTATATGAGCTACTCAGAACGAAAAGTCTGCTGGAGACTTGCTGGCCCAATGCCACCACATTACTGTGTGGGATTTACAAATCAGAAACGGAAATTTGGCTGACGGCCTGTGGCAATGTGCCTCACGACCAGTGCATTCAGGAGCAACAAATCCCGATGTCCTCGACATCAGTGCACCTCCAGGCACAGGAGTAATACAGGTGCAATGCCAAGTGGAGGGGAGGCAGGACACGCACCACAGTGATGGAAGAATTGATCATTTTAGGCCTACTCGTGAGATCGCTTCCAGTTCAATGGATGGGAAGTGGCTTTGTAACCACAGCTGATCACAAACACATGGATCTTTGACCTCTACATTTCTTGCTTATATTATGTTACGTAACTCATAAGGGTGTACTTACTTCTATCTTATGATATCTTTTTCGTATGATTTATCTATTTTTCCATGCCATTTTCGAACAGCACTTTTTGTTTCGTTTAGTCCATTATGCTGTTTTCATCCTTGAAGACAGGATATTTTTTTTCTTGAAACACGAATAGTGGTGTATCGTCATTGATGTTATGTTGACAATGAGTATAAGAAACTTGGATATTCAATGATTTTCTAATCATGGACTGTTCCTGGTATCCAGCAAAGGAGATAGAATCTGGTTTTTGATAATTATGTAAACTAAGGCTTTTTTGTTTTTTTTCCCCCCATTTGATGGCTGCCAATCCTGGGTAGCTTAAAAGTCTTTTTTTTTTTTTTTTTTTTTATTATTCATGGTTTGGTCCCGTTTTTGTCACTTGAGCACATTCAAAACCTTTTTTTTCATAATATCAATGCGCCCACCCTACTCTCCTAGCTGCTTAACCTCTCTCCTCTTGAAGCCTCCACTAATTGTGAGCATTGACTGTGCAAGTGATCTCCACAAATGTGAACAGCATTCATTAGGGTTGGGTCACCAGCAGAACGAACAGCAATAATCTGATATTAATTGACTCATTTGTGGTCAACGTAATCTGCTAAGATTACTTGTGTATCCCCACCTTTTGGTGATAGGAAGTTGAAAGTTCTTGAATGTTCCTTTCTGGGAGCCAGAACAAGCCCAGGAGTTAACCCCTTGCACAAGAGACAGTGAGGCCTCTTTCTCATGTCCTGACCCCTGGAGAGAACAAGCTTTGGGACTTAAACTGTTCATCCTTTTCCCCTCCCACCGAGCCACTCATTTATTTGAAGGGTTAGGGGGCAGATATTTGTTTATGATAATTTTCTGGTTTCCAGTAATTCCTGTTGCTGTTGGGGGTTAAGTATGCGGTGCTGTTTTTCTCAGTTTTCCTTGCCATGTTTTTTTCTTATCACAATACTAACCTCAAGCCATGTTTTCTATTCTGTAAATATGAACTTCTAATGCTTAGTAAATGTGATCCAAATTGCTTCTCCACTGAAAGTTGCTTGGTTGTTATTTCGGGTGTGGGTGTCTACAGATCACCAAGGCCATGGTTACCTTTACTGGGCTGCACGTAGAACAGGACCCTGGGCACAACCCTGGTCCACCTCAGTCCGCAAACCAACTAGGAACATCGCAAGAACGTAAAGACCCCCAGCCGCTCTTCCAAGGTAAAATCCAAATGTGCGACCCACTACGATCTACAACAGGGAAAAACAGCAATCCCACGCGCCAAGAAAACACCCATAAGAGGCGGATACAAAGATTAAAAAGAGACGGGTCCTGGGCTACCAGGCTGTGCTTCCAGGAGCCAGTGTTTCAAAATAATCACCGCCTGAAATCACAGAACCAAACTCAGCAACTCGAACTGCGAAGTCACTAATAGATAACACACAGAAAAAAAACCAAAGGTGCAGCTAGCTAGAGGTCTGATAGAGAACTATCCTCGCGTGGTAAATTACAATCTGTAAACATGGACTCTGACAGCAATACCAGCCATGCACAGCACACAATGCTACCAACCCTCGTTAGCCGGCACACGGTCACTAACTGGGGTCAAGCCCAATGCACCGAGGCCAGTGCTTAATTTATGCTTGTTGTTTCCAGTGCTGAGCAACGGCACTTATTTTTGAGGGCCGGCGCTCATTCTTCTGCGCCAAGCATTTGCTGCGAGCAAAAGAGACATAAGGGAAAGACGGTGTAAGAGAAAAACGAAAAAGCGTCACAATAGGAGAAAACTGAAAGCTGCAAGAGTGAGCTGTGGGGGGGCAGGGAGTGGCTTTAAATGGATTGAGGAGGCCAGAGATGGCTTCAGGATTACGCTGCCGCGAGTTTAAGAGGACTTTGAGCACCGGCACGTTTTTATTTACAAATTAAGCACTGACCGAGGCACAGAGTAAGAAGGCCCCTGGAAGGCAGTGCTCCACTCCCGGCCCTGCCGGGCCCTAACGTGAGCCACTTTTCCCACCAGTGATACAGCGTCCAAAACGGACTACAGAAATAAGTAACAAGCATAAGGAATACGTGCAATAAATACTAAACTAAACCAGTAATAGCGTCTGCTACACAAATTACTGCTTTCAGGGAACGGACCAGGTTCCCGGGGGGTTTCGATAATTTAATTTCTTCCGATCAGAACAAGTGCTTTTACATCACAGCAGATTAGGCCAGTCGAAAGGAAACTGTTCCATATTAATACTGTGCACAGCAGCAATAAAGTGAAACAAGACAGCTGCCCAGGAGATTAAACCCAGCCATTCAGATGGCAAATCACATTCACAGTAATAAATCTTCCTAAACAACTAAACATGTGCTTCTAGGAAGTCTTCTAGAAAAAACAATATACTGTGAGTAGCTTCTTAAGATCAATGAATGGATTGGGCTTCTCGTACCGTGACCGGTCCTCAACCTTTCAATACTGCACCCTAGGTCCAGGTGAGAAGACAAATGCAGTGTAAAGGCTTTTGTGACTATATAGGTTGTGTGAAATTGCCTAAAAAGTTCCCGTGAAATTCCATGAACATTTCACAAAATTTCACGTTTGTGGTGACATTTTATTTTCCAGAATCTTGTGTCACTTTTTTTTTTTTTTTTAACCTGACGGCCCACTGTATGTATAAAAAAAAAAAATCTCACAAGATACCATCAGAAATCTCGTTCGAGCAGAAAATGCCTCTTCAGTTAACATTTTATGTGTAAACCAGTCTCTCGCTGGTATCACGCAAAATATTTTGGAGGCACGGTACATGATCAGATTAAAAAAAAAGTTGTGCAAAGTCGCATAATGCAAAATTTAAATGAATGATCGCAACATGAAAATTCAGGAATTTTGCCAGCATAATTACAGTTTTACCCAGGCCTAAACTCGAGATGGTACCAAGGTCCTCTACCTAACACCCCCCTTTACCTCACCCCCTGTCATTTACCATTGTAATTCTCAGCTAGACAGAAAGCACTAAATATGGGCATCCGCGCCCTACCATGAGAATGCTCTAGTCCACCAGGAGACAATCTCAATGAGTCACAAACATGCCTAACAGGAGTTCTCGCTAATTCTAGACTGCTAAGTTGTTGAAGAGGCCATTCAGATGAGCAGACAGTGGAACTGTGAATCTGCATTCAGCACACACCTGACTGAAGGCATTAAAGAGTGTCCAGCTCTTGAGGCTGACGTCAAGCACAGGTTCTCACTCCCTCCCCAATGCAACTCAGACTGGTTGGCTCTAGTACTGCACTATTTATTGCGGTGGCCAACCACAGCTACTAAGCACCAACCAAGGATAGACCTCCTCTGCTGAAGCCAGGGTCCACAAAGAACTTTATTCTGGTCACTATTGTTTTGAGGGCTGGCCTACTCCAGCCAGACTGAGACAAGCTCCATTTAAAACCACCTCTGTGTTATCCAGGAGCTACCCAAGAAGGGTTACCCAAGCCTTAATTTTATAGATAATCAGCCACTCCTCTGTGCGTCAACTGTCAGCCACTCAGGGTCCCACCAAAGTTATCACCAACATGTCCGGACATATTAGAAGGGACTGCATACTACTAATTGCCTGTCTCTTACCATTGTGCATATCTATGTCAGTGGGACAGCGATATACCCGGGTGGAGAACGCTTTTAGGTACACTCTGTCCTGTAGACACGCTTAGAACCAGCTATCCCTTCCATGATCCCTACTGAGGTGGCATCATCAGTAGAGCTGGGGATGTTTCCTTTGTAGTTCAGTTGACACAGCATTAACAAGTTCAAAAGCATGCTAGGACCTGTATCCATGCTTCCATCATTTTAAAATCAGGACTATAAATCCCAGAATACAAAGGAAAAGGCTGGGGTGGATGAGCTACTCATGCATGGACTAAGTAAACGTGAGACCTCTGATAGTAATAAGCTGCTACAGGGGCAACAGGGCCGGAACATACACTTCCTAGAAGTGACTGGAACTACAGAGCAAATGAGCACATTCCAACTATATTTAGTAGGACTTCGCAATTCTATTTCACCATTTTCTTTACACTTCCAGTTTCTTCACCTAGGAGAACCAAAGTGCTAGGTGATAATATACTCTGGCTAGAACCACAGTTGGGTCATGCAATGGCTTTAAGTGGACCAGGTATCAGACATGGTAAAAATCAGAAACGGACACTGAAAAGCGTTCCTTTTGGGCCCTATATTTTATGTTCTTGTGTTCACTGACAAAAACACCAATACAGTTTCTGAACAATAATTATAAAATATTTAAGATAATCCATTTCAGCGACTCATTTCCTGTTTATATTTTACGTTGTACTTAATCTTGCATTCCCAGGAGTGTTAGCTATTTATTTACAGGATGTTTCTGTATTTTTAGGGTCAAGCCTGCGTCGCATACGCGACATTTTAATAGTTAGAAAAGGGCTCGGAGCCTTTCATTGGTTTATACACTTGCCTTTTAAAATCGGCTTGCTTTCATTAGTGGAAGGCACGCATACGTCATGCCTTTTCCGGTGGTTAGACCTCCTCGAGCGCAGCGACGAAGTACTAAAAACATACGAGGCTCTCTGATTTACGTCCGGTTCGTGGACTACTTTTTTTCTTTTTGCGCAGCGCAATCTCGCATGTTTTTTTGTGTAGCCTATTACAACTGTATAGTGGATAACTGAACTGAGGCGCCTTCAAGTGTTTACAAAGGAGTCACTATTGAGATCCTAGCTCGGAGGCAGACGGTCACGAGTTTCTCACAGTGACTGTCAATGGATCAAAAATGTGTTCGGAATATATGATGAACACAACAACATGCATGCCCAGGTCCAAAGAAAGAAGTTAAATGAAACCTAACATGGAAAGGAATATTCCCTTAATAGGATGAAAGCCCCCACCCGCGTAAGGTGGTATGCTTCATCATAGGGCTCGCCACCCCGCAGCAAGTCACGGTGGGGGCTACTGCTCCCACACTGACTGGGAGGAGCTCTTCGGATGTTTTAGTATATTTTACTATGCCCCTATGTAGTAAGATGTGTGGTGAGTAATGCAAAGTGTAATAAGTGCGACGGTGTAACAAAGTACTAAAAAAAAATGTGGTTAAAAGTAACTCCAAAACAGACGTTAGACTTTATTGTTGTCTGTCCGGGTCAGGATTCAAACTACGCATAAGGGAATACGCAGGAGGAATTTATCTAACTCTGATGATGTTCTCAATATTGGTCAACATGTTTCTGCCCTCAAAATATCCTTCATCTCACGTCGGGTCTCACGTCTCTACTCGAGGTGTCCCTGGCGAGAGGCTTAGGGTGCAAACTGGCCAAGGAACAGAGACAATATATAGATGTCATTTGGAAAAAAAATAGCAAACTCTTAATTGCACAGCCAATAGTTCGGACTAGTTTTAGGTGTATGTTAGTTGCATTATGTATATGGGCGCAATAACAAAGCTCAGAAAGGAGCCTAACTACGGGTTGGATGGCACACTGTGGGAATCACAAGAATGTAGTTTAAGTGTTTCAACTACGCCCTTAATTACATACGGAGACATCACCCCACCCCCTCCCATATTCATGCCACTTAAAGCCCTTTCTAGCGCATTTCCACTCTCGCCGGGCAGCTCTCAGCACGCCCCTCTCTTCCAGGGGGCTACTGCAGCCCTCCCTTGGCCGCCCCTGCAATCCGCGCCATCCTTTCAGCCTTCTGTTATTGTTCCAGCACCACAGGGGCGCCTCGAACTCCCCCTTCTTCCAACCCCACAATGAGGGAAAGGCCGCGTGGGCACGGGGGAGGGGTGCGCTCGCGCTGCCAGGGGCGCAGGGTCACCGCCCGCTGAATGGCGGGAGTCACACACAGCGCCTCGGAGTGGCACAGCGCGCCGGCCGGGTACCGGGGGTTAAACTGAAATACTGCCGCACGAGTGAAGCTTTTATCACTCTGGAGGGTCTTTCTTCTTTTTCTTGGAAGGTAGCCGGGTGTCTGCTGAGTGTCTGCTGCTGAGATCCGTCTGTAATCTGCACATCACTGCACCTGACCCAGACAACCCACACAACGGACAAAAAGTCGGGTAACATAAATAGCAATATCGAAAGAAATGGCTCAGCAGGTTAACTGAATGGGATACAGGGGCCGAGCATCCATTAGTGCAGTAGGTGCAGTAACACCGGCGCAGAGAGGCCTGAGGGGCCCAATGAACCCTGATTTTGCTGCATTTCACAGCCCAAACAGCGGCCGGGGGCAAGTCCTTCCTTCCCATGACACACTGGATAGATGTGTGTAAGCTGCGTATAATCGTAGAACAGGCTGCCAAGACGACCCATCTGACGCATTCAGGCTGTAAAGTCAAAAGCATTTTGCGTGCCAGGATTTCTGAGGCTGTGTTTTTTTGTCAAAAGCGAAACTATAAGTCCCATAATGCAGTGTGCTGTAAACTAAAAAGTCAGGACTAGCTGAAAGTATACCATGCCATAGGGATTCTTGAGCACTACACATAGTTTCCAAATACTGTAAGTCTTACACAACCTTTCATCCTTCTGAGGAGGATAAAACCGTGCTATTGAGTTGGGTGCCATGGGTCAGAAGCATCTGCCTTGAGCTCCGGGTATGTGAATACGAGGCTTGTCCGACGCGGTCACAAGAGGGTCTGAGCATGGAGATTTACGATATCTGTAAGTGATAAATGTGTATACAATTGCTGCATAAGATGATTTACTGGCCACAGGTTTGAAACCCTGAAAGGCAAGGTCAGTCTGGTGACATTCAAAGGTCAGTACATCGAGTCCCGACAGGTTTATTTACAGCACTTTTGAACAGAAGTGTGATAGGCAGCACCACGTATAAACACGTTATTGTGATAGGGCAATCTTGGGTTTTATTATTGTTTGTATGTTTTCAGACATAACTACACAATTTATAGCCTCTGAAGTAATGAAATAAGACATGCAGCACTTTATAAAAACCCTAAATAAATCAACTAAAAAAAGATAAAATGTATTTAGTAAAAACGTACAAGAAAAGATCATTTTTCCTACTGTTCCTTGGGACTAGTCCTTGAAAATGTCTTAATCTGGATTATAAAATAAAAAGGTAAAAAAACGTATCCACAGTTTTGAGAATCAACTCATGCTAACAGGGCTGGCAGAAATGCCCAAATAAATTGTCAGACTGGCCAATGTCACATGAGACAACTTTAGCCACAACTGCAGCACGGTGTTGTTGTCTAAAAAACTAGGACTGACTCACATCATGCCACATCCACATGAGGGGCAACCTTCCAGATAAAGGATCTCTGGTAAATACTCTAAGAACACAGACCTGTAAGACTCCCGGAGAACACTGTGTCCGCAAGGACACTGCTCCAGAGTCCTGGGCTTGAATTACAGAAAGAAATGCATTCTGGGATGCGTAGTCTGAATTTCCATCAAGGGAACCAATTGGATTTAACTAAGCAGATTAGAGTGGTATGTACAAGAAACAGCTGGGTTAGCACATTGCCTCGTTAATTACATAGAGTAAGCTGGTAGCCTTACCTGTGTCCACGGTTACTGGTCGGTCAAGTGCTCTTCCCACTACCTGCATTGTTCCGGTCAATGAGGATGTGTACACTGGTCAGTCCCAAAACCCCATTCTGTCCTGAGCTATTGTAAGGCACTGGCATTAACTACCTTCGGTAAGCTGATGCTGTGTTGCTTTATCCAACGATAAACTCTCGGGAAAACGTGCTCTACGTCGCAAACTGTTTTGATTAGGTTAATTCCTGGATGCCTGCAATATAAACCTAGTCTCAGACCAGCAAACACTGGGGTTTTACTGCCTTCTAGGTCACAGGAAAGGTCTAGGAAAATAAACTGGATTGCCTTACTATATCATTATTTTTCATTCTGGACTACAGGCTCTTTGTCGGCGAATACGGGATCCAGATATCAACTGCAGGTGACAAGGAAACAATTTCTTCCAAAGCAAGACCTGTGTGTTTGGTTTTTTTTCCAAAGTTTTACAACGGAATGTTATGTTTTCATTGGTCTCCTTAAAGGTTCTGTCTCTAAATCTTTATCACGTACCTACCACCATCTGTGGAAATGCCATGTCTTGAAACATTTTCATAAATTGTTTTTTCAGATCTCATCAGTGCAATCAATGGGAAAATTACAATTTGCTATGTGAAACCGAACCACTATGTAAATTATCTCTACTCCTAAATTACGTATCTGGGCTGTTCCACCGCATGGCTGCTAAACTGTCCTTATTTTGCACTGCAATATTGCTCCATTGTGGGACAATGCAAATCGACATCCTGATGAATAAAATCTCTACTCAAACTTGTCAACAGTTTTGCGTGGCTTCGAGCAAACAATGCGGAGGTCCTGCTTCCCCCCCTTGACAATTCTTCCGTTTTTTGCCAAGTGCAGTAAGGACTGTTTTAAGTATTCTAATAAAGGTAGTCCAGGGAGAGAGAAAACATGGCCTCTAGTGCCATCTAATGGTAGAGCTGTTTAAGCTGCTTCATTATTAAAGACGATGGCAGCATTTACAAATACATAAATACATTTTGCAGAATGGGAATGGGCCATGGCAAGAAGGGTGCTTGGGGCATTCTGCCCCTCTTTCCCTGTTGCCTCCACTTGTACTGTACAACCCTCTAATTTGCTTTACAAAACTATGTAGATACATAAATAATGCATTCTGGGTGTTGTAGTCTCAGTTTTCTTCCCTTAAACTAAATAGAGAAATACACCTCATAGGAATGATTTCTAGGGGAAAATCCCGGGACTGGAAATAGTGTCTTTGATGACAGGGCATGAGGTGCCCATTCTGAGTCCGTCCGCTTGGGCTGATGCACCCGATGAGAGCCCAGGAGTAAAAGCCTAGGGTCACTGTGACAAACGTCATACCATCTGACCTCGGAGTAGAAACTTTTAACAAAGTCAGCGTTGGCTGCACAAAGTGCCCTGAGAGACAGACAGCAGCAAAACCAATTATTACACCAGGTCTGATGGGACAGTGTGGCAGTAGCAGGTCTACCTTTAACAGGTGCACAGAAACAGTGGTAGCGCCTTCTACACCGTGTCTCGCGACACAATAGGTTGCGAGGACTGGTACTTGCACCAGGTGCACTGCAGCAGTACTGGTACTAAGTGCAGCAGGTGCGAAACCGTGCAACAGCAACAGTACTACGTGAACAAGGTGTGCAGAATCACTGTTCTATCAATTCTGCGACCCACTGCGACAACACCAGTCCTTCCTCGAGGCCTGCCTGCCTGTGACGTCAGCAGAGATACCCACAGCAGCTGTACAGGATGTTTCAGTGACACAGTACCAGTACTAGCTATTGGTGCAGGTGCGCTGAAACATACAAGACACTACCTCTGTCCCAGGGCACAGACATGTGACAGCAGCGCTACCCCTGGTGACAGCAGTAACCGTACTTGCAACAGGTGTACACATGCCACCTGAGCAGGTGTGCAGGCACCGAGGTGCCATCCCTATGGACAGGCATGCAGGCACGCTTTCCATTTCATAACTTCAGCGTTGTGTTACACACAATATTTCTGGCAATGCTTCGTTTTTTTCTATAACACATCCCTGTGATGCTGATAAACCCCTCTCTGCAAGCAGAGGACCAATCATCTGTTCAAGTAATATTTCATAACGGATAACTATTTTGTGTATTAATGTGCCTGGTTTTGCAGCAACTGGCAGTTGTGTCACCTTCTGGAATCGGGATAATACAACTTCTTCCAACTCCTCGGCTTCCTACAGTTATGTTTCGCTCATGGCCCGCTGCTGTCCAGGGCAGCTTGCACAGAGCTCCCAGCGCATCTGCAGATTAGCTGTGTTCTTCTAATTTCTGAGAGCGCCCTTACGCGCCCCTGCCCCCAGCCCCCAGCCCCACAGCTGATCGATGCGCACGAGGCGGGCGCGAAGAAAATCCATACTCCCTGCCTCTCTCCACGCATTCTTCTGTCAGGCCAAGCTGTGTGGCAGCATCGCGGGGGGCTACTTACCCTCTGCCTCTCCACACAGCGGGACAGAGCAGCTGAGACCCCCGCACCCGTCACAGAGGCCAAAGGTTAATGCACACAGCTGAAGCACACCCTGCTGCCACAGCCGGGCCGAGACTGCACAACACTGTCAGAAGAGGCTTCCTCGGTGTGTTGTTACCAGACTCCGAGCCAGAGAGTGTTTACCCAGACCAGCGCTTCCTCTACCTAAGAACGCGTGAACTGAGCCAAGACTACCACTCCCATAATGCACGTGGCTGCTAAATGGCAGAAAATCAAACAAGAGCTCTACCAGAATGCCTTTCAGGTACATTGCTTCGTATGATTAGCTCTCGCAGTAGTTTATTTTACAGACTAGTACTTCGAACCCTTTTATTAACACAACAGGGGGTAACAGCGCAATAAGAGCCTGTGTGGACTCTTCACATTAATAAATTAGTCCAGGCCTCCCAGTGCCCGTGGTCCACACCGGTTCCCAGGGCGCACGGCGCCGCTCTCACCTGCCCACAGCGTGTGCTCCTCGGCAGAGGTCCGCTTCGCGCCGCCGTGCCCGCGGCTCCTGGGGTGCGTGTTCCCCATCTTGGGGGGCTGCAGCGGGAGCAGCTCCTCTTCGTCATCGCCGTAGGCTGGCTGCCAAGGGGCGGCGTGCAGGCAGCCCACCACCGGCTCGGCCCGCAGGCAGTGCACGTAAGCGATCATTGTGAGGGCGAGAGAGACCCCTCACTATCCCCAGGGGCTGCTGAGCAGAGGGGGGAGTGGCCGAGCCATCCCCCCACAGCACCAGGAGCTTCCAAGGGCTGGGCGGAAGAGCACAGGCGCAGGCCGAGAGGCCTGAAGTCACCGCTGCCCGTCCATGCAGGGTAGCTCAGGCTGTCAACGCGCCTGCTGCGACGTATGTGCGAGTATCACCTACAGCTCACAAGTACCAGTCCTGGGGGGAGAGTATGATCCTACTAACTATCTGTGTGTAGCCTGGAAGTTGCCAGTTCCAACCCGTACAAGACAGCTCAGACCATTAATGGCCTACTGGGGAAAGAGTGCGTGGGTAAACTGCATGTCACAAAGTGCCGATCCCAGGCCAATAACTCTATAGTCACCGGTCCTAATGCAGATTCTCGCGTATCATCGGTTCCAATCCATCTCAGGCGGGAAATGTGTCTGCTGGGTAGAATGTGGGTGCACCCACCGCGCCCACGGCAGATCATAAGTATCAAACCCAGTTAGACACTGCTCGCACTAAAGTACCACTAAGTGGCCTGGAGTCACAAGTTTTAATCCAAGCAGAACATGTCGGCCTGTTAATGTGGCTGCTGCAGGGAGTGTAGGTCACGAGTCCCCAATCCCAGTTAGAGAGATGTGCTTTTACTGCTCCTTCGGCAGGACTGCATACATCTGTAACAGCGCTTCAATCCCTGTAGAACCGCTCAGGGTGGTAATGCACCTGCTGGAGAGATGCCTGAGGCCTAAAGGGAGTAAGCCCCAATTCCGGCTAGATAGCTCTGCGGTGACTACTCCTTCTGCAGAACTCTGAGCAGACTGCAAGTCCCATCTGTGAAAGAGCGATCAGGCCATTAATACGTCTCTTGCAGAGATTTTCAAGCACTGCGCAGTTCATCATGTGAGATAGCCGAGGACGTCAATGCACCTGCTGCACAGAGCTGTATGCGCGCTGCAAGACACTGGACAGATTTGTGGTTAATGTATCAGCAGCCTAGATCCACTGGCAAATAGCAGGTCATGGGTTGCAATCCGTAAAACGTGTCTCAGAGCATTAACAGGCGTCGTGTAAATTCTGTTGCAATTGGCCAATGCCGCTCCCGCAGAGATCTTCACAATCCATGTATATCTGCGGTCCCTTTCTCAAGAGGTTCGGCTCATCAATCCATTCATCCGCCAGAGATCAAATACATATATCTAGTGCCGTGTGTTGGTTAATAAGAGCACCTAACATACCAAGGTCCATGTAGGGGGTGCTCTATAAATCATCATGGCCACAGCAGCAGGGAGCAGTTTCCCGGACAGAGGCTGCGGCCCGCGCGGCTCCCTGGAGCCAGGCCCACCCCGCGCTCCCCGCGCTCCCCGCGCTCCCCGCCCAGGTGCGGCTCCGGTGCAGGGCGGCCCGGTCTCTCCAAGGTCTGGGAACCTTATTTCTGTCCGTGATCCCACTCAAGAAGGGCTGTCTCTTAATCTGCCAATCCCGGATTATCCTGCCTCGCTGGCCTACGCACCTTCCCCACCGACGCGAGGCCTGCGCAGGCAGGGAGAATACCAGCCCAACAGACATGCGCAGACGCCCACTGCCCTGGGGCCTCAACGGGCCTTTAGACCTCTCAGTACAAGGTATTGGGCAGCAGTGGGTGAGGGCTCTGGGCAGATATCAGCCCCTCACACCCAACATCCGGCCGCTTCATAGTGTGTGTCGTGTTAAGGGACACTGCAGTCCAAAGCATGGTCGTAGTCGCTGAGTGAACGCATGATGAATCTCAAAGCTCAACACCACCAAAAAGGGCGTCCAGGCGCTAAAATGCGGTATACACTCTCAATGACTGAGACTTGACGTGAGGCGGAGAACTGGGGATTAAGAGGGTGATGTGGTGGAGGATGGGGGGGGGGGATGGGGCGGCTAGGAGTGTTAGGGGAAGGCAAGTGGCTTGGTGGACAAGATGGCGGTGAGTGGAGGACTAGAGTGAGGTAGAGGGCGTGGCGTGGGAAGTCCTGGTTACGGGTATGAGGTGGAGGGCATTGGATGGGAGGTGGAGGGCATTGGATGGGAGGTGGAGGGTAATGGATAGGGAGGGTTTGGGAGTGGATCAGGGGTGTAAAGGGCTGTGGTGAGGTTGAGGAGAGGTGGTGGCTTTGGGGTGAGGTAGAGCATGGATTTAGGTGGGGAAGCGGGAGGGCGTGAGTGTTTTTGGGGCCTGAAGTGAGATGAGGGACTCTTGCGAGGAGGACGGCGTGAGAAAAGCTTGAGGGATAAAATGACGCAATGAGCTGGGAAGGGGCGCAGGTCCTGCGCGGCGCACGGAAACTGCAAACAAGAAAAGTACACAAACAATCCGTAGCGTCGGACAGGACAGCAAGCAGCCTTCAAACTGCAACTTAATGTGAAAGGCGCCAAACACCAACAGAGGACGATCTGCGTCAGCACCACAGTTATTGAACTGGAAATATTAGTGTACTGCCACTATCAAGGAAACCTGTGTGGTGCCGAGAAGTGCGCGTATTCTATTAAATCCTGCGCCCCTGCTAAGAAGTGCAGATACTGTCAACGAAGGCCGCTCCTGACAGAGTAGAGGGGCTGAGTCCGGGCGTCGGTGGACAGGGCGTCAGACTTGCCGACCGTCACCATATATCACGAGGCGGCCGCCTGTTTGAGGTCAGCGTCGCCCACCTACCTCTAATCTCCGCCATTTCATTATTTGCTCTCAGGCACGTTGCTTTTAAACTCCACGATGAAGCACATTTCGTAACAAGTGTGCACATGCTGAACCTGAGACCACTAATCTTACTTAAATACACTGAATGACCACAAATAAATTATATTTTTATACTACTATTTATTCTCTCTAAAAATAAATAAAGGACAGGCGGCAATTTGGCGTGCCAAGATGGCACCCACTCTTCCCACCTAGGCCAGGGGCACATGCACCAGGGAGACAAGGCCCTCGCACGTGTTACCCACCTTCAATATTATCTCTGTTTCGTATATAGGGCTCGTGAAACACGCTGTGGTTGTCTATGGACGTCTTCGCCAGCAGCAGCCGACTGTTAACGCCCCAAAGCGCCAAATCTCTGCTAATTCCGGAGTATTTCTGGTGGTGGAGGCGAGTCTCCCTGCGCCAACTCACCAATGCCATCTGCGCTTCTTTGTTCAGCTGCCAGCCCTTGCCTGCGTGGCACCTCCCTAGCAGTAACTGCTACAAATACCGACGACACGAGAGGCGTCCATCAACCTGCACGGTCTTCAACATCTCACACCTGGAGCAGTGAAGCCTGCACTGACCTACCTGCCAGATAGACCTTTAGGGTTGCCAATGTTGTGGAATTACAAGCATCACGCAAAAAAAAAATATATATATATATATATATATATATATATATATATATATTCTAGTAACTTTTCTTCGCTGGGTGTTTTCGTCAAACAAAAATACACACGTATTACGAGACTGGACAGCAAATGGAAGAGAAAAGGTCTAGCTCAAAGGAAACATGTCTCTCAGGTAGCGACTTGTCCTTGAGGCTGTCTTCTGCAGGCAAAAATAAAACTCACAAAATTCAGTTAAAAGAAATATGCAAAATAGTGTAAAGTTCACATATTTTGCGTAACGTGAATTTCGGATATTACACAACACCATGCCGACGTTAGAAACATTTAATACAAGCTTAGCAGTCTCATCAATCCATGTCATCTCTAACACACTGTAGTCCCGGCTCTCAAGTGGTAACCTAGTGCATTCTGGATACTGTAGTATGGGGCTGCTTCTACTGAAACAATCGGATTGTCACACATCATAGCAATAAGTACATGGACTACTGCAGTCAAGGAGTACTATTGTTCACACCTCTACTACAGGCCTAATGAAGTTAATTTTCCATGTTCAGCCTCACCGCATGTACTAGGATGTTAGGATTATTGATTGTGGACTATGGCAATTCTAGGAGGAATCGTCATAGTCCACAAAAGCACCATCAGAGTCTCCACCAGCTCCCACGACACCATCAACTCCGCCGAGCACCTCCATTTCAAAATCCACGTCAACGCCAACACCACCCTCAGAGGAACACTGGTCTACAGACCCCCGACCTCACTTCTGCGCCGACATCGCCGACATCATCAGTGCCCAAGCCCTTGCCTCAACTTACTACATCCTCCTCGGCGACCTGACCTTCCACCTAGAAAACAACAACATCAACACCACCAACCTACTCGACAACCTCGACCTCAAGCAGCTCGTCACGTCGCACACTCACACCGCAGGACACACACTTGACCCCATCTTCTCAGCCAGCAACCACGTCTCCTTCAGCCACACCACCGAACTCCACTGGACCGACCATCACTGCATCCATTTCTCCTTCCAGAAGCCGGTCACTCACCACCTCACCACTCATTCCCCCCGACGCTATTGGAACAGAATCTCGACAGAACAGCTGATCTCCACTCTCACCCAGGCACCTCCTCCCAGGACCCGGGACCCCAACTCAGCCGCCACCAACCTGCATCAATGGATAGACGACTGCGCCAACAGCCTCACGCCACTCAAACAACCCTCGGACATCCACCACAGATCCAAAGCCAGCTGGTTCACCCCCGACCTACAGGCCTCCAAACGGGAATGCCGAAGAATGGAGAAGACCTGGCACCTTGTACCTACCGAATCCAACCACATCACCCTCAAGACTGCCATCCGCAAACATCATCAGCTGATCCGCACCACCAAAAGAACCTACTACAAAAGCTGCATAGACACCAACGCTCACAACAACAGAGAGCTCTTCGGCATCATCAAAGAACTCTCCAACCCCAGGCCCTGCTCCTACGAACCCCCGCCATCACAGGAGCTCTGCAACTCCCTCGTCACTTACTTCCGTCGAAAGATCGAAGGCATCCACAACAGCTTCAAACCCCAGACCCACCAGCCAACCACAGACAGCCACGAACCCAATGCACCAAGCAACATCAACCCTCTATGCGCCTAGACCCACGTCAACAATGAAGACACCATCAACACCATGGCCTCCATCCACTCCGGCTCCCCCTCGGAACCCTGCCCACACCAGATCTTCACCAAAGCCAGCGACATCATCGCCCCCTCCCAACTCCGCACCATCATCAACAGCTCCTTCGAGACAGCCACCTTCCCGGAGATCTGGAAACACGCCGACGTCAACGCCCTGTTGAAGAAACGAAAGGCGGACCCAGATGACTCCAAAAACTACCGGCCCATCTCCCTCCTCCCCTTCCCAGCAAAGGTCATTGAGAAAATCATGAACAGCCAACTATCCAGCTTCCTGGAAGACAGCAAAGCGCTCAATACCTCCCAATCCGGATTTTGCAAGAACCACAGCCCTGAGGCCGCACTCATTGCTACTACAGATTACATCAGGACCATGCTCGACAAAGGTGAAACCGCAGTGCTCATCCTCCTGGACCTCTCCGCAGCCTTCAACACCGTTTGTCACCACACCCCTCGAACACACCTCCACAACGCCAGGATCCACAGCAAGGCCCTCGACTGGATCTCTTCATTCCTCTCCGGCAGAACCCAGAGAGTCCGCCTTCCGCCTTACCTGTCCGAATCCTCCAAAACTATCTGTGGCGTCCCCCAGGAATCCTCCATCAGCCGAACACTTTTCAACATTTACATGGCTCCTCTCGCCAACATCGCACGATCCCACCACATCAACATAGTATCCTACGCAGACGACACCCAGTTGATCATCTCTTTCACGAAAGACCCTACAACCGCAAGAAACAACCTCCACAACGGACTTCACGCCATCGCCAACTGGATGGAATCAATCCGCCTCAAGTTAAACACAGACAAAACAGAGATCCTCATCTTCGGCAGCAACCCCTCCGCTTGGAACGATTCCTAGTGACCTACCCCCCTAGGAGCTGCACCCAAGTATGAAACCTGGGAATCATCTTGGACTCAGCAGGTCAACGCAGTCTCCTCTTCCTGCTACAACACCCTTCGCATGCTCTGCAAGATTATCAAGCAGATTCCTGTCGAAACCAGAAAGACAGTCACCCTTGCCCTGGTCAGCAGCCGACTGGACTATGGCAACGCACTCTATGCAGGAACCACGGCCAAACTACAAACAAAAATGCAACGTATCCAAAATGCCTCTGCCCGACTCATCCTCGACGTCCCATGCCACGACCACATCTCTGCCCACCTCAGAGACCTACACTGGCTACCCGTATCGAAGAGGATTACCTTCAAACTACTCACCCACGCACACAAAGCCCTCCACAACACAGGTCCGGCCTACCTCAACGACAGACTCACCTTCCACACTCCCGTCCGCCAGCTCCGCTCCGCCAGCCTTGCCCTCTCCTCCATCCCCCGCATTCGCCGTACCACCGCCGGAGGAAGATCCTTCTCTCACCTCGCCGCCAAGACCTGGAACTCCCTACCGCTCCACCTACGTCAGACCCAGGACTTCCTGACTTTCAGAAAACACCTCAAGACATGGCTATTCGACCAGTAGCTCCCCCTCAGCGCCATGAGACCCTGACGGGTGAGTAGCACGCTTTATAAATTATGTGATTGATTGATTGATTCTAAACATTCCCAGGCCATGTTACTCATGCATTTTAACTTCATGCCGTCTCACCCACCATCCTCCATTTCTAGATGAGAGCAAATAAAGCCCCATAAAAGCAGATCCGTGCCAGGTTTGGCAGGCAGTCGCAGATCATGAAAGTTGTTTCCGGTTAGATTAATTGTATGCACATTTATGTTATGTGGCCATCCAGTAAACCTAAAATGGATCAGCTTGTTGTGGAACTAAATTGGACATCCATATTCTTGGTGCACTTTAAAACCTTGTGTGCAAATAGCACTTTCTCAGTCGCACACCTCCTCCCACCACCAACCCAAACATCCCAGTACAACCTCTTTCTTAATGGCACCAGCATGCCAACTGTACGAAAAGGGTTCCCCCTTTGAAGACGGCAATTCAGGGACATGCTAAAGGTTGAAGTTGCTATACACATATGAAGCGCATAGCATGTATCTATAAGATGGTCCCTGATGGCAGGCATTCTTAGCACAAACACACTATGATCAACAGTAGAGCCACAATGTCCTAACAGGCACTCCGTTCGCATCTATTGATGTCTTGAGTCTAACCATATGGCTGCTTAAGGATTTGTAGAACTTTGACTACAAAGACCGCATTTCCCATCCTTTTGCTTTTGTCCTTGTACTATTCTCCTTCAGGACAACCAAAGTTGACTAACCACCCTTTGAAAGCACCACTTAACGTCAGACTACTGTATAAAAGCAAATATGGTTTTGTAGATTATTTTGTTTCTCTCCAACTACTGATATCATCCAAACCCCAAAACATCAATACAAACCCACATTTGATACAATATGGAAAGACCTTAATGCTGACAACCAACACACCTCCAATAAACCCTATTTGGGCTTTCACTGATCATTCAACGACGTTCTATAGCCAACTATAAAACCACACACCATTGTTCCAATCACACATTCAAATAGAAGTACTCAAACAGAACACAATAAAGGGATCCGACCTGCCATGTTCACAACCCAGCAAAAGGCCATAGAGGGCCATCATTGCATTTTGATTGGAAATATCAAGGTGGTAATTTTGCACCTGAAACTGCAAATACTGCGTGTTTCAGTAATTTTAAGATGCAAAGTTACCGCAGTATTTTAAGTTGTCTCCTATGAAATGGGAACAAACGTGGGTAAATCTGGAGGATTTCTGGACGGAATCCTCCTTTACCAGGTCGTTATCCATGAACACATTTAGCTACATGTTACCTGTTGAATACATCTCTGGAAAGCCCCAAGATATTACTGCACACATTACATACCACAGGTTTTAATAACGCATTACTGAGAATTCTTGATTTGGGTGCTAACGTTTGCCACAGGCCAAATAGGCAATTCCCTCAACTTGGAATGTGGGGACGTAGCTGGAATACCACTGCCTACCAAATCAACAGCACTGTCGCTCTGCACACCAATATAAAATCTAGAAACAAGCAGATTAAATGATCATAAACATAACAGACACACACACAACACTCCATCATAAGACACCGAACAGGGTTGCAATGCCTGTACGAAAAACATTATACTCTGGCCGAAAATGGGACAACTGATGTTCTTCACTCAAGAAAAAAAGGGAATCTCCTTCAGCATATCCATGAGATGAACCACCACAAATCGACCTAGATTGAACTCACTTTACATTCACACTAACTCACACAAACCATTTCGGATGTTAACACTTCACAAACGCCCCACTAACCACACACAAAGGAACACCAACAAAAAACGAGCACAGGCAAAGTCAGCAGGTCTGGTGTTGGCCCCCAGCCTTTTGGTTTTATCATGGTTTTTGCAAAGCTTTATTGTTGGGGCAGCTGCTGAGCCCTAATCGTGTAGCTGTACATGCAAAAACAGCTTCTAGTATGTATGTAGCTGTTTTTTGGTCTTAAAAATTACACTGCAATAGCAGTCCTTGGCACTTAAGGAAACTACCTTGTGTGTGAACGTGTTGCTTAAGAAGGGGCAGTATGGCATTAGCAAATTGGCTGAAGTGGGCTGACCCACTGCACCCATGCCTTATGCTGTATGGGCAGAAGAAAAACGTGAATGACGCAATAATACCAATGGATGAAGAGGCGTGGCTGAAGGCCACCCTAAGTATGTTATACCTATAATTTTGGTAAACTCGAAGGACTTGGCTGACATTAGATTTAAACAGACACTAAGAAATGCTGGTTTCTCCAGTGCAATGGATGGTTTTCTCAGATTCACTCAAAAGGCAGCTCAGATGGAGAATTAACTATGAGGCCATGGAAATAGTGGTTGGTGCTGTACACACACAAACAACATACGTAGATTCCAGCGCCTGCGCATCTTCTGGCATGCTTTGTGGACGCAGCTCTGTAGGCAGCCGACAGTAGATCTTTAGAGAGTCTCGGCCTCTCCGGTGACGCAGGCTGTATATGTGGCCTTAAGTAGCACCACTCTCCATTTTGTCTGTGATCATTACCCTGACTATATTCCTCTTCGTTCCCCTTGCCGGTCTCAGGCTCTGGCAGCCACTGTATGATCACTGTCACTGCAAAAGGACACTAAGGTGACCAGATGACTACATGTTATCAGGGTTTGTAGGTCCCACTCTCTTAACAACCTCATGCAAGGTGTGCTCCGAGTTCACGCAGCTGGAACCACTGGGCTAAAGGTCTAGTTTACAATCCTCTGCACAAGGAAAAACGGGACTTGAATACAAGGCCCCTCGGGCTGAACTTGGTTAGGGGGCTCCAGCGGGTTCACTGTAATTGGCTCCGGCTTCAGAGGAGGCTGCTGCAGGCAGTATTCAGAACCCCCACCACCCAGGAAATGTTTGTGCTACTAATCTCCGCCCTCAATTTAAGAGGCCTAGTTGAATAGCACGGGCAGTCGAGTGCAGATTCTTTCCATTGTTTCGACAGCCAATCGGGCCTGCAGCCTGATAAGCAGGGGTTACTTGAGAATGACCTTTCCAGCCCCACAGGTATCTCTGCGCGCGATACTGCACTGTGGACATACAAGAGGGGTGTGGGCGGGGCCCACACGTCACATTGTCTGCTATATTACTGGGCTCTGAGACTTAGTTATATGAAATGCTATTTTACTTTTTCACAAAGTCTGACACCAAAACGTAACCTCATACATGTTCCAGGCTTTGGACATGCAAAACCGCTTCTAGTATGTATGTAGCTGTACATGAAATGTAAAAACAGCTTCTAGAGTGTATGCAGCTATACATGAAAGAACATCTGATTAAAAAAAAAAAAAAAAAAACATTTTGTTGACTATGTACCTACTAGATTTTGGCTTCTAATCTCTTCTCCCCCACCTGTCTCATAATTAGTAATCTGGATGTATCACTTAATCTCACTATGTTTGTGTATGAACATTTGCAGTGCTTAGAAACAAGTTTCAAAAGCAAAACGAACACATGATGGACGGACTGCTGAACAAAGCAAACATTCACCCCTAGTTATAAAGATCTTGGTTTAATCCATTGTTTTTTTGCTCACCATGCCAGCCCAGTTTGAACCCAACCACATGCAAATTAGTTTTAGCCCTGTTCCCCATGGGAACAGTCCAGCTATTATGTATGCGCTATTAAATTACGGTTGGTAGACAGCTGTGATTACACCGGATCCTGGGCTTTACTAAGAAAATGTACAGGCCACGCCGTGGGCCAAGGCTAGTGGTACACATGATCTACTAGCTGGAGGTGTACAGGCAGACACTTTCTTTAAAGCACTGAGGGCCCGATTCACAAAGGTACTTCCATGTAGTAGAGTTACGAGGGCAGAATCTCTGCACTCGGGCGGAATCACCGCACTGCAGGGAGTGCGCCGTGCTGAGATTTTACCCCGACTGCAGATATTCTGCCACAAGTGCAGAGATGCCTCACTTGTAACGTTACTACACATAAGTACCTTTGTAAATCGGACCCCAAGTTATCCAGAAAGGCTTGGGCATGAAGGAGAATTTCCGTTTTAATCTAGTGTCCCCAGGATGCTAAGAGGGGGACTCCAGGGTAGGATACATATGCGTCCGTGTTTATCTACTGCTGTTGTAGCAGGTGCAAATATAGACTATAAAAATATAGAAAAACAGACACAACGAGACTGAAAAACTTTGGTTGGAAAAATAAGGTATCAATCACGAATACCAACCCAGGAAAATATTCCTCTATTAAAAATTCCTAAATCCGGACAAATTCTTCACTCACCATTGCAAAACAGATTACATTATTATTCTAAATGAAGCCCTGACATATACTTCGGTACAAGTGCTTGACGGGAAGGCCAGAGTGGGTTGGACCGGTGGGTGTAGATGGCTGGCGATATTTTTGTAAATAATAAGTTTCCATTTATTCATTTTCGTAGTTTGCATTATGAGTTCTTTCTTACTTTTGCCCTGATCCGGTTATTATTCAGTTGAGAGCTCCGCAGGGTTTGGCACTTCAACGGGCAGAGATGCCCTTTCAAACTTTTCTGCCTTGGTGACTAATCCTGCAACAATAGGTTGGGGAACTGAGCGACAGCTAGACACACCCCGAGAGGAACAATCCCCTTCACCCTTCGACTTCATGTCAATCTTTGATTAAAAAGTATTCAGGTATAAGCAACAGAATGCGCCAGACCGCTACGTCTATAAAATGCTGCCATCTACCGGACAACTTGCACAACTGCAAGGAAACCCTTCAACGGACGTGGTGATTAAGGTACAACTTCCTCCTGACAGAGCACAAGGCGATATGAGGATGTATTCACCCAAATGTCAGCGTAAATGGGTGGACACCATGGATCCTTTAAGAGTGGTGTGTGGGACTTCCTTCGGTGGCAGCATCACAGATTCTTGGTGGGCACCATAGACAATTTTAAGAGTGGGGTCCGATTGGGATCACCACCACTCCTGGGTGGGTCTGATGGTCTTCTCTGCTCCTCGAGCACGAGGGAGGACCAGAGTGGGAAGCTCCAGCGGCCGAAGATTAAACTAAAGACCAGACCAGACTCCGCCCAGGGGTAACATGTCCTGGTGTATTGGGGTCAGATCCCAGCGTGGTAATGAATGCCACATCACGTCGACTCATGAGTTCCCCTTTTAACCAAGTTTATTTTCCATCTTCTCTAAGGTGAACTATTATTCCTACATAATACTTTTTTGGCAATGTGTCACCCTGAAGACTTTTATTAAATACCAGAATAATTCAGGCAAATAGCTCTGGGTTAGGACCTCGCGTTGCTGCCCTCTGTGTTGGACCAGCAGACCATCAGTTCGAATTCCAGTATGACCAACACAGTAATCCATCCTTCCGAGGTTGACAAACTCAATGCCAGTGAAATGGATAACAGTACACCTGCTACTAACATAACTCAAACAATAAAAAACTGTGAAATAAGGTGCTGTGCAGTAGTTACTAATGTTACAGAGACAGGCAGGGGTGTGGAGGTTTTTTTTTTCTACACCCTTTAGCAATCCGGAGCAGAGAGACCTTAATACGGGGACCAGAATGCCCTGATGACATGGCGACCAAAGGGTAAGGCTGGAGTTGTAAATGTAGTATTAGTCCCATTGCAAACATTGAAAATGGCCCTCCCCACCTCCTCATTTGGTAGTTAAAAATAAATTCATAAAACAAACACAATTAAGTGGAAAGGGCTCCGAGGCCCCAGTGTGGCTGCACCTGCTGCACTTTTGATAGCTACATCCTTGTAAGGCTGTCACCATTCTGGGCCTAGCACTGCACGCAAAAAGCCCGCCCCGCACTTTAAAAATACAGTCACCAGCGGAAACGGTGTCGTGCAGCCAGCGCTCTCCACTTCGACCGACTGCGGCGTGCCAGGCTGTGGGGGGCAGTGCCAGCAGGAGGAACATGCAACCAAGCAGGAGAAGCAAAGCCTGTTCACCGCCGGGAACCGAGAGGAACTCGGCTGCCAAGTCCGAGGGTGTGCAACAAAGGATCCCGAAGCAGGAGAGGAAAGCACGCATCTGGTAACACAAAGGCAGAGCTGCCGAGCCAAAACATAATCACATTCACATGAGGAAAGGCGGGAGGGAGAGGGGAGCCAGGGACACTACACAAAGGAAGCAAGCACGAGGGCGGGCTGTCTCTTTCCGACAGCCTGCATCGCTGACCCGTTCTCAGGACATCCAGCCAGGCGGTCACTGAGAGAAAAGAACCACTCGCCCGAGAGACTGCCACACAGCCAGGGAGAATTCAGAGAAACAGAAAGACTGGTCGGAAAGGCGGCTGGAGACACAGCCGATCTGAGGTATAAAAAAATCTAGACAGACTGGCACCCGGAAAACCAGACAACCAAAAACACACAAAGTCAGAGAGCACGCAGGAAGTGAAACATACATTCAATCATACATACAGCGAGAGGGAGAGTCCACTGAGAAATCGGCGCCTCCCCAGAGATGCTATCAGTCAACGAGTGACACAACAGGCCAGAAAAAAATAGCTGCTTAGTCAGTCTGTCAGAAAGACTGCTAAAGATAAATGGAGTTTGAAACTCCAGGAGAAAACTAGAATTCGTGGTTTTCAGAGAAGCAGACAGCCACTGATGTGCACTGTCAGAGACAGCCATTACGAGAACAGACTGGCAATGCTGTGTACTGTTAGATAAACCACAGCACATCACAGGATCGTAGTATGAAACATTTGCTATTTAATAGTGTTTTAGGAAAAACAAATGTCCTAATTCAAAGAAATACATTCATAAGGAAAAGAAAACGCGCAAACTTAGACGCGACGCTAATGACTACGATACAGGCAGGATTTTTACTTTTGCACACAAATTTGACATTTCAAATTCTGACATTAGCACAAACAGAATGTCATCAGCAGTCCATAGTGTCCCAAAAAATATTGCGACTAGTGACACTGATCTTTCTAGCTGTTCCAGCATTACAAGTGGAGAGGCTAGCAGCTCCCTAGAAGAGGAACTCCCACCAGTTATTCTACCCTTCAAAATTTAAATGAGCCTTGAAAAAGTCAGGAATGACGAAACACGTGTCGGCTGTTTTTTTACCATTCTGGAACCTATCTACAAGCAACCTTATGAATGTATTTCTTTGAATTAGGACATTTGTTTTTCCTAAAACACTATTAAATAGCAAATGTTTCATACTACGATCCTGTGATGTGCCGTGGTTTTCTCATCATCTACATGGACTGGGACCCTTATTGGGCAACAGCTTTATACACCCTGTGGCTGGGTGTTTAACCACCTGAGCACTCCCTTTCTCCAAGAAGAGACTTTGCTGTCATGAACTTTATATTCCATTAATCAAAAGCCTTTGGAAGTGCGCACCTTCTATACACAGCCACGTCTTTCATTGTCTGATACTGTTAGATAAACTGCGGCCATGAGAACAACCAGTGATGCACACTGCAAGAACGACAGCCACGCAGAGAATCGGACAGCCACCTTTAGACTAAACGAACAAACAGCAGATCATATATGCAGCTAGAGAGACCGCCACCTGAGGGCTAGAGAGACAGCCACCTGAGGGCTAGAGAGACAGCCACCTGAGGGCTAGGCGCCCAACCAGATAGGGCCTTTTCAATGAGAGACAGAAGGCTACTGAGACAGCATGTCAAAAAGACTGCTGCGGATAACCGCAATATGAAGCACCCACAGATAACTAGGTGGAGACTGCCAACCATGCATACTATTAAAGAGACAGGTACTCGGAAAAGCAGACAGTCAATGACTTATCACCTAGAGAAACTGCCACTAAGAAAACAGCCAGTCTTATCCACGTCTAAGAGACACACATGAAGAGAAACAGCTGGTAGCCAAAACTTATTTTAAATAATTCGTCTCTCTGTCCACACCCAAATACCTTGAAAGCTTCTGCAGCTCAAACCATTGTCATAACACCAAGAACGCACTGTAATCCTCACGATAGACTGTTCTCAGCAGAGTAAGCTGAAGGCGTCTAAACATTAACACCACCTAAAGCACAGGCCTCTAATTCGACTTTTTAGTGGCTGGGACAAGACCAGAAAAAAATCCTACGCGCTACGTGCAATTAGGATTCTGACTAACTTCAGCTAAAGGGATGGTCACACATAAATGGAACTTTGAGGGGGCAGCAGCATCCGGGAAGTATCAAATGACATCATCTGTCAGGGGATTTCTCCCACTGCAAAGAAAGAGTCACTTCCTGTAGATGGTAACAAAAACATATTCACAAAATAACATCTGCTTTTATGACATTTTGTCAAAATGCCCATATCCATGTGCAGGCTTAGGAACCCTGAATGTACATCCCATAGTTACCTTGCAGTCCAGGCTTCTGGGAAATGTGAGGTGAAAGTCAAAGTGAAACAGTAGCCTCTTGATGCCCTGCAAAGGAATATTATTGCTCATCTGAAGACACCTTTCTCGACTACATAGACTATGGCCCGGGTGTGAATTTCTGTGAGAAAGTCTTTTGGCTCACATTTATTACACATCCAACATATGCATAAATTACTGAAACATATACGAACAATTATGGATCTTTCCCTGCTTTCTCAAAATATGTACCTAACGCCAAAAAATGTAGGTATGGAATTAATGTTGACATCTCAAATGTTGCAAAACAATCCACATAAACAAAAGTGCGGAGAAATACGACTGCATCTGAAAATTGTGCTCAAATGGCAGGACCGCCCTAAAATGCCAAGTTGGAGGAGAGTCTTAGACAACCGTCAATCTGATTTTCACTCATCGAGACACACTCGAAGTCGAGGGCTGAGAAAAGGTTGCAGTCAGACATTCCAGGGGCATGGGCTTGGTTGCCCCCGGAGAGATGGAAACTTCTAACTCAAACCTGAGAAAAATGTGCATGTTGTTACCGGTATATTACCATAAAATCACAATGCTCAAAGCCAAATAAGGGATAAGTGCCCGCCACAGCCCTGGGATGTGCCAGCCGCACACATGCTACAGTGAGATTCCGGGGGCTGGAAACGGCGAAGGGGACATTCACTTACCCATCCCTGGAGAGGTTTGCGTAGTCTATGCTACTTCAGATCACGAACAGATCCAGAAGTTGAAGAATCGACACCAGAGCCTGAATACTTAAGGGAAGGCTAGGGGATTAGCTGGGAGCAAGCACACTTCAATGGTCCCTAATATTATGATACAACTATCATAAGGGAAAAACGAAGTTTTAGAACTGAAGATAAAATAATAAAAATTTCCCCGGAGTATCAGTTTGCACTGGCCCAGTCTAAGCATCCAATGATGTCATGTGAAGCCAACCAAAGCCTGCTCTAACAGAAAATACGTAGTTTGTTGGCACAGAACTAAACCAAACACACATTTCTAACTGGTGGAGGTGAACACAGCACTTTTAAAGCTTCTGCCCAAGTTGCTCTCAGAGTTGCTGCGTTACAGGCAGCAAGTATCTTAAAATGGTATTTTGAACGTTTTCCGGATTTCTCTAGCAAGCCACAGACTCGCCACCCCATAGAATTCTGTAGGCTATAAGGTCTGGCAAGTAAACCCTGAAACGTGAGCACAAGTTTCATAGAGGTTGGAAGCGAGGGCAGGCAGAGCTTCTGGTAAGCCCATCATTAGGAACAAACGAGTCACTGCTGAGTTCAATTCACAAAGTACACTTAGCTCCAAAGCCTTTGGCTTGTACCACATCCTCCCCATTGCAGTCTTATAGTCCAAGTTTAAAAATGTGGACACGCTGGGCTCGTAGTACCACAGTGCTGTAGGGAAGTTCTGTCAAACCCAGGACTGGGCCCAGAAACTATTTTGCGCTCTAGTGTTTACCAACTGTGAATGACTGCTGCCTCGGCCAGACCTGTGCTAAGGGCTCCTACATAGCTGTCATCATTCCGTTCATTAGTTTAGAAAGAATACTTAGCCCTGTATTTTTTATTTGTTTTCCCCAGTTTTGATTTAGCACACATAAGGCCAGCTGGGCCTAAACTGATTTAGCATAAGGATCTCAGTTTCCTTGTAGTCCACCTTTGTCACATATTTTCTTACATGCTAGTATTGACATCTGTTACATCCTGATTTAGGTATAAAGCATTCTATCTCCATAGTTTCCCTGATACCTGCTGCTCAGCCAGGGTGTGTGTGAGATCAAAGAATGTTTATGTATGCCTGGAGAAATCAGTTGGAGACAGTGGGCTGAGCAGCAGGATGCTGAACCTGGTGGGGAGCGGATATAGTGTTGATAAGACACCGGTAACTAAGAGTTTATCCTTCAAATAAACGTCACCATAAATCCTACGTTACCTGCCTACCGAGGATCAATCTTTGATTGTGACACCATACTTGCTGCAGATTATTCGCAGCCGCAGTTCTGTATTGTCTGTAAATGTTCACTTTGCATCTCCTGCCTACTTAGAATTACTAACCTGGTATGGCTTATCTACAAATATGAGCCATTGAATTGTAGGGCAACCACTGCTGCAGGTTGGCTCTTGGCATCTCCAGTACTTTCCATCCTACATTTGATGCTTTCAGCACATGTGGTAGGTTACGCCTTAAGCATGGACCCTGTGTTCCTCTTGAGGTATATTTGAGTTGGTGGTAAGGGGATCACCTGGAGAACATGTTCACGAATGGGGAACCACACCTACTGATAAGGAGGCTTCTATAACAGAGGTTCTTCCTAAACCACTGTCTGCTCCTGCGGAAAGGAAAACTTACCCAAGCACAGGGAATGGCCAAGTCAAAATAAAGTGGGGGTCATAACTACAACACATCTCCTCAAAGTCTACAGAAAACAGAGCTCCTCTAGGTTAATCGTTTAAAACAAACTACTTTTGGGTAGTTGGTTAATTTTGTTAAGAGCAAAACCCATTGTTATTGCAAAATGACTGTCAGTTTTCCAAAAGAAATTAAAAACATTTTTTTTTAATTCTGTTGTTGAAAAGGTTTGCTCAGAGGTGTATAGTATTTTATTGTAGCTTAGTGCTGGGAAACTCTTTCTGGGTAGGCATGTGCTGTACACGTTTTATAAATAAATACTGACAGAAGAACTGAGGAAATCGAATGCAGAGTTTCCACAAGGACCCATCGGGGGATGCTCATCTTGTTTCAAGCACTCTTGGCTAAAGAGCCATTGCCAGGACTTTGTAGATTAGCGATCACAATTTGACATTGTGTGTGGATTCAATTGTCTATTTGGATGTAATTATTACTGCCAGTTACGTTTTATAGGTACTGGAGTGTATATTTCTTATCCAGCCAAAGGTGTATGCAGTATTTTCACATTGCCATAGGGTAGACAGTCACTCCTAAGCACTCACTCTCTTTTGTTTTTTGTGTTCACTTTTTATAGTGTCTATCCACGTGGAGTAAATGCCTTTTTCCCGTGTCTTCACCTCTCACCCCCTTTATTCTCAGTTTGATACAACTTTGGTTTAATAGCTGCACTTCCCGACATAACCGCTAGATGAAGGAATAATGCCCAGGATGTTAATGTAGAATAGGTTCACACTAAATAACTGGGGGTTGCAGGTTGATAGATAAAGTGGCCCTTGGTGCAACAATCTCAGCTGCAGTGTGAGGTGCTGCCTGGCAGAGGGTCCAACTGAAAGGCAGATGACGTGAATCCCTATGAGACACAAGAAGTTCTACTGGTGACAATGTTGGAACGGAGGCCGGAGTGGGACACTGGAAGTTTATTGCAAAATGTAACCGGCACGACAGAAGGCTGCAGTGTCATGGACTGGCTTGTAGATTAGGTATAGGAACACATGCGGGGCTGGGGACTGCACTGTCAACAACTAGGTGTTGGTAGAATGTGATGGGGAAGGCTGAGGACTTCAGAGCAATAAGCAAGTGGAAAAGGTAAGTGCTTCTTCAACTGGGGCGAGGAGAAGTGTGGAAGCCTGAGGAGGACCACGTTACACTAAACAAGATTGTTCATTATTAGATAACCTACTGAGGTCTGTCTTGGCTGAGCCGCAGAAATGGGGCGGATATTTATAGAGCAGACGAGGGTTGTGGTGAGTTAAGGAACATGTCACTCTCAGATGGACACCAACTCTGCCCAAGCGCAGCTGGATGCAAGGGTGAGGGTTGGAAAGGGAATATGATGGATGAGGTGAGGACTGAGGGAGTTGTACGTGGCTGGAAGCAAATGGTCTCAATGCAGAACGAGTTTAGTTTAAAGTGATGCAGAGTCACCTACTGGCAAGCAGCGGGAATGCAGCAGTCTTTATGGCGGGATGGTGGAGGGATTTTAAGACACACCAGAAAAGATGATTTAAATATCATCAGCAAACAGGTGTTTAGGAGAATTTGGGGGGTGGGGGGGGGTCACTGTTCCAACATACAAATGACTGACTTGGGATAGATGGTTTAGTGTTTAGGTTTATCCCAGAGACAGATTTAACTGGTTGGCCTCAACAACACTTTAGCTGTCTTGTCAACCTCATATTTTTATAATAAACATATATTTATACAGAGGGGTTTTTGGTAATCCCTCTTCATACACTGGTCTGTTCAAGTGACATTCACATGTAGCTTCAGCCTGCCACAGGATGCAGGATGGTGGTAATAGGTAGGGTGGGTTTGGTGGCTTAGTGGACTAATGCGCCCACTGTAGGGGTCTGGTTTTGACCTCGTTGTTGCTGGTTCAAATCCTGGAGGGTCTGTTCAGCCTTTCGTCCTTCTGAGGTCGATAAAGTGAGTACCACTGAGTTGGGTAACAATAAACATCTGTTATTCAGCACCAAGATACCCTTCTTGGTGAATATGCACTTTATAAATATATGTTATGTTATGTAATGTTACATTATGTTATGCACACCCACCTCAGCCATTGGCTCTCTTGAACTGTGACAGCATTTTGTTTTGTCACCTGCTCATATGTACTCAGTTGTCTGAAAAATAGTGCACTTCAGTGCCATAGAGTTTGTACTTTGTGCTGCTCGATCACTCTTTTTTTATGTTTAATGACAATACTGCAGAGGCGTGCAAAAGAACCATAAATGCAAAACCTTTGCATCTTACAAAGGCCAGGCCTATTGGTTTTGCCACTGCCTGTACGCAAATCTGCTGGTGTTCGAGAAAACACCTACTCCCCTGAAACCAACACTGTGCCTGGACTCGAGAACATTTCACTGAAGAGCAGGTATGACCAGTCATACAGTACTCACATTCACTGCAAACACCTTGTGGGTAGATGGCCCTCAGATTCTAGCTCACATGAGCTGACCATGCACGTTCCTGCTTCAGGGACTCAGACAAACGGTGGCAATTGCTGAACAGGTGTAGTATATACCGTTCTTTGGCTTACACGGAAGCCAAGATTGGTCCCTCCAACATCCGGGCATTGCCTGAGTTAACCACACTCAGGCAACCCCGTGCATACACTTGTGTCGGCTGACCGGTTACGTCACCGGTTAGCAACACTACATTGGGCACCACGTGCGTTAGGCCTCACTCAGAGCTGAAACCTCGGGGACGGCAGAGCACGGTGCGCCACTCCTCGGGGGGCTTACAAAATGGAAAATGCTATGCATAGAGTATATCAGTCATGAAGGTAATTTGGGTGTGTACACGGTTTGGCGGGAAGCAGTGGCGTAAAGGATCTTGAAGCCCCCCCTGCAAAGCACTTTTGAGGGGGTTCCTAGACTCAGCCAGGGGCCTGCCACCCGTCCACAGTATACTGTGCTTAAAGGGGAGGGGGGCTTTGTTACGACAGTGGCAAGCAGGTGCGCAATTCAGTCATTCATACCTACCGTATTTACTTAACACAAACTTCAGTTTTTTATTTATGAAAACTGGAGGTGGGATGTCGGTTGGCCCTAAAAGAGGTTGGTAATGCTGTCTATAAACTGAGTCTATCAAACATGGTGTACAATATTGATGAAAGGGGGATTTTAAAGGGCACTGAAGGAGGGGTCTGGGTGCAAATGCATGCAATACCCCCTCCCAAACAGCATTGGCAAAAGCTATGAATTCTACTTTTGTTTGGTCGGTTCTGCACTGAGGTGAGAGACAGAAAAGAACAAGATAGCGCACGCACGGAGGCGACTTTGAAGGTCATTTTACTGGCCAGTAAATGCACAAACATACACACCCTGGCGATGATCGATGCTATCAGCACCAGAATAATGAGAGGCTGAGTCCACCCTGCATGTCTCTGGGACAGGAGCGCCTCATCTCCGGTCAATCTCACTGCCGAGTGGAAAGTATGAACTCATGTTCCCAAATGAGGCGACCCGCCTTACCACTTCTAGATAAGATGGCGTCCGCCCCTCCACTTAAGTGGCACATTGAGTGGATTTGGTAAAGGGAGGGAGAGGAAGGTTATTTTTAGATACAAAGACGCTCAAAAAGTTTTGTTGTGCTACTCGGCCAGGATGGGCAGAGTAGGTTATACGTTTTTGCCATCACTATTTTAGTCAATGTTGGTCGAAAATTCCAGTTTAGTGATCACTGCCTGTCAACACCAGAGTTTTATGAACGCCTGGGATGTGGTTGTAAGGGCGGTGGTGTAATGCGAGCCTTAAACAATGCGGTGCAACCACACTGCCTGCCTCATCGGGGTATTTATAGCTTTAAATAAAATATGTGTACATTATCCTACAGGGGGACTCGGTGTTAAACCCTCGTGGTATTTACAGCTTCCAGCAGTTGCTCTGGTTCGTCTTACTACATAAGCAATGAGTGTTTTCTCTGGTATATAAGTTGGGGTAGGGTATGTATTTATTTCAGTTTTAGGTCTGGCTTGACAGCACAGCTGTTCAGTAGTCTTACTGTTATCAATTCATTACAATAAACAGAATGGGCTTTGCCTCTATCCAGAGAAGTAAATCCTTCTCACGCTAAGCAGCTCTCTGTTTTGTGCATAATACTCCGTTCTATGAAATGCTTGCTTTGCGGTGTATGCAGGACTATTTTACCTTCCTTGGAGTACCGGGAATCATCACGTAACATGTTCATTATCTCATGGATGCAACGTGCATGCAACCACTTATTTCTCAACATCATGCAGCTTTCTCCCAGTGCTTATGTAATCAAGCAAACAAATTCAGAAATAAAAAATCTGTACATACATAGACTTTCAGTCAGGCCATTTCACCTATTGGTCTAGGCAACTGTCTTTCACAATTTGTTGCACCGCCCACAATATATGGAGCAATGAGTGGATCAGACCATTTCTGCGACTGGCTCTGTTGCACTGTGAGCGATGGTACCTGCCTGATCACAAGTACACATCTGCCTAAGAAGAAGTGGACTTCAGTGCAAGGGCTGGTGGGTCAATACTTTAGTTTGCCAATTCTTTTATCTTTCCATTCTTTATCCTTTTTTGGTAATTCTTGTCATCCTCATTTGTTTAAACACTGTCTTAGATTACAGTACTTCACATTATCACAAGGTTGCTTCATGCTGCAGTACGTTTTTGAATTATGCGGAGTGATGACAAATTCTAATTTCACTTGCCTGTGTTATACATATACTATGAGGTTTACCTTTTATGTAATTTAATTACAGCTGTAGTTTTCGTATCATAAAACGTACCATATGGGCGACCTTGGGTGCATTCATTTTATCACCAATATATGATAGCTTCTCTTTGCAATTTAATGAAGCCTGAAGGGACCTTGATACTTGTGTGTCGCATTCTGTTGACCTAGCTCATAGGTATATATAACTAAACCTATTCTTGTCTGATTTGTGACATCGACAAGCATGCTTTTTTTTTTTACACTATTCAGTGTGACGGATTTATAGCAATCCAGGCTTGATGCTGGTGCACCAAACTGCTGACACACGTTTTGTCCCTTGGGAGGTTGACCATCTACGTGTTTTTTTAAGGATTATTTCCTAGTCTTCCTGATATTCATTTTACAAATATTATAACGAATATAAAATTGTTAGTGATATTATCTATGGCCACCTTTTCCTTTTAGGACAGTAACTTCATTCCGCGTTACAGTGTTTGAGCGGAGCTTCCATGTGTGGGTCCCAGTGTTGGTTTGTACATGGAAAGCATCAGCAGTCTTACCCGTGCCCTTGAGTACATATATGAGCATGAGGTGGTGGGGGGGGGGGGGGGGGGGGGGGGGAGTGGATGAGCACAGCACTGGCGGATAACTTGCAATTATGGCAGGGGGTGAGGAGCAGTGGAGGTGGGGGGCAGTAATAACAATAAAAAATAAAAAAAAGGGAAGGCACTTACCTGACGGCAACACATCTTCCTCTTCTCACGGCATCCTCCTCTTGTGGCTCCAACGTGGCTTTGGGGACCAGGAAAGAGCACTAACAAATCCTGAAGCTGCTATCATTTTGGTAACCTGTATGAAATCAACGTCAGGGTTGGTGGGAGTGGCCTCTCTCCGCACTCACAAGAGCACTGGAGGCCTGTGCTTTCTCTAACCCAGCTGTCTTAAACAGCTGGGTTATATAAGTTTAAAGTGCGCATGTCAGGCTGGCCGTCGCAAGACGGCTGGCCAAAGGGACATGCACACTTTAAACTAAAGTGCACAGCTACCTGCTGCTGTCACTCAGCAGCAGTGGCCCTGCCCTGTCCAGACACTCTGTTCAGGACGGGGCGATGAAAAATAAAAATGATAATAAACTTTATTATCATTTTATTTTTCAGTTCTGAGGGCATTTTTTAGTGGGGTGTTTCTCCGCTGCTCTCGTGGAGGGGGCCAGCCCTGGAGCACAGTCAGACATAAGGGGGCTACTGCAGCACTCTGGGGATTGTCGTACTGTTATATGATTTGGGCACTCGTACAGGACCGGGCCTAGTGATATGTCTATCAAGTTAACTTTTTCCAAACCAAACAGCATGAACAAAGAGTTCCTACCAGACCCTTAGTTATTTCACTAAGAATCACAAACAATGAAACAAACTCATATTGTCAACCTAACAAGTTCTTCAAGCATCTGATTCAATTAAAAGGAATCATCTGAGGGTCCCAGTAGTCTTGATGTCCAATATTTTTCACAGTGCGTCTGAAGGTAATTTCATCCTCATATGAATTCTAACTTTAAGATGCAGTTTGACGTGTCTCCCAACAGGCTGCGTTTCTCGGTCTATTCCTGGCTCTAGGCCCTGCTGCGTAGAACATGTGAGGAATCTCAGACCCTCTGAGATGTGAGCACAATGCCCCACACTAGTCCTCTGCTCACTGTTCTACGGGCGAGGGGGCAGGCAAACACTGGGTTTAGACCGATTTGCCTCTGAGAAAGCAGTAGTTAAAAAAAACTGATTTTATAAAAATCTGCTTTTAATTCTGCACACTGATCCTGTGCCAAAGGAGGAATTCAAAGCATGGGGCTCCTTGACCAGCAAACGTGAGACAACTGGTGTGCATGCCTGGAATTAAGAAAACTAAGCTCTCATTCAAAAAACAAAAAAAGCACCTCCTAACATGCACATACCACAGATGTCTCTCTGAGGCCAGAAAATTCCTCCGGTGCTAGGCTTCAAACATTTCTTGATCCAATAGCTGTTCCTCAGACAGGCAAAGGAACATGCGGCCCAACTGCTGGCAGGCCAGAAAGCAGCTATCGCACCCAGATATTAGGGAGAAACTCTAGCCCTAAACAAGCACTGGCAAAGGCAATAGGTGAGAGCTATTGGCTTTGCCAGTGTCATTTAGCCATGTTGTACAGCAGCGTGGCTGCTTTTCTGTATGGCTAGAAGTTAGTGGCATGGTGGACAGAAGGGTGGCATAGAGGAGAGTGGAGTAGAGTATTGTAGTGTGAAATGGTGTAGAGCAGAGTGGTGCAGTGTGGAGAGGCGTTGGGGTTGAATGGCAGAGTAGAGTAGTGTGGAAGGGCATAGAGTGGAGTGGCATGGCGTACAGTGACGTGGAGTAAAATGACAAAGTAACGCAGAGTAAAATGACATACAGTGACGCAGAGTAGAATGACGTACAGTGGCACAGAGTAGAGTAGAGTGGCGTAGAAGAGACTGCTATAGAGTGGGGTACAACAGAGTGGAGAGGCATAGAGTGGAATGGCATGGAGTAGAATGGCGTAGAGGGGAGTAGCATGGAAAGGAGTGGTGTGGAGTGACTTAGAGTAGAGCAGAGTAAAGTGGAGTGGCATAGAGCGGAGTGGTTGAGTGCCACAGAGTGGCACAGAGTGGTGTGGAAGAGAGTGGCATAGAGTAGTGTGGCACAGAGTGGAGTGGTGTAGATTGGCGTTGAATATAGGGGAATAAAGTAGAGTAGAGCAGTGTAGTGGCATAGAGTGACATAGCATGGAGCAGAGTGGTGTAGAGTAGATTACCCTAGAGTGGCGAAGAGTTACAGAGTGGATTGGCATTGAGTGCTGTAGAGTGGCACTTAGTGGACTAGAGTGGCATTCAGCAGAGTGGCCTGGGGTGGAGTGGCGTAGGGTGCAGTGGAGTAGAGTGGTGTACAGTCAAGTGACAGAGCAGAGTGGAGGAGCATGGCATAGAGTGACACTGAGTGGCGTAGAGTGATGACTGGGGTGGCATACAGTGAGTGGTGTTGTGTAGAGTGGCATACAGTGGAGTAGCAGAGTTGAGTTGCGTAGAATAGTACAGTTGTGTGTGTGATTAAAGCATCAATATCGAGAGCAGATAGGGTGAAAGCAATATAAATAAGCAGTATACTGGTGTTAAAAGCAGGAAAGCGCACTGCATGTCCAGGAATAATACTGAAATGCTTCCAAAATAAATAAAAAAACAGCGTGTTGCAAAAAGACGAGGAAGAACAAAGATGAAAAAGAACACAAGTACTTGGTCCGTGCTCCAGGGAGGAGCTAACACAAGAATGGTGGGAAGTCTACAGTAGCTAAGCAATCGAAAGACTGCAAACAAGAGTGACAGCAATAAGACTAATTGTATGCTGTGGGTGGGATGTTAGTCCACTTACTTGTAAACAATACATCATGCAGCTCAGGATATGCGATGTGTAGGCAATACCTAAAAGGGTTTTGTTAGTAGGCCTTGGCTGCCTGTCTGCACGTTCTGCACCTTAACAGTCTGAAATCGGCTAAACAAAGACCACACACACCTCCTTAGATACTTGCTGCCACAAACCTCAGGGAAAGACATCATACCTACACCTCCTGAGCAGGAAAGGTTGGACAGTATCACCTCAGTATGTACTCTTAGCCACTTCCGGAAATAATTCTCAAGGAGGGACTTCCTGTCTGCATAGCCTGCAAGCACAGTCTGAAAGAGGCCACTTCAATCAATCAATCTTTAGTTTTATAAAGCACGGCTTATCACCCCAGGGAGTATCCAGGCACTAGGAAACTGTTGCTGCAGTTGGTAGCTATTCCTCAAACAGCCAGGTTTTGAGCTTTCTCCTGAAGTCGATGAGGGTGTGTGTGGTCTGCAAGTGAGGGGTGGGGGGATCGTTCCATATCTTTGCCGGCGAAATGGGTTAAGGTGCATCTTCTGCTGCGGTGCGTCGTATTCTTGTGACTTGGGCGAGAGATGTTGATCAGAGCTTCCTTGCGGGTTGGTGGAAGAAGAGTCTGTGGTTGATGAGGTTGGGTCCAATGTTGTGGAGCACTTTGTGTGCGATGGTTAGGACCTTCAACGTTAAGCAAACATATACAGCTTCCTGCCTCGTTTATGATGAGGGCAGAACCTTTTGAGATTGGTCTGAGTAAGATTGGGCTCAGGGAGGCTGCAGCAGCCTAACCACACTCTTTCCTACCCTGTGCCCTTCCAAAGATGGGACATCCTGCCCGCCTATACTGAAATGGAGTGGACTCAAATAGCCCAACAAACAAATGAAGGAAAAATGAATCTAATGAAAAAAAGTATATGCCGCATGTTGTCTAATGGGGTAACACACACTGTTCCTCTTTGGGGAACACCATTTGATCACCTGTCTCAATTTGCCTTGGTGGGGGCAAGTAGTTTTGCTGTTTGTACTTCAGTAGTTTAGTTCATTGTAGTTTTGCTTTTTCTGATTATAAACTATGAACTACAAGTACACGAATTATAATTTTAAAAAAAAGGCAGACTCAGTGTGCTACCTAGAACCGGCTTAAAACAACTGTACAGCCTGGATTGATATATATGACTGACGGGTATTTCATATGATAAACGCGCACCCAACGAGGGCCACCCCCGGGTTCCCTGCTTCACTGGTATCAGCCCCTGTCCAAACCCGGCAAAACTGTTCAGCACAAGTTAACTGGGATCCTGAGGCAAGGACAGAAATGCCTGGTCATCAGGTACATGCAGCTGCTCTGACCAGTAAGGAGGCCTTTCCTCATGAACCAAGGTAGAGTGTCAGGGAAAGCAGCTACCAATTTCTTACCAAATGTCAGCCTGGTCCCCCATCGAAGTGGTCCTGCATCTAGGATCCGGGGTCTCTGTGGCCCTGGCCTTGGCACCATTCTGCTGTTGCGCTGGCCAGTTCAACTTCTACCCTCTCATGCCCTAAGGTTACTATAACTTGTGCATTCGCCTTTGCACAGCTAATTACTCCACATATATCATTAATGAGATCTTGTACGGCATCTTTGATATTATCACTGCAACATTTGCAATAAAATTATTGATAAGAAAACTGTGCATGACAAGGGCGCAAGTTATAGTTACCTTACGGCGCGAGTTATGGATACTTAAAAGAAATCTGCTGAATTTCTATGGTTTTGTAAGAGTAAATTCATAACCTAACTATAATGTCCCTTTAACCTTTGTTTTTTGAGAGAGAGAGAGAGAGAGAGAGAGAGAGAGAGAGAGAGAGAGAGAGAGTGTGTGTGTTTTTTTTGTTTTTTTTAAACAGCCTATCGTTTTTGGAAGCTGAGCCATGTTGTATTTTGGCAGAATCACGTCCTTTTTAGGCCTGGCTCGACAGTGTAGCTATCTGCTAGAACCATTGTTGCCAATTATTTAAAATAAACACAAAAGTGGGTTTGGCTCACCCATGGTGTCAATCTCTCACCTCATGCTAATCACTAGCTTGCATATCATTCCATCTTCCCGGAAGTACTTCCATTAGAGTGCATGAGGGACTGTTTTACATCTGAAAAGTACACTGAATCATCACACTGTTACATTCAGTTATTTATCCCCTATGTACATTCTATACAGAAAATATTTTCTTTTGTTTCCCAGCTTTCTTCCCAGCACCTGGAGAGCCCAAGGGACTAGCTTTAAAACTGTAAACGAAATTCATGCATGCAACACATGTGAACTGCTTTTGCGATTCCCTATGTTAACATGCTTTAGCACACTCAAGCCACACCCGTTGGCTTTTCCAATTGTATTAAATGTATATAGCGCTTACCATCCATTTGGTTGGTGCCTACTTGTTTGTAACAGAGAACGTTCCCCTTTTTAAGTAAGGTATTGCCAACTGTTATGCCCTGTTATAATTAGAAATTAAACAGAAAAATAGAAATAATATCCTACCCTCCTGAAACTCTAGCAGGTCACAAGGTGGAATCTGCCATCTGTTTTCCCCAACACTGCCCTGGATGTGTTTTGCCAACAGCTACAGTGGCTTCTGAATTGACTAAAATCAAATAGGGTGTGCTCTGCACCCGCGGCAGCCTCCGTGAGCAGTTCTCTTTCTGGGGGGAGAATGGTTCTCTCACTTCTCCCCATCCCCACCACACTTTGATGGATGAGTCACAGAAAGCTTGAGCCTAAAGTGCTCATAACGGGCCGGGCTTGCATGTGGCTTCTGCCTGCCTCCTTCCCTCTACTCAGGATGGGGCATTACTGTGGAGGTGCTGACTCTGGAACTGGGGAATCGGTCTCAAGTCCCAGCGACAGCTCAACATCCTGCGATTCTGGACAAATCACGGTATCTCCTGTGCTGACAAAACTACACATATGACCTTGTGTGATGTAACTGGGGCTCGTGGAAAGTGCTCCGATACCTCCGGTTATAGTTTGTGGTATATTTTGAAAACAGCACTAATACACAAAAACAAAGCCTTATGGAAAGTTAGGTAGATATCCTTTAACTGGCGGATTTGTCCAAAGTGAAAGCAGAAAACCTGGATAAAGCGCATTTCTTTGATTAGAACGTGTGATCTTAGGCTAATATTTTATTTCGCCAAGAATATTTTCTTAAATATCGGGCATAAAAGTTATTTCAAATATGTAAGCTCAGAATACCGGTTGTACAAAAGTACTTCTCAGTGCAGTGCTATAACGTACCCTATTAAAGTCAAATCTTACACATGTTAAAGAAATTCACTTTTTTTTTTTTTTAATTTTGAGGAGGCTTTATCCTATGTATATCCTGTTTTGTATGATTTACATAACAAATATGATCAGGGTTCGGCTCGTGCACGGACTCTAGGATCCGAGACAGACCCTTGGCTCAGTTCTCCTTGTTCATGTGTTGGCTCGCCCACCTAGTCCTAAAGTCCCTCGCCCTCGCCCTCGGAACACGTGTGCAGGGGCAGCGCCGTGGTAGCAGAGGACGGTGGCGAGTCAGCACCTTAACAACAAACACAAAAGGATAAACAAACGCAAGCAAACACACCACAAAAACCCTGGCGACATAAAGGCAACGGAACCCAGACTAACCGTGACTAAGTCAGAAAAAAACAATCCAAAACCGCCTTTTAGGAATCCTCCATACAATACCTCCTTAAAGCGCCTTGTGGCCATTCAGTTCAGCGAACGGCGCTATACACTCGGGTCTGCAGTCTCCCAAAAGCCGAAGGCGCAGTCTCGCCAACTTTACACCGCGGCCCCCTGGCACTGCCCGCCCTGCAGGAGGGGGCACCTCACAGAAAGTGTTGGGAAGCACTCACCTCTCAGGCAGAACATCCCGCGCGGAGAGCGGTGGAGGAGCTGCGAGCGGTGGAGGGGTCGGAGAGCGGTGGAGGGGCCGCCCCTGCCCCGTGCTAGGCGCAGCTGTTCCCCGGCGGGGGGGATGGTGGCACCGGGCCAGGGCCCGCAGGAAGCCGCTAGCCCCCCGCTCCAGCAGCGCTGTCACCGCTCGCCCTCCCTTCTCGCTGCTTCCCTCCGGCACCAGGGCTCTCCCTCCCCCCGCCCCTCACACCAAACAAAGCCCCGCGCACGCCGGCCCCGTTGTCTCCCCTGATGTGTCAGCAGCTTTCCACCGCTGTGGACGCGGCCCAAACCCATCCAGCGCCGCCACAGAGAAAACACACAACTCGCCCCTAATCCAACTCAACTGTTTGTTGTGAAACACTAACCCCTCTCTTCATCCACGGAATTGGCTGCCAGTCCAAAGGTTTGGGGGAGAGGGGTGGGGTTTGGTTCAGTACAGGCACCCCAAATGTAGCAGCGCCCTCAACTGGCGACCTACCACCTCTAACCTCATCTTCAGCTACAAAGCGCCTAGAAGCCAACCGGTGACGCTTTACTTACAAATCTTATTTAATCAACTTCCAAGATTGTTAGCACGAATACTATTGACGGGTTAACAGTGACGCCTGGTATTAACAGCGCTTCAAAGCGAAAAAACTGCGGTATAATGCACTACATACAAGTTACTTTTATCAATGCTGTTGGAGGGGGGTGCCTAGAAGGAGGGAGGGCACCTGCGCTAGACATCCTCCATTAACGTGAAGGTCCAGGCTTCCTGCAGGAGGTCAAAAGGCCCCAGACTAAGTAAACCACGCGACTGTGAGTGACTTTACGAAGTACAAACTCGGCTCCCAAAGGAAGGCCGCTGCCCATGTTAAGGGTAACTCCAATATTTCTACGGAGCACAGCACTGCAGTCGCGTGAGACCATTAGGTACACAATCAGAATGCAATGACAGCCTGACAACTGAGCAGGACTGCTGTACCTCAAATCTGATGTTTTTGGACAAGTTGTACAAACCTCCGCCATCTTGACTTGGCTACAACCAGGCAACAAAGAAACATCCTCCTATTCGAGGGGCGCCCATGTGTGTGATGCCTTGGGTGAAATATGCGTAACACTGACACTCCACCAACAAAAGGTGAGCTTACAGACCCCAGGGGCACACTCCTCCCCAGTGTACGTGAACCATAAACTGACAAGACTTACGGCGCGCCGGCTCTCAGGAAAGATGAGCCTTTTGTAGCAAAACGCATTCTGCGGTAGGGACAAGGCACCTAAAACCCATGGACATAAATACACCGAAATACAGGGGCAGCGAAATTGATATCACGCGCCCTTTGACCTCTACTTTCACTCACACACACATACTTACACATATTTACATTACATTATCTCTCATACAAACGCACTCAGCTGCCACTGAAGGGCATATTCCATTTTCATTACACTAATAGTGAATAATATAATATTACATTATTAAAATTGACAGAAAACAAAAGGAGTGGAGCCCCAACTGACGCTGATAGGGACGTCCTGTGTTCCTGTCACTAAATCTGCCACCTCTGAGGCAGGGGTCGCAATGGCAGGGCCAGGGGCAGCAAAGGGCAAGTCAGGGGTCGCAGCCAAGACCCCTGGCGACCCGTAAACGACGCCCATGCTAAAACCGTGACTTACTACTAACAAACAGGAGTGAAGCAAAAACATACCAAAGGGGTGCCATCAAGTTACAAAGTAGAGTCCGAGGCCTCTACAGTGGTATGGCCACGCACTGCTACTTCCTTGCATTCGTCCAAACTTTTGCTAACAGAGAATTTCACGGATTTAAAAATGTGGATGAAAAAGCTTAGGTTTTGTGGGCTGAAAAACATAATTTTCTATAAATCAGTGATTGAAATAGAAAAATAGAAGTGCAGGTACTCTGTTTCAGATTCTGAGAAGTGCCGGCTGTAGCGTACAATGTATGTGCCGTGACTGAAACGCATCTCAGCACTAACAATAAAAGGCATGTCGGCGCTAGATAATAGCAAATGTATACATAATGCACCTGCTCCTTTGAATTGTGGCGCGGCCGTGAAGGTTGAACGGGACTGCCTCTGGCCTGCGGCCGCGGTGCACACCAACGCCTCACCCTGACAGCTAAAGTGCTGTTTGTGATGTTGGTGCTGAAGGACAAGCGGTTGCAACGCGCCCACAGCACTTGCTTCATAATTAAGCAAAGAAAAGGGATTCTGCGCGGCTCTTCATCACATCACCGTTCACGAGAATTTACCAGCGGGAAGGCGCGATGGGCGGAGTGCGGGGGAGTAAAGAGAGCGCTGGCATCGTGGGGCAGGTTTAGAAACCAAGGAGTTCGAGCCAAAATACAGCCTTGGCCAGTGCTACCCAAACGTCTTAAAACCACGACCCAATTGTTATCACAACAAACTTTCGTGACCCACCTGGGTTTACTAGATATGAGGCAGGATTTGTTTTATGTAACTAAAGCCAGGGCTGGTTCTAGGATTTATGGGGCCCCGGGCAGAAAGAGACAGCGCGAGGCCCCTCTAATGTGGATAATAGGTGACATTCAGGGCTGTTGGCATCTTTATAGAGGAGCCTGCTCCTGAAGCTGCTTTGTGCAGACATCTCCTGGGCCACAGCTCCTCTCTCCCCCACCCACCTGCAAGCAACTCATTTACAGCTCGTGAAGGTGGGAGAGCTGCCTGTCAGAAAGATTTAAAACTGCCCTGACACTAAACTGGGGGACAACAGGGGTCCCATGGTGCCTCTGAATGGGCAGCAGGACAGGAGGCCTGGTTGCAGGATAAACCTGCAAAATGTGTCCCCTTGGAACTGGGGCATAAGAAAATCCCCTCCTCCCTAAACCACAGCAGCCAGGCCCAGGGTAGAAGGCCACCCCATTCGATGGTTACAATTGCAACGAGAATGCTTGCTCTCAATTATATGAGCAGGGGGCACAACTGGACCAGTATGTCATGGCCTGGCGGTGGCATACTTGGGTGGGGACCCATGTTGGTGGGTTGAGTGTGGGGCTCTGGAGCTGCCCACATTACCCATGCCTAGCACCAGCCCTAGTTAACGCACTGTGTGGTATCACTGTCATTCACAGACAGCAAAGTTCCATTTAAATGGGCACTAAATTCGCACAGACATACGGCTGTACTGATTTAAAATATATAACTCACAGATAATAATGTGTAGAAATCAGGTTTCAGTAAATATTTATCATTTATGCATCACCAAGTAAAGTGTCTTGATTTGGTTTGCTCCTATTAAGATTTCTGTTTCCATCACACTTTAGATTTACAAAAAATGAGCTTCCTTTCTGATTTCTTACCTGCTAACTGCATACAGTTCATTTACAGATATTTACATTTTATTGGGAGTTACATAAATGACATCATTCACCCTTTCGTTTCACACTCCCTGTACCCTAGCAATTTTGTCACATAATTCACTTTAATTTTCTTTCTCTGACTGCAAAGCGAGGGCAGTTTGTAAACATCATTCACAAGGCTACAAAAATAAGCAGGAATGTTCTTAGAGGACATAGCCTGACATTTGACCTCTGTCTTTGAAGCATAGCAAATGTGACAAGATAAACACAGAACTTAAATGCATCTTTATTCATTGCTTAGACTTTTGCATCCCACCAAAAATCTGCTTGCGGCCTGTCTAGGTCCATCCTTTTTTTTTTTTTTTTTTTTTAAAGGAAATCATTGACAAGCACATAGGGTATTTATTCACTCTTTCTGGTGCATAACATTTGCATGCAGTGATTTTCCAGTGCTGCTTTGGCTGCTGAGAGGAAGCGCTATGCTCGGACCAGGGAGAAAAGGAGAGCTCTCTTTTACCCATCTATACGGACATGAATATAGAAAAAGCACAGTGCCTTCTCTTGGCCCCCCCACCGAGTCACTGAAAGCTGGAGACCTTATCAGTTAATATTATTTAATTTTCTAAACAGTCGCGGACCCCTTGAGTAGACTTAGTGGACCCCCAGGGGTCCCCAGAGCACAGGTTGGGAACCACTGGCATAGATCCCTGCCAGGGTTGTAAACATCCTATTCAGCCGCTGCTACTGCTCGAGCAGCCAGGTCTTGAGAAGTTTCCTGAAGGTAAGGAGGTCATTGGTCCGGCGCAGGTGGGTGGGAAGAGTGTTCCACGTTTTGGCGGCGAGCTGCAAGAATGATCTACCGCCGGTGTAGTTCTGCAGACGCATGGGATGGATGCGAGGTCGGCGGAGCAGAGATGCCAGGTCGGGATATAGAAGGAGAGCCGTCTGTTCTGGTACGGTGCTGTGCAGCGCTTTGTGAGCGTGGGTGAGGAGTTTGAAGGTGATTCTCTTGTTGACTGGGAGCCAGTGCAGGCTTCTCAGATGGTCTGTGATGTGGCACTGACGGGGGATGTCCAGGATGAGGCGTGCAGAGGCGTTCTGAATGCCTTGCAGCCTCTTCTAGAGTTTGGTTGTGGTTTCTGCGTAGAGGGCACAGCCGTAGTCCAGTATGCTACTTACGAGGGCTTGGGTGACTGTTCTTCTGGTTTCGGTGGGTATCCATTTGTAGATCTTTCGGAGTATGTAGAGGGTGTTGAAGCAGGAGGAGGAGGTGGCGTTGACTTGCTGGGTCATGGATAATGAGGAGTCCAAGATGAATCCTAAGTTGGGTGCGTGGTCGGTGGGAGTCGGAGCGGCTCCAATAGTGGCAGGCCACCAGGAGTCATCCCATGCGGAGGGGTGGAGCCAAAGATAAGGACTTCCATCTTGTTGGAACTGAGTTTGAGGCAGCTGCTCTTCATCCATTCGGCGATGGCCTTCACACCTTCATGAAGGTAGGTATTGGAGGAGTCCTTGGTGAGGGAGGGGATCAGCTGGGTGTCGTGGGCGTATGAGATGATGTTCAGGTTGTCGGATCGGGTGATGTTAGCGAGCCGTGCCATGTTAGGAGTTCAATATTAGCTTCTAATAATGATTGTTCCACTGAGATCCACTGAAAATGGTCCAACCCATTTTCTGCATTTTCTCTTCTTCATATAGCTAATGTTTTTGTTTTCTTTTATGGACCTTATCTGCTTTAACTAACTCACTGTTCTTACTATTGTGGCATGTGCACACCCAAAGTAAGTCTTAAAGCTTAGTTCACACTACTTGAGGGTGAGGCAGGGATACTTTTAAGAATCTTTAGTTTACCTCGGGGGGGTCCCCCTAGACAGGAAGCCATAGACCAAAAAAAAACCTTTACCACACCCAGTCTCCCAGGTGGGTTCCTAACAGAATGATTAACAATTAATTTTACTCCGTCACGTTCTCCCTGACATCTGTTTCAATCCGTTACTATGTCTTCGAACCCATGGAGAAGGCAAACTCAGCCTGCAACAAGCTGACTCCACCCTCACTCCAGCAGGAATCCTTTGCACTGAAAACACATCAGAGGACATCCTGGAAGCAGCTGTGCAGAGGAGATCATGTGAGTAGGATGCTCAGCCGGAGGATTCAGCATGGTGGCCAGAAGTAGGGCTCTAGCGTCTATGCACAATGCTGACCAACACAGTTTGTGAAAGGCCACAGACACTTGTTTGCCCCAGTGTGCAGGCAGAGTAATATTTTATAGTGTCAGGGGCTATGTCATTTTCAGCAACAGAAACTCTCTATGCTACTAAACTTAAAAAAAATGCAGGCCGATTATTACGTATTGATAAGCAATGGCAAACTGACTTAAAAGTGCCATCTGGTATACAGGGGGGAAAAAACAATTCTCTTTACTAGCCAACAATAAGCATTCCAGAATGTTCCTTTGCTTGATGACTTCCGCTTGGGTGTTGAGACCTATTGTGGCATCCGTCACCGGTTAGTCCCTTTAAGCCAAGGTGTGCATAGTCACAGGAAGTTTCTATCAAACCTTGGGCCAATCCCAGGGCTTAGGTTATCCCAGTCTGTCAATGCTCCTGAGTTCATGTACATCAACAAAGTCCTTATCATCTGAAAACAAAGTCTCCAGCTCCTTTGGGCATTGGGCAATTTCCTGCTCATGGTTGCTTCTTCATTTATTTTCAACACGTGCGTTGGCAGTGTGAGGATTCTCTATTAATTTGACGATTGCCATGTGCCTATCTGCAGAAAAGCTATTTTTAAGGTACGTGGAAGCAAGAAATCCTAAAATAACACGCCTGCATCCAGAGAAAAGCAAACCTTATGACAGAGCGCCTCCCCAATTGGGAGGGGGGGGGGGGGGAGGGGTTTGCGGCATTTAGGACCCGGGGCCGCAATGGCCCGAGCCCTGTATGCTGCATCTACATTTGCTGGCCTGGCACTTCCGCCCTCTCACAAGGCGAGAGGGTGGGAGAGCAATAATTATGAGGGAGGCCACATGCGTCACTTCCGACCGCCGCATCCATTGGGAGGTATTGAACTGCCCCCCAGATCAGGCCTCGTCCTTTTCCGTGGATGCGGCGTGGATGGTGCGACTGGTGGACAAATACAATTATTCCAATGCCAAAAACAATCAGACTTTGTCGGTTTACGTTTGGCGGGTGTTGGGGCGGGAGCCTACTGGAGGCATCGGGGTTCTATGATTCTGCCGCGGCTATAAGCAAACTGACACAATGAAACGAATTCCATAATGAACTAAGTAAAGTAGAATGCGCCCCAAAATATATATACATGCATGCACTACAAAACGGTGTTATACAATCGGCTCTTCACAGCTTTCTTAAACACTGTCCGGACAGAATAAGGCTGGGAACCATTAGTGTCCGTAAAATATTATCATTGACCCAGACATTGAGTCACTAGTCAGAATCACACGCACAAAAAAAGTGAAAAGGGACTACGAGATTTGGAAAATGCCAACATCTATGTTTGTGTTTAAGCTGCAAATTATATATTTTGTTTTTCTAAGAAAAAAACAATGGGAGATGACCTGCCCTCTACCCGGCCACTTCAGGCACTGCTGGGACCGCCACCTGGTTATTGTGTGAACGAAAAGGGGCACTCTTGCACAACGCTTACTCACAAGTAGCCTTCATTCGCGCGCGTTACGTCAGAGCTCCTCACAGTCCAGACCGCTTCCTCCGTCTGCCTCAGAACAACGCACACAGAACGTGACTAACCCCTGGCCGCCCGCTGGCTCACACCGGCTGAATCAGAGCCACAGACACACACAGCAAGCACCAGCCTGGAGCGACGTCTGCTTCGGAGATGCAGCCAATGCCACCCCAGACTGGGGCAGGGATAAAGAAGATGCCCTCTTGTACCTCGCTGCTCTCACGGAAGGGATAACAAACGGACCCACTTCAAGGGACACACGAAATCAGAACATGCCACTCTGCCAAACCAGAGTTTATTCAATCTGATTACCCTCCCCCACCCCCCATACCTCTCAAACACACACACACACACAGCCTCATTAAACCCCCCGGAGAACACCTTTCAAGCAAACCGGTGCATTCTTAAAATGGGGAAGGCGTGGATTGGTCCAGCATCTACGTACTGATGTGCTGCATGGGCTTCTTAAATTGCTCTGTATCTTTTTTAGTTGTGCTTACCCACAGCTCTAACGGTATGACACACCTTTTATTACAGATTCTTCAAAAATATAAATATACACCAGGAGAGATTTTCTGTCACAGGACGTCCTATTATTCCCCTACGCCTGAAATGCTTGCACTGCAATACAATCGGGACTATTTTGCATCTAAAACGTATGCACTCTCATTACACATTTAATTCTTTAGACATGCAATCAGTACATACCAATAGACTACCGTTAACACTATTACCACCACCACCACTAACAACGCCTCCTCTCTCCTTTTATCTTTCTGAATCTCGCATTGCTAAGGTCGCACAGTGTCACTAGGGAAATGGAACTAGATTTTCTGGTTCTGACGAGTGTTTTCATTTTCCGTAACACAAGAGGTAGGGGAGAGAGCTGCCTACTTTGAAGCTGGGGAACAAGGTTCGAGTCTCAGCATCGGCAAAACCTCCTATGATTCCAGGCAAATCGCTAAATCTCCCCCACCTACAAAAAAATGAATGTGTCCTTGTGTGATGTAACTGGTGCTGACATAATGGCTACAGTCCCTTCGGGTCGGGTTCATGCCTCAGAAAAAGTGCAAAAAAAAAAAAAGGGTGTTTAATCTTATAGTGCTATCCTCTAGCCCAAATGTTCAGCTCCTGTCAGGTCTAACGAATTCTGGCGATGCTCCTTCGATCTATAAATTGATGGTTTTAATAGTACTCATCTCAGCCGTATGAACTGGAAGAATATAAAGGCGAGTAGATCCTGCCAGATTTAATAACCATGTGAACTTCTGGGCATGTGTGTTCAGCCAGCTGTGGTGTACTACCCACTTCTGACAGCTGGGGTCGCTAGTTAACAGGTTTCAATTAAAGTTCCTTATGTCTGGAGGCTCAAAGGCAGAGGTCACCTTGATCGGAGGGAAGGCTGCAGCTACATTACGCAGTCTTCAGGGACGTTGCACAGAGTGGCGACAGTGCATTAAAAAAGGTATGGGAACTGTGATCCTGAGTTGGATGAGGGCGGGACCAGCAAGCGTGGGGGCGGGATAAGAGACGTGGTCTGCAAATATTTTGTTATCCTTTCTCCTACACCTTAAATGACAGATTAATGCAACTTAAATTTATGTATGGGAAATGGATTTTGACGGTAGGACAGTTTGGTTGGTTAATGCAGTCACTTCAGGTAACGTTGGGAGTACCCGGGGACACTGATTTGAATCCTGGTCGGCGGTAAGTGATTAGTTTAAAACCGGTTGCGTACAGGCTGGCGCAAAACTGCAATAAGATTGTGTTTAAATATTTACAGTGCTTTCAAAAGATATGTTTTTAGTGATGCGCCGATTGTCCCTAGTGCAAAGCCTTATTATAGGTTTCCTTTAAAAAGACAAATTCCTGATTCCATTAATTAAAGCCTATACTGGCTCCCAAACAGTCTTCATATTTACAAATTAGCCAATAGCACACATTTGCCTTTCTTTCAGGTAGCAGGCACCCTAGAGAGAAGGCTTGTTTCTTCTTTAGCAGCCTTTCTGTTCACAGAAAGGATTCCCTTCTTCTGACCATCCAATCTGTGGCAACTCAACCGTTCAGGAGGGTATTTTTTTTTGTTTTGTTTTTTAAATATAGAGTATGGGAACTCTTTTGATCAAATTTATAAAGCTCAGGGAACCAAGTGGACTGAATGCAACAAGTGGAGTAAAACAATACTGCTGCTGAGGAACGGGCAGCAAGAACATGGAAATATTCGAGTTTGCCTTGGCGCTGGAAGTCCGAGGACCACAGCAGGTCAGAAGCAATCTGTGGACTATACTCCACCACCACCCGTTACGTGGACCCGTTGCCCAACTACCCCCCAATAATATCTCAAATAATAAGGAACGTGGGTGTGCTTTCTGACCCCAGGCTTCCTCCCTCAAGATATGTGATGAAAACCCCATATTAACATACTGAAGACTGCCCTCCTCTGCACTTCATCATCTCGCTCTTGTTAAGGCCCAGATTTTTCCACCACTGGACTCCCGTTAGTAACACTGTCCAGGGCTCAAAAAATCCAGTCGACCACTGCATTAGTGAGTCTGATTTGATCAGGGCGAGCTATTTTTAATACTTACTCCTCCCTTCTGGCAAGTTGACACTGAACAGGTGTTCTGTTGAAAAGTGGAGGGGCAATAAAAGATGCCTTTAAATCTTGTTCTTATGTCACATTTGCTCTGTGTTCAGACAGAAGTCAATAGTCAGTTTTTCTTACAATTAATTTTCCTTCTGACTGCAGAGTTCCAGGACTTTGTAAGGTGAACAGTGTGACCTTCTACTTAGAATGTAAAATAAATGGATATAGGGTGTCGGGTTTCTCCTAACACACAACATTTAAATGACTAAGTCAACTGTGCAAACATTTAAAAATATATTTCAGTAGTTGTGAAAGCCCTTTTTTATATTTGTGTGATGAAAAAATATTTTAATACAATGAAAACAAATCAGAATACTTTACATATTGATGTGCAAATGATATGTATTCTGAAACTCAATTTTCACAGATTTTTAGTACACTATATAGTTTTATCAGTAAAGCTGCAAGTTAGTGGAGAGGTTTTTGGACATTTCTTGGAAAGTTACTGTGTGTAGGTGACAATATATTACCACATCATGGTTTAGTAATATATTTATTAAAATTGAGTGTTTAAACAAACTGAGAAACTCCTGCCCTGATGGCAATATTGTTAGTAAACTAAAAGAAGTCCTAGGTTATGTGGGCTAGATTCTTGTGATGTATGCAGCAAACTCTAGTCTACTTAAACAAAATAGTTTTTTTGTTCTGCAGAAATGCTGAGCTCACATAATCTAGGGTGCAATCATATGTGAGACTTAAGAAAAAGGCGACTCTCTAAACTACGGGTCAAGTACATTACTTTTAGGTTGAGTAGATTATTTAAGTTACTCGACCTGCAGGTCTAGTAACATTTATATGATTTTTCGAGCCCTGCTGTCTGTAGTGGTGTCCCCAATACCCAGTGCTTTGAATACCATAGGATGCTGAGCAAATTTATGCTTCAGCCTCGAGACAAGTGACCATGCCACACCCACTCTTAAAAGTCCTCCACTACCACCCCAAACATCCCCCTACGTACCTCACGCCCCCTCCCCCAACACCAAATAAATTGCTTTTACAGTTTTGTGAATCATGCCAAATGAATTTTCCAAGAAAATTCCACATTTACATTTAGAAACCGTAGTAGCCGGAAGGTAACAGGTTAAAAAAAAAAGCTAATTAAGTAAATACAGTCAAAATCAAGATCTCAGCAGCCATGCTCTGAAAACGGTTCCAGTTCTGTGTAAAAAGGGTTTGTAAAACCACATGAAGGGAAATAGCAGCCCACCCGGAGGGGCAATGGTATGGCCGGCAGAGTCTACGTTCCATTTAGATGTAAGTGCAAGGCGTACATTGTTTTAGATGAGGCTGGGGGGACGGGCGGTCATATGGGCGCAGATTTTTTTTTTGGGGGGGGGAGGGGGGGGGGGAGGGGTCTCGCCGCTAATTCTGCTTTCCACCAACATGTTACAAAACTTCAAGTGCATCTTCTGCAGAAAGGCCCTTAAAGGCACACAATTACTAAAACAAACCGATGTGCGCCATTGGCGTCTATGGATTTGCATTTGGTAAGAGCTTATTTACTGGGTTGCACGTGGAGAGCTCCCAGCAAGCCCCGGGAGCTCCTTCCAGTCATTCGGCCATGGCCTACATTTTATTAGAATGCAGCAGCCATAGCACTCCACTCCCCTTCACCCCTCGGGTCCTTCCAGAGTGTAACGGGAGTCCCTTTTTCTAGAACAAAAGGTAATCCAGAAAATTTTGGTTAAAAAAAACAACTATATTTTTATAGTCTCCTTTCCCACTCACGGTGCGGAGGTTTGATTCAAAACAGGCATCTTTTCGTCCTTTCATCAGTGGAAATGAAAGGCAAGATGGCTGTCTGCGCCGGAGCAGCGGGAGCGCTGCACAGCCCCATGTGGGCCCGGCCCCTAATCCTCCCAGGGGACGGTCAGCAGGTGCAGCTAATCAAAAGAGGGGCAGTCCGAGACCAGGGGAGTGACCCCCCCCCAGTGGGGCCCAGACAGATAATGGGAATGGCGCGAGAAGGGCTCGGGAATTTCCAAGAATGCGTCCTTGAAAGGAACAGCTAACGCCAATAATACCAGCACCACCGGGGCACACAACTGTGATGTGTTCACCGCACGCCCGGGCCTGACCGAAGAGAAATCCCGGTTAAGCGTTAAAATGCGGTTGAGGGTGTTCACTGCAAGCAGAACCTCTACTCATGGAGTTAATCCATGCACCGCGCCACTCGGGCTTCCTGAGGGTGCACGTGGAGGATGTGGGCAAATTAGAGCGTCAGTGTCACGGGGCCAGGCATAAGCAAAGAAAATGCCTCCTCGAACCATCCACTGGCTGCGCAGTACACTACAGATTCCGTGTCCTACCCTCACCAGACTTATCGTCCCGGGACCACTGCACCTGCTGCACTTTTGATAGTTATGCTCCTGGAGGTTGTGTCCCACTACTATTTTTTTTAGCAAGTGGTGGGGTGCGTCTCCTCTAGCAGGGAAAGACGGTAAGTTATCAGTTGCAAAACCTTGTGCCCCACCACCGGTACAGCTGAAAAATGCGAATATCTCCATAGCGGTTTGAGGAATGTGCGCTTCGAATGGCTGAAAAAAATACAAGCAGGAAAGAACAGCATCACACTTCATAGTAGAGAAAACTGCTAACTCATTTTAATAATAAATGTATTCATCATACGGTGCTTTTATTCTAAGCGCTTTACACGGATATTTTTTTATAATTACTTAAAGCAGCCATGAACGCATTTCATTGACCTTCAAAGGATGAAAGGCCGACCTAACGATGCTGAGTTCAGAGCCTGGGACCTGCAGCAGGTAACACACGTAACATTATTTCTATCTATGTGACTAGTCAACTAGATCTATCAAGAAGACATGATATGTCCAATTTCAGGCCCTCCAGGACATCGTTTTAAAACTACTGAAGTGATCAGCGGACGTGTAAAAATAAACATTTTCATCATTTTTAAACCCTAAGTACAAGGAGCTTCATTAGCCAACATAAATATAATGAACTAACGGGCATTACTGGCATACCACTAATTGTAGGTTACTGTATCAATAGGATTCTAAAAACAAGCATTGGAAAAGCCAACAGGTCTGGACCTAATGCATGAGGACTTACTATATTAGACTCAAATACACAAGAGAGATCCCGCAGAGGCCTATGGGGGGGGAAGTTGTTCCCGCACGTGGTTCAATGCAGTCACTCGAATGGAGGCAGAAAGCAGTACATGAGAGAGGAATGATCCACTTAGCTGAGCCAGGATGTGATTGACAAAGTATCAAGTCACAGGTAGGGGACCGCACCAATGCCTGTTGTAGTTGTAGGAAACCCCAGGCCTGAGCTACAATCCCTTCCCTCCCAACAGACAAAGAACAACACCCACATTTTACATCCCCAAAAAAAACACTCAGTCTGAATTTTCTACAGACTTGCGTTAAAAACATAATTTTGATTACCACAACAGATTGTACTTACATTTAAGATGGAACAAGAGTTGAACTACTATACACTGGAATCACCTAACCAATATTGTTGGAGCTATCTTTAGCCACCTCGTTGGAACCTAGAGCACTGGCTGATTGACATGGAAGCCTGAGTGCAAGTCACTGAGCCCTAAAATATGGTCCTTACAAGGCAAACTGCCCTTGCTCCCTCACAAAGAGAGGAGCGCAGGCCAACAAGTTAGCTGAGTCATGAAACATCCAAGGCAAAGAGGAATTTCCATGGCACTCTTGAGATGGGCCTGTCAACTGGTCCAGGTGTCAGCCCCGCCTCCAGCCGGTGCTTGCCGTAATGGGGTTGACCCTCGGAACAGATGCAACTCTACACCAATTTTCTCCTGTAACTTCCTCCTCCTTTACAGACCACCACCTAGCAATTCAACATTCCCAGCCACATTTCTTGAAGTGTTTCAAACCTTATAAAACTGTACTCCAACTTTGCATTCTTGGGGACCTAAACATTTGGTTTGACAAACCCAATATGCCCATCCAAAATCTATCATAACTGGCTTAGTCACATTGAACCTACATCAGATTGTACACAATTCCACACACATTGCTGGACACATCCTAGACACCATTTTTTCAAACCGAGAACTAGTTATCGTTTAAAGCATCACACCAGTAACATGGTCAGACCACCATTTGGTAACTTTCCAACATAAGATACAACAAATCAAAACGCCCAAGACCACCTTACATGCATCCACCTATCGACCATGGAATAAACTCAGTTTTGAATACTTAGAAATAAAACTAACAGCCAACACAGATTTAGACACAATAAATTCTGTTAAAAAAATAACTTTACAAGTGGCTACAGGAAGCTTTGACTATCTTAATACCACTCAGAAAATCAAAACAGGACAAAACGAAACAAGAACATAGAACTAAAAAGGATAAAACAACAAATCAGAAGATGCAATAAACAACACAAACAACATTCAAGACAAACTTCACTTGTGCAAACTTAAAATGTACAAATCAATCAAAAAAGATAAAAAAGGTATTACTCAGACAGAATTCAAAATGTTATATCTGCAAATAAAGATTTGTATACAATTCTCAACTAATTTCATAAACCTAAATGCATTGAAGGAACTCATCCAATTACTCAAGAATTCACAGACATACTGACAAATCATTACACAACTAAAGCAGACACATTGGACTGCTAGTTAAAATAAAGGAAAACCACCAGCACCAACCCGTTTCCAGAATCCCCTCCGAGGGTAGGGCCAAACCAGCTCTGCACTCCATCAAACAAATATCACTAAGTGAATTGATGGATCAGGTCAAAGAAGCTGTCCACCTGCCCTTCTGACCCCTGTCCACCACACATCTCCAGGAACATTGTTTTATCTACCTCTGCTGCCACATCAGTAAGAAGAATCATCAATGATTCTTTAACTACCAGAATCTTTCCTCAAGACCTTAAAAAGGCATAAATACACCCATTATTTAAGAAAACAAACATGGACCAGCATGGCCCCAATAACTACAGACCAATGACAAGTGGACCTTTCCTGGGCAAGCTGATAGAAAGAGCAGCATTCACACAGATGCCACAAGTCATTGAAGATAATGCCATACTTTCAGACTACCAAACTGGATTCTGCCCAGGAAGTGGCACTGAATCTGCCCTCATTGCCATCTGGGATCATCTTAAAAACAAACAGAATGCAATGGAGTTGCTGTACTACTTCTGCTGCACCTCTCAGCTGCCTTTGACACAGTTGACTATGACACCCTAATAGAAAGACTCTACAAAGCAGGCATAGAGGGGACTGCTCTCCACTGGATCACATCCTACCTTCAAAACAGAACAAAAGTCATCCTTTCGCGTCCAAACCCTACTTCACAAAAGCAGGGGTCCCTCAAGGCTCAATCATCTCACCCATGGATTTCAACATCTACATGATTTAATTACTGGCAATGGTCAATGTATCTCCGCTCACATGCTACAACTATGAAGATGACACACCAATACTCCTTAAAGTGGAATACCCCAAAGACACTGGAAACACACAAATCTTCAATTGTCTCAGAGCCACTGATCAGTTTATGACTTCGAGCCATCTCAAACCAAATGCTTTCAAAACAGAAACACTCACACGTGGCGATTGGAAAAATTGTGACCCACTCTGCGCCTGGCCTGACGATCTGGGTCCACCTCCCTAAATATCTAAAGAAGTAAGAAACCTTGGAACTACCATGGGCTCAAACTGAACAATGAATGCTCAGGTGGACAAAGGGACAAATTAGGAAGATCAAGCTTCATCACCATGAAAACTCTATGACACATCTATCCCGCCGGGGATTTCTACACAATGTGCAGGCTACTATCGTTCTTGTACTATCTAAACTGGATTATGCCAATGGTCTCTACCACGGATCATCTCTGCTATGAAAAAACTACAACACATCCAGAACTCGGCTGCCAGTCTACTCCTACATGTGCTGCTCACCAAAAAGCACGTTGATGCCTCGTCAGGGGTAGTAAGTGCTATATAAATACAATTACAACAATGGCTGGAAGAGCCTGAGAGATGAAAGTCAATGGATGAAAAGGGGGAGTCCACAGGCCACTTTCGTTAGCAGTAGGTCACTTTGACAAATGCACTGTCAAAACCAGACCTAATAACATGCTGCATTTGCCTCTTCCTTTGCAAGTGAACATCATATTTTATATTGTGCGCACACTCCTGCTATAGCCACTAAGGGCCTGATTACAACTTTGGAGGAGGTGTTAATCCATCCCAAATGTGACGGATATACCATCAGTCGTATTACGAGTTCCATAGGATATAATGGACTCGTAATATGGCTGGTGGTATATCCGTCACTTTTGGGACGGATTAACATCTTCCTCCAAAGTTATAATCAGGCCCCAAGTCTTCTCAGACAGGGACGCAAGACGAATCCTGCGGCTCTGTACGCATCAGGTTTGTATCCGCGCCCGGTGCTTGATGGGAAGACACCAATACTTGAGGGAGTCAAGGCTCCCATCCCTATACTCAATACTGGAGGGAGCTCAAGGCTCCCATCCCTATACTCAATACTGGCGGGAGTCAAGGCTCCCATCCCTATACTCAATACTGGCGGGAGTCAAGGCTCCCATCCCTATACTCAATACTGGCGGGAGCTCAAGGCTCCCATCCCTATACTCAATACTGGCGGGAGTCAAGGCTCCCATCCCTATACTCAATACTGGAGGGAGCTCAAGGCTCCCATCCCTATACTCAATACTGGAGGGAGTCAAGGCTCTCATCCCTATACTCAATACTGGAGGGAGTCAAGGCTCTCATCCCTATAATCAATACTGGAGGGAGTCAAGGCTCTCATCCCTCTACGCACCCAGCCCACTATGAGGCGCGCACACACACTTTACATTGTTCAACACGGGTGGCAGTCTGAAGGGTAACCTGTTGGGACTGATCATCGCCCCAAGTGCAGGAGCTAGCTTTGCAGTCGCTCTAGATGTTTTCGCAGGTGTTACAAGCAACCTAAGAATGTTTTCCTTTAAGTCATTATAAATGCTACGAATAATGCAAGCGTTGAAGCAACCGAGTCAAGTAATGCTGCAGGAGAATAAAGTAATGCGTTTAAAACATAGGTGGCTTGTTCTAGATTTTATTTATTCAGGCAGTCTCGCGGCCTACAGCTACATCAGCCTTCTGCACAGACGATAACAAAAACACCTGTTTTTCTGCAAATGATGATCGTGGCTGGACAAGTCGTGACAAAATGTTTCCACTGCAAGTGGAGCAGTTGGCAAGCGCCCTCTAGGAGACCGAGATCAAGTCACTAGGCCAGTGGCGCGACATCACCCAACACAGGGCAGCGGGCAGGGCCGGACCCGGGGTGCGCACAGTGCATCAAAGGAGCAGGGCACTTCCAAGGGAACCCACGGGGCGGGGATGCAAAGCATGAGGGGACCGGGCTGGGCATTACTTCCACAACCGCGAATTCATCCCGCGCAATAATGCGTGAAGTATTACCCACCCCTCCCTACAGACAAAAGGGAGTATAAAGGACAGGATTAACAATCCGCACGATAGCGGGGGGGAGGGTGGTCTCCAGAATCAAGGAGGAGGTGAGATGTCATAAAGGAGCGGAGCACGGGGTGATAATTAAATTCTGCTCTCTGACGCCGGCACATTTAAATCACCTCCGCGGCGCTAGCTCCCTCACACTGAGGCCGATCGCGTTACAAACACGATGGTTCTTTAAAAGGCAACATTTTAGCATCAGTTGTGCTCAGCTGCCTCGGGTGCCTCGCGGGGACAAATCGCAGGCTCCCCGCACTACTTACCTATTTATTTCTGCATAGCACTCGCGCTGCTTTGCAGTCGCTTCTAAGCACTAGGACAGAGGTGAAAAGGGTCTGTGCTTCAGGGCAGCTGGCGCACCTGGTCAGGTGGTACTTCCTGATGAGCTGCTAGGAGGCGGAGGGGTAGGAAAGCCAGAGCGGGAATCAAGATGCGTCTTCAAATGGGAATGTAAGGAGCAGGGGATTCCGGAGAGAAGAACCTGCTCGTGGCGCGGTCTCTCCTCCTCCAGTTTGTGTACAAGGCCTGAAAGTGGGTTCGTGGGCACCATCATGCATTGTGTGAAGCCCTCCTTCTCCCCTCTGCTCAATACGAACAATACACTCGACACTCTGGGCGTCACCAATCAAGCGACACCAGAAATCCCGAATCCAGTTGATGAGAATCCCCAAAAAGATATGGGAAGGGAGCATGGACCCAAGGACACAGCCCTTTATACGCGACACAAATGCTCATACCATGTATGGTATAAAATATGAGAGGGTCAGCCCCTCCTTTTAGCAAAACAAGGTGATGGTTCAGTTCGATTTCTACTGCTGTGAGGTACTAACGAGTGAGGTGACCAGGGGTACAAGAGGAGGGTGGCAGTATCTTGGTTGCAGGGCTGGCCGTGGGAAGGGGCTAGGGTGACCAGAATATTAAAGCCAAACACCGGGCCATTTCACTAAAAAAAGAAGGAGGACTACGATTTTACTTCCACCAATATTCCAAGGGGCACAGCAGGGAGCTGCCTGGCTTAATGTCACTTGGTCTTAATTGGGCCCATTAAAGATTTTGTCATCAGCCCTTAATGTACCTCTGCAAAATTGTTCGTGCTCCATCAACACCCTGTCCACCTCCCATCTTTCTCACATCTCCTGCCCTCACACCGCAATGACTCCCCAGCCCCACAACAAAAACACCAATTTTTCTTTGCGCCCAGGGTGCTGTTGTGGTCAATCGGATTTAGGGCTGGCCCTGCCTGGTTGAGAACTTCAGTGTTTATCATATCCCTTAGAGATGGACCTGCCGGAGGAAGACAGGGTATTTGTGACCTCAGACTTGTGGATGTATGCGAACTCTTCGAAGAGGACAGGACGAGGTAGGTAAGGCCCTTTGGAGAATCTGGTCCTGTCGTGTTAGGACACCGTGTCTCCTGTCCCCATCATTATTTTAACAATGGAATGCATTCTGCATGCACAGTCTTGGGGGCCTCCAAGTCTCTCGACTAGACTGCAACAAGTTGTAAAAGTAAACTTCAGGACCTGAAGCATGTCACTAGTGAGCTGCCAAGTTGTTCTACTCACAATGCATCAAGCAAGCAGCTTTCAACAAGCATTGGCAAAGCCAATAAATCTCGTTTAAATGAGATCTATTGGCCCAGTCAATTTTTTTTTTTTTTTTTAGCTACGCTGCACAGCTGTGCAGCCACTGTGCAACACGGCTGAAAGTAAAAGTAAAAAGCTCTAAGATGTGGCCAGCACTGACCAAGTCATATGGCTTACTTTCATTACTTTCAGCCAAACTGCACAGCAGCACGGCCACTGTGCAACATGGCTGATAGAAAAGGGGGAAAAAAGCACTATGAAGTGGCCATAGCACTTTTTAATCTCACGGCAGGCGGCAGTGGGGACGGGGCAAAAATCAGGGGAACGGACAAGAAAGGGTAGGGGGAAACGAGGCTACTGTTCAAGCTACAGCTGGGAGGGGAGGCCAGCAATGATCTGGCAGAGACAGGGTTTGAAGAGGAAGGGGGTGTCCGTGAACGGGGGTAGGTAGTGATGGGAGAGAGGTGATTGATGGGACGGGGCAAGCCACAGCAGAATGTGGGCATGGTGGGAGGGAGAGGTAGAGACGGCCTGCAAAATGATGCACTCTTATGAAGTGTTATGCTTTAAAATAAAGCAACGGGGTAGGGGAAATGCAAACAATGATGGGGAAAGCAGCATCAGGACAAATGTGGTCTGAGGTATGGGAATAAGCAGCAACAGAATGCAGGCGGTGTGGGGGGGGGGGGGGGCAGATAGAGACGGCTTTCATAAAGATGCCTTCTTATGGAGTACTACACTATAAATTAAAAGAAGTACAGCTGCAAGCAGGACACCAGTGGAAGAACACCAGCCATAGGCAAGAAGCTGTGCTTGGTTCATACTCCATAAATCCAGTTAGAAAGGAAGAGAATGGGAAACAGGGGCTGACAAATGAGAAGCAAGGAACTGAGTGATACCAAAACCAACCAATAGTAAGTAATGGGCGGGCTCCAAGCTCTTTTAAAGTTTTTATTTACAAGAGACTCAAAAGTGACGTGCATGTGCGGCCTCAGACAAGACCTAACTAGGCTAGTCTATGAAGAGGTAATCAGAGCCTTTTATGGAGGCAGGAAGCACGCACAGCCAACACAATACAAGTTGGTAAAGGACAGAGTGTGTGAGTGGCCTTCAGCCATGCCCAGCCCTTTCTTGATAGCTGTTGGGAGAGAGTCAAGTCGAACCCTGAGAACCTGTTAAGTGTGGAATTGCAATTCATGGAGAAGGCTGGCATGAAAGCCCATGATATCGTATTTCCTTTGTATTTCTTGTTGTTTATCTGGAAATTTGGCAGCCCTGCAAAATGCAACAGAAAGCTAAATGTTTTTTTCTGGTCCAGTGGTTTAACCCTCTTGCTGCCTACATTTTGCAAAACTTTCTCAGGCTTTCTGATAGAATGTGCCCTTAGACAACCTTCAAGAAATCAGCAGATGGTCACATGAATTGTTACAGAGCACCAAGACTAAACCATAAACTCGCTGCCAGTGTGCTCCCTGTCACTTTGTTGTTCCATAAAAGCTATACAACTATCAGAATCCAAAGAAAAACAAGCATTTGCAATGCAATAGGTCTCACATTTGCTTCAGTTAGAGCTTTTGGCATTGTAAATTCATAACTGGACTTTTCTTGCCACATAAATTAGTCAACCCAGCCTCATAATTTCGTCTTTTCCTGCCACATAATTCCAGGGGCCCTACATATACCTAAAGCACTTCCATTTACCTTCCTCTTCTATCTGAAGCAAAAATATAAATGTTGCCATTTAGCATCCTAATTTAAATCTGCAATGCTAACTCCAATAGAATACCACTTTCACCATTCCACCATCAGAGTTGCTGGCTGGCTAGCACCATTTCCCAAAAAGAGACAAGACAGCCACAGAGAAGAAATAAACTAGAAGGGTCACCCAGACATATCAAGAGTGTTTTAACAGTCATTGCGTAATAAGGATGTTAAGATGGCCTGAATCATAGTCATAACTGTAATAAGGAGAGATTATTAAAAAAATTATTAAAACATATACAATTATCAAACACACCTTGATCAGAAATAAACTTTTGGCATTAGACTGTGGTGCTCAAAACAGCCCCTAGAGGGCACCATAGCAAAAATAAAGTTTGTAGGAAACATGGTCATGTAACCATATTGTTAGCCCCTAGAGGGCATAACCCCATGAAAAAAACAGGAGAAAGTAATGCAGTGTAACCACATACTTATCCCCTACAGGGTGTTTTTAGGGCTAGCCGGCCTACTGCAATGATATTACAAACAAGGCCTTTAAAACAAAACGTCTTCAAGCTGTAAAACAAAAGTTCTAGCCATGAGAAAGCTTAAAAGACACTGAATGGTGGGAGGGGTTATTATTTTGTGGTCCCCACTAACCCAGAGGTGATGTAGACAGAAATAGCATTTTGAAGGTGGTCCCACTGTCCTAAGACCACCACAGGCTGAGTTATGAGCAAAAATGTTTTGTAAAAGTAATGTCCTGCAAAGCCTTATGTGGCGAGTTTTCGTGCAGCGAATATTATCGTATGTTGACTGCAATGCTCAGAACAGCCCCTAAAGGACACCACAATAAAAATAGCAAACCGTACAGTCAGCTCTTCAAGAGCATAACCACATGAATAACAAGCATTTACAATGCAACAGGTCTCGCGTTTGCTCATGTTAGAGCTGATCGCGTAAACTCCTAACACGACTTTTCACCTATCGGGCAAAAGTGCATTTATGTACTTAACCCGAAAAAGTGAAATCAACTATGTAAAGTGCTCGACTTCTGCCAAGCGAGATCGCACTCGTAAATTAGAGAAAAAGAAGTCCACAAGCCTGATGGAAAACAGCGAGCCTCGCATGTTTTCTGTACTTGGTCTCTGCGCTCGAGGAGGGCTAGCCACCGGAAAAGGCATGACGTATGCGTGCCTTCGACTAATGAAAGCAAGCAGATTTTATTAGGCAAGCCCACAAACCAATAAAAAACACTGACGTGAAGTTGACAGGGCTCCGAGCCCTTTTACTAAATACTAAAGCGTCTCGCTGCGATACGCATGCGCGAGCGTATGCAACGCAGGCTCGACCCTAAAAATGGGAGAAAGTAATACAGTGTAACTGCATATGTAGCCACTAGAGGGCATAGTGCATTACACATTTTCAAGGCTATCAGGCCATTGCAATGATTTTACAAACAAGGCCCATAAAACATAACTTCTCTCAGCTGTAAAATAAAAATTCCAGCCATGCAAAAGCTTAAAAAATAATGAATAGTAGTAGGGGTTTTTATTTTGGAGCCCCCACTAACATAGTGTGGGGACCCAGAGAAGATACAGACCGAAAGAACACGTCATGGTGAATGTTTTGAGGGCGGTGCAATTGTCCTAGGACCACCATAGGCTGAGTTATGAGCAAAGATGTTTTGTAATAGTAATGCCCTGCAAAGCATAAGATTCTCTGCCACTGTAATGCTTAGAACAATCCCTTGAGGACACCACAATGAAAATAGTATTTGTAAGAAACATGATCATGCAACTATATAGTTAGCCCCTAGAGGGTAAAACACACAAAAAGAAAATGGAAATAAATCATGCAGTATAATATATTTAGCCTTTATAGGGCATTACTCATCTTCAGAGGTAGCAGGCCTATAGCAATGACATTACAAATAAGGCCTTTAAAACACAAGCTATTCCCAGGTGTAAAACGAGAGTGCTTAAAAAGACACTGAACAGTGGGAGGGGTTATTATTTTGGGGTCCCCACTAACATAGTGTGGGGAGCCAGAGATGAACTAGACAAAAATAGTGTATCGTGCTGAACGTTTTGGTGGTGGTCCCATTGCCCTAGGACTACCAAAGGCTGATTTATGAGCAAACATGTTTTGTAAAAGTAATGCCCTACAAAGCATTATGGGGCGAGTTTCCTCAAGTGTAGTGAATATTATAGTATCTGCTCTCCCGCTGTGCCAGGAGAGCTGCTTTCGCTTTAAGGATTTCTGTTTTATGTAGGGCATTTACCAATTTCAGGTGTTTTAAGGGGAGAGCCACAAGAAATTATTCTGATTCAGTAACTGTGAACAATGTGACCAGTGCTCCAATACCACAGATCAAATACCGCTCATCGAGTTCACGCTGTTGTGCCTGTTCACGCTGCGAGCGCCATGGCTGCCATGCAGCACGAAGGGGAGAGACAAAAGAAAAAATGAGTTTGCCCATGCTGAAGTATAATGCCAATCGTGCAATAATACATGTAACAGTGGCAGTCTCCAAGCTGTGGCAAAAAAAGCCTTAAGGCATGACAAACGTAAAGCATTGACCAATGACATCAAATGATTTTTGAAAGGCAAGCCCAGGGACAAATGAAAGTGATGTGCGTGGTTAAAAGCCCACAATACTTACAACAGGTCAAAGAGCCTGCGCACTCAACCTAAAAACTGGCTAGCTGAACCACTCATGCATGGAATTGGGAAGCCTTAGAGCGCTAAGGGTGATGTTTTTAAGAGAACATAATGTGTTGCAAGCATAGGCACTTTTAGGCTATATAATTGATATTTTTCTGGACCCAGTGCATCTATTATTTTTGGTCACTTGTTTGTTTCGATGTTTGATACAGAATCTTCATGCGTTTCAATGCGAATTGAGACATCAGAGGCTACTAGAAACATTAAAAAAAATGGTGAGGAAAATTCCAGACCCAACCACTAGATGGCAGAATAATGCACAACATGCAAATCCAGAATAGATACATTTTCCAAAACGTAGTTGTCTGCCTTGCGGTTTTAATACTATAGCTGACACTAAGTGAGTTTTGCTGTACAAATGCAAGCAGCAAGCGGCAAAGTGAATGTTTGAGATCCAAGCACAGCATATTCAACGCAGACCAGATTCACAACAAAAATACAGGAATATGATTAGCATATCCGTTGCCTGCCATGCTCTGTGGTTTGAGTGGATATTTTGAGGAATTTCCATACTGCAGGCAAAGAGACTGGATTGAGGCAATAACATGAGCCAACAAATCCACAAAAGATTACAATACCAACCGCAAAAAATGTGAATAATTCTATGTCCAATAAACTGCATTAATATTCAATAACCATACTTTTGTTGTATGTAGCACACTGCCACCATGTTGCATCTTTAACGTGCTTTAGAGAGGAGATTTTACTGTTTTCGAAATGAATAGTACTCAATTGTACTTTCAGCCAGTGGACAAGTCGACCCAATGAATATGATGTTTTTATACCAGGTATTCTGTCCTAGAGCACTGTTGCATCCCAAATTCGATGAATATAAATTCCGACTTTCAAAGATGTTTGAGTGGAAAACACTATGATAATGGGGAAACAATATATATTTGCATTAGGAAAATGGCTACAGCAATATCCAAGAAGGATTTCCATGTCGGCAGTCCTGGAAAATTTCACGTTTTCATGGTCCCAGAGCTTCTGACATTTGAGGTACCAAAATAATTAGGACTTTTCAAGCAGCAGAGGGTTTCAAGCTGTATCAGAACTCTCAGGTCCTAATGGATTTAGAGCTCTGAGATCATAGAGGGTTTCAGAAATTTGAGGTATCTAGTTGTTTCAGATCGCTGAGCTCCCACATTGCTTCTGTTGTCTGAAGTTCCAGAGGATTTCATAACCAATCAATTCCAAATGACTTCAATCAGCTGAGATTTTGGTGGGACTGAGGCATGTGAGGTTCCGGAGCGTTTCAGATACCAAAGGTATCCCGGAGGGTTTCAGATACCGAAGGGATCCCTGAGGGTTTCAGATACCTGAGGGATCCCTGAGGGTTTCAGATATCGGAGGTGTCCCCGGAGGGTTTCAGATACCAGAGGTATCCCGGAGGACTTCAGACACCGGAGGTATCCCACAGGGTTTCAGATACCAGGGGTATACCAGAGGGTTTTAGATACCAGAGGTATCCCGAAGGATTTGAGATACCAGAGGTATCCCGAAGGATTTGAGATACCAGAGGTTCCGAAGGGTTTGAGATGCCAGAGGTATCCCGAAGGATTTGAGATACCAGAGGTTCCGAAGGGTTTCAGACACCAGTGGTGTCAGATGGCTGCAGAGCCTTGAGTCACAGGCAGTGGAAGGGTTTCCAGATACTGAAGGTCCCAGTGGTTTTCAGATACTAAAAGCCCCAACAGTTAACAAGGCAGACTTAAGGCAGTGCTGTGATTTAGCCTTATGCCATCACTTTTTATTTACTTTTAACCATCACATATGTTAGTCTGTGGAGATTCCAGTCGCACAACTGTAACCACCCAATTTCAGCATAAAGGGTTTTAGAAATTGTATTGGTTAAAAAAACACACCTCGAGCTACGACATTCCTATACTCGATTGCCAGGAACTCTGGTTTACGCCTACATGCTGCGGAAAAAAAACCAGAACAAAAAAGTGTGTCCAGCTACTTTCAACCGGCAAAATCTAGAAACTCACAAACTCTCACTCTAAGGGGATAGTGCCATGCGCTGACGAAAGAAGACCTCCTGGCCTTGTTGCAGGACTTCAAAAAACTTCAAAAAGGAGCTGCAGGAGGAACTAAAGATGACTTGTCCAACTCCCTGAACGCCCTCTGCTCAGACCTCACAAACAGACTCTCGACCCTACAGCAAGATGTGGACTGAGTGAGGATGCGCACATTAGACTCAGAAACCAAATGCCAATCTTTAGAATAACGCCTGGAAAAACTGGAAGGCTCTTACACACAACTGCAAGACCACCTGCAAACTACGCTTCTGAAATGCAAGGACCTCAAAAACCGCTCTTAAAGGGACAATATTCGGGAATGTGCGCAAGGTCCAGACCTCAAAGCATTTGTAGTTAGTTTGTTTGCTGAGCTTCTAGGAGACAAACAGGTTAAAATTAAACTAGAGTGAGTTCATCAAGTCTGCCCACTGATGGCGAACGAGCGTAAGTGACCCCAAGACGTCGTGGGAAAATTACACTCCTTCTAGGAGAAAGAAGTAATCTTACAACTGACAAGGAAAGTAGAAACGGCCTCCTTCCAGGGTACGACTTTCTCCATATTTCAGGACATTCTACCAGCCACACTGGCACTAAGGCTCCAATTCAGACCAGTCACAGATAAACTGCACCGGGAAAGCATCAGATACAGGTTGACCTACCGGTTTGGCCTTGCCTTCGACTTACAAAATAAGTCCAATCATTTCACAGATGTAACAGAAGCAGCGACTCTACTGGGACTACCAACTTCAGAATGTAGAGCCGCAGAAGGACTCCGAGAGAACCCTACTGCTATTTCCTCAATGGGACTGAAAAAGGTCCCTGGCTCTCTCAAAGTCGCTTGAGACGATAAGGGAAGCGATGTAGCCGAGTAGTCTACATCCCTTCCTCATGAACTTCAACTAAAATTTGTCACTTGACTGATTTGGTAGTATACTTTGATCTGTCTGCTTCCCTTAGGCCTCTTTTACCATGACTTGATACGCCGGGTTCATCTATGCCCAAATGCTTCCAAATTATGTATCCAGAGTGTGAACTGCCTCCCTTGACAGGGCATTGAATTTACATAGGGTGATGTTATGCTTTTGGAAATATGCCTCAAATTCATATGCTTCAGCTGGAAATGCTTAAGTGAGAAGAGACCTGAACATGCACAATGCCATTTCAAGTTATATCGCTGTAAGGGAACTAGACTCCCAGTAGTTCAAGTTTGTTGTTTATATTGGTTTTAGTGTGAAACTTCAATAATTTTTCAACGAACGGTGTTGGGGGGCCGATGTCAGGGCTCTCTTTCATTACAGTGGGGGTGGTGGGTGGCAGGCGGGCCAATGAAGGGACGGGAGACCGGATTGGGGTTTATTGCAATGACCATATGTAACACACTATTTTGGTATTAACTTATCATGGAATGTAAGGGGCATAAATTCCCCCACCAAGAGTCAAACTATGGAAATACATTTTAGATAAAGGACACAATATAATGGCGTTACAAAAGACACATTTTAAACAAAGGCCATAGATTACGCCATAAAGCCTACCCCCTAATTTACAAATCTTCTGACTCTACCAAGAAAATGGGGTAGCCACCCTCTTTCACTCCTCCTTTAAATTCCAGTCCTCCAGCTACATATCTGTTTAAGAGGGTGTATAGCAGGCCGTTCATGCACAATTACTACTATTTATGCCCTCAATGTAGCCCAAAAAGCCTTCATACGATCCTGTCTTACACAGTTGGAGAAATCGCTGAGGGATACCGCAATCTTACCTGGAACCCCCAACTATACAGCAAGCATCCAACGCAAGCAATCACCGGGAGATTCTCTAAAGCCCTGGAAAGAACAATAAAAGAGTCCAGACATATAGTTGCATGGAGAACTACCAACCCAGAAACCCATGACTACTACTTTTTCTTCACATTCCCCTCGCACATACTCTCGACTCGATTATACCCTTACAAGCCAATCTCTCACACGCTCCACCCTGAATTCAGAATTCCACCCTATAGTTCTTTCAGACCATGCCCCTATGGCTCTTACATTGGAGTGGACAATTCTAACACCTAAATACCGTAGATGGTACTTTTCTAGCCCCTTAGTAAGAGACCGCCTCCTTAGGGGTGACCTGCGTAAAACCATTAGAGACTTCTTCGATGTGAACGACCCCCAGGATACTGTTCCGTCCAACAACTGGGATGTCTACAAGGCTGTCATCAGAGGGAAATGTATCTCAGTTATGTCCACCCTTAAGAAGCAAAAAAAACAAGATAGGTAGGCATTAGAGGCAGAATTGCAGTAAGCCAGATGGGCTCATATATGATCCTCTTCATTACAGGCCCAAAATAAAGTTACGGCGCTCAGGAGGAAGCTAAAAGCAATATGGGGCATACAAACAGGGAAATAAGATAGGAACAGGTCTTTTGTACCAACTGACGGTTAAACAAGAAAAAGAATACATGAGTCTTATTAATCTAGAGGATAGTGGTGTACAAACAACAGAAGTAGATAAGGCGAACACCTTCAGGGTTTTCTACAAACAGCTATATACAGCTGAATTATAGGAGGTGACTGACCCACTACAATACCTCTATGAAGGTATCCTCCCACAGGTCTCCAATGACCAAAATGAGGCTCTAAGCTGCCAAATTGAGGAAGATGAGGTCCGGGCTGTCATTGCTGCTTTTAAACTACACAAATCACCTGGGCCAGATGGCTCCACAGCCCTATTCTATAAAGCCTTCAACTCAGATATGGTACCACACCTGACTGAACTGTTTAATCACATAGCCACAGTATGAGGAGTTACCCATTTGATGAGCAAAGCCTTAATATCTATCCTCCCAAAGCCAGGGAAGGACCCACATTACTGCACTTCATACATGCCCATTGCCCTTCGAAAACTAGAAGTCAAACTGTACACCAAGATTCTTGCGAACAGATTGGAAGAAGTTTTGCCTGACCCGATACATCCAGACGAGTCTGGGTTCATTAAGGGGAAGCAAACACATGATAGCTTGCGTCAAGTAGTCCATCTAGTTGAAAAGCCTACTAAATAACACATACCAGCGGTCTAGGTGGAGTCAAATGCCAAAAAGGCATTTGACCAAGTACACTGGGCTTTCCTCGTCAAGACTCTCAAAAGATTTGGTAGATGCAAAAAATGTATTGCCATGATCCAAGCTAATTACACAAACCACCTCTTGTGAGTACTAGTAAATGGGGTAAGCTCAGATACTTTCAAATTAGAGAGGGGCACATACCAGGGTGCCTGCTTTCTCAATTCCTGTCTCCTCTCAGTATAGAGCCCCTGGTGGCATAGATGAGGCAGGAGGGGGTATTCAGGGTATTGCCTTTGGGTCCATTACCCATAAAATGTCTTTGTTTGCAAATGAAGTATTATTGTCCTTGAAATCCTCAGCAGCCTCACTTGTAACGACAATTAACTAGGTTTAATGGAGTTTTGGGTCGTTAACCTCCCTAAATAATACCTTCTAAATTTGGCTCTTCCACACCCAGCCGAGATGGAGGCATTGGCCCTCACTACCCTTGTCCAGGGGTTGAAAAAGACCTTGCCTATTTGGGGATCAAATTAGCTCTAGACTCTCGGGCTTGTATAAGGACCACCACCCCCCACAACTTCAACAACTTACAGTAGATCTTAAACAATCAGCTCCTATCTATCTGTCATGGCTTGGGGGTATCTACGCCATTAAGATGACATTATTACCACAATTCTTATATTTATTCCAAGGACTTCCTACTGAAACAGAGCAGATTTATTTTTTCAAAGCTTCACATTATCCGGACTAAATTTATTTGGCAGAACCCAGCTCCTTTATAGATTACTCAGTTTGCCTAAAGCTGCCAAAGGCCAAGCTCTTCTGGACGGTCTCTCTTATTATAAAGCAGCCCAATTGAGAGTGATCTCTGCGTGAGTCTCCTCAGAGACTGTGGTATGTCAATATATCTGGGACTAATTATAGAAACCCAAAGCAGACCGACCCATCAATGCCTACTTAAGCACACCCATAAAAACAACTCTCAAAATATGGGATGACTTAAATCACTCCGCAGCCTGGGTTACATTTTCCTCACCATTTACACTTATTCATTTCAACCCAGCACTCCCCCTATCACTCTCACAGGGACCCTTTGATCAGTGGAGGGAAGGAAGGTGTCTTATGATTTCAGACTTATTGCATGGGTGGAAAATCCTTACTTTTGAAAACTGCCAACAAACTTTTGGGTTACCACATTCTGAGCGATACCACCACACACAATTAAAACATTGGGTACTCCACCCAGATCTGAGAGAGGCAGACACAAGTGATCTCTCCCTAATCGAAATATGTTAGGCACCCGAGGGCAGCAAAGGGGGCTATCTCTTTTCTATATGCGCTTTTAATGGACACTACCCCTAGTAGTCAATCTAGACAAAGACTTTTGGTCCACTTTATTGGGGGAGGTAATTTCTGATGAACAACGGCGATGACTGTGGCACAATATACCAAGGTTCAACTATTCTATGAGAATGAGGGAAACCCACTACAAAGCATTATATGATTGGTACCTATATTCCACCAAACTTAAACAAATCTTCCTCAACACGACTGATACGTGTTGGAAGGGTTCTGGATTACTTGGAGACATCAGCCATATCTGGTTGGACTGCCCCATGATCCGCCCTTACTGATCCGAGAATCTGGAGCAAACTAAAGAGGTTCTAAAGTACCCCATTCCTCTTACACCAGGGTTTACCCTTCTGAGATTGCAGGTTAAGTTTCTTAAACGCCAAACCTCATGCTATCGCTCAATCATTTGCTTATGTGTGGGGACCGCTAAAACGGCACTAGCGGCCTCATGGAAAAAACCTAACCCTCCCTCGATCACTCAATTGCGCACTCCAGGCTATGACAGGCCTTGGCAATGGACAGATTAGCAGATACACTCCTGGATAACCTTAAGAACTTTGAATATACTTGGGGTCTTCTGGTATTCTTTTTGTACAATGGCCTCAGACTCACACCCAAGCAATCCACCTCTTCCAGAGATAACTCCCTATGTGAATTGATGATGGAACGGTGATGGCCAAGGTTTGGGGAGGACGAGCCACCTGGACTAGGTTACGCTCACACTCCACATGATACATAGCTCTATAATTTTCACTCATGGTTTTTGTCTATTTTGTTAAAAGGGTTTTTTTTGGGGGTGGGGGGGGGGAAACAGGAGTAAGGGTTTGAGCAACAAAATTACTGTTAGAGTTACATTATGTGATGACAGTGTATTTGTTTAACTATTCGCTTGCAGGGTTCTGCAAAGTCGGTCCTGGAGAGCCGGGACCATGCCAGGTTTTTTGCATATCCACATTTAGAAAAAAGATGTTTCAGAAATATATATTTTTCTAAATGTGGATATGCTAAAAATCTGGCATGGACCAGGCTCTCCAGGACCGACGTTGCAGAACCCCGGCTTATACTGATGTCCGTCTATGTGGATTGATAACACCACCTGGTGTTTTGCCCTAAAAACTCAATAAAGAAAGTTTGAATAAAAAATAAATAAAAAAACTGACACAGACATTATTCATCAATAATAGCAACTGGAATTTTGCCCAGAGAAGCTCATCACACGTTCAAGAGCGGACGTCCCTGAAAATGGATCAAGCATAAATCAGTGGTAACTTGTCAACCGGAGCCTGTGCCAGACGACCTAGAGTTTTACAAGTACTGTATATTCATTTATATACACTGTGAATTATAGAATGGGCAAATAGAAACGCACAATGATTCCAGATGCATCTCATGAGCAGTTTGGGGAAGGAGGTCACTGGCCAGCACTTGACAGACTGTAAATAATATTTGGAGTGGGGTCGGGGGTCATCCCTGGGCCAACAGCTGCAAAGGACGCAAGCCCTGAGAAGAAACGCACTGAGGCCTTAGGTGTCAGATGGCTACAATGATGTGAGGGAACATGAGACACGTGTATTTAGCGTCACACCACACCAGGCACGCCGAGGTGAGACCAAGAATGCATCCCTGATGCGAAACACTGCCCCCTCAAAAAGCGCGACTGTCCTGCCAGCCCGCAATGCCTCCTCCGATTTGATTTTTGGGCCTTTGCATTTTTGAAGAAGATTTCAGTGCCTCCAATCGCCCATGCTTCGCGGCAGCAGCTGTCCGTTCCCCGCCTATGCTATGTTAGGAGGAGGTACCGTACATTTGTCAAGGGATGTATACATTTGCAACGCCCCCAGGCTGCGGAAGAGGTGTCACTGTGCCGCCTTTAAATCAAGTATTCGGCCATTTTCAAACCATCTGGTTTGCATTAAGCTGGCACCCAGCATCGACCCGCCCGACCAGCGCCACCACAGACCACATACAAAAATAGGCCACCACAACCACATCCCCTCGGAGAACACCACGCGAGAGTGAGAGACAGCGAGCAAAGCAAACCAGCTTTAAATAAAATCAGCTTCTTCTGTGAAAAAACACATGCTGAACACAGCTGAACCTGCGTACTGGACTGGTAATAAGCGAGTGGAATTCCTTCGCAGAATGAAGTCTGCGCAGGGGCAACGATGGGGTCTGACGTGCAATGGCGCACTCGCCAGGCAGAGCCAGGCTATTTAAACGCAATTATGTTTCTTTATGGCATAAATGCGTATGGATGCACGAGCCTAGCCAGCTGAGCACAGTACACGCTCGAGTGAAAGACAGTCACTGACTGTTGTTCTGCGTGCGGAAATGACTTTAGTTACGACATGACGTTGAGTGCGTCATAGATGTGCGCCTTCAGCTCTTCCCTAAGTTGGAGGATGGTTGGCAGGGATATGATGGAGATGTTGTTCCAGCTCTTGGGTGCATAAATTGAGAAGGTCCGTTTTTTGTTAAATTTAACATACTTCGTCTTGGTTCTGGTGGTACCCTGCCTGTAATGGTGGCAAATCCACAGGACATGGTGAGTTCTGAGCAAAGCACAACCTACATTAATCAATACGTGGCTTGTTAGTTAAGTAACTTGTTTAAATATGCCTTTGCTGGTGTCATATTCCTAAAAGTACGGTGCAAAGAGTAAACACTACTGAAGCACTTAGCAGCATCAGCCAGCAGAGTGCGTCATTAGCAGAGGTAGGTAGCTGCTTCACCGCTTCTCTGGCACCCCAGGCCATGAGAGACAGAAAGGAACAAAAGTTTTGAGAGCCAAGAGGCGTATGAAGAGATGAACTATTAAACAGCGACCAAGTGAACTGAAAAGAATCATCCAGTTCGCTACGCCCACTCCTGCATCTACAACAGTCAACAATACGGATTCCAGAGTGTTAATGCGCCCGATGATATCTGATTGGGTTTTTAAACCTATCGTGAACCAAATCCATGATTGGTCCCTTTAATGACAATTCCCTTAATACTTGCACGTTAACCTACAGCGCACCAATGATGAAGAACAGGGGCAGGTGACCGCGACCAAAGAACATTAACATACTAAAGAAAGAGTGACAAAACCACAAAAATCCAAGACGGGGCCGAGGGACACACATGAGATGACTTTAAAACAGGATTTCTCCTCTGGGAGCACCACATCAGTCTGCCCGAGATGCAGCTCCTGATACAATCCTGAAAAGAAAATATCAAGAAGGGCTTCTTGAGGAAGTCTGTACAAGCTATGGAAGCAATGTACTTACTCTGGAAGCCACAACAACTAGGAGCATTTTTAAGTTCTACAGCAGACGAATGGGAGGACTGGAAGCGACTGGCTGGTAAATGTTACAAGTGATGATCTGTAGTAACATGATGGAAGGGGGACAGATGTGTACTACATCAAGGAAAGTTTAATTGGATAAATTATGGAAACACAGCAGGCACTAGGGAACAAAAGGAAGATTGTTCATATATTTAGCCGACCAGCATTACAAAGAAAACTCCCAGATATACATCTTTACAAACTGCACAGGTGTAACTATGCCATTTTATTAACAGTTTTCAGTGCACTGATGTCCCGGGTATTCCTCTCCTCTTTCAATGTATTTGGCTATGGACTAAATTGCAATAAGTAAAGTAAAAGTCGAAAAAAAAGGTTTCTCTCTACAGCAACACCCCGGACCTCCAGTGAAACTCCAGGACTCGAATTAAAATGATTTATTTCCAAATCTATAAAAGAGTTAGGGTCGACAGTGAGACAACATATTTCTTCTGGGCTTGGATGTGGTTTTCAGACGACTTCACCCGCAGGTCTATAGCTGTTGGCCAACTAGTATGAATGTTCCTATATGTGTAAGTGGAATCTGCCCATATATGTGCTGAAAGAAAAATATATATTTTCTTTACGGCAAACAGCATAAATTGTTTAGGGTAAACAAAATAAAGTATTTCAGTTAATACTCGTTTCACGATTTTATTTGAGCCCTGTGCAGCTTCTAGAATATTCCACCACTCGATACCTCGGACCTTGACAGGCCAGAGCACAGGTGCACTCTGAACATTAAAGCCAGTCAGATAGCTGCTCAGAGAGGTGCCTCCTGGGAGTCACAGTGTCCACCTATCACAACAGAGAGAGCTGCGCCCCACACCAGAGCCAATCAGGAGGGCAGTGACCCTGTCCCAGCCTGGGAGCCCCTCCCTCCCACGTGCGCGGGCTTTTTATCCCGAGCTCAGCACCAAGGCCCCTCCAGCGGCCCGTGAAGCTGGACGGGCGATGAATTAAGGCGGGGGACCTCAGTTCATTAACTGAGATGGGACTGAGGCATCCTGGTGGCAAGGGTGAATCTTTAAGGTTGCAGGTCAGCTGTGGCCTCTTTCACAAGCTTAATGGAGCCTGCGATGAAATTCAGTTGCAATATTTAATCAGGCAAGAAAATCGGCCACGTTTTTAGCACAGGACTCCCTTGAACCATGACCGTTTCAATAACCAGTCTTATCATTACTCAGCTCAACGGTCCGCATCTTGGCCACATCAAATACAGAGAAAAACCAGGGTCAGCACTTTCGGTTTCGACGGCAGGTAATCCTGGAGCTCGTGACATGATCGGCGGCGTAGGGTCAGGAAGGGATATGTAGCTTGTTTGTTAATGAGATATACTTTGTCAGATATCACCTTCATGCCTTGCAATTCTGAGATGATGAATTATAATCACATTTCTCCAGTGGAGTCTTTTTAGGCACATCACCTTCTTTCTTAACCTGCTGCTAAATTAGGATAATCCAGACTGCCTGTATCCGCTTGGGGAAAGGGTGGTGGGGGTACTGGGTACTGGTCCAACCCTGCAGACAGAGGAGATGGGGATTCAATCAGGACAAAGGCCTTTCAATCCAGCAGCGTTCCCCAAACTGGTAGCATTGGCTCACTCCTGGAATCTCCCAGCCCTCCCCTTTGACCATGTACAGTACTTTTAGCTAGGTTATGCTATCGAAATAACATACACATACAGCCCTCCCTTTCTATTATACGTAAGCGTCATTTACCATTCCCCAGCCTTCCCCAGGGTCCCCACCTACAGGGGGACAGAGGAGAGGCGATGTCTACAGAACAGGTCGTTTCATTCCAGCGGCTCTCCTCTGTCTTTTCCCTCTAGCCAATAGTACTTCTTGTACTGCTGGGGTCACCTTTCTCAACTTGGGTTTCGTTTGGAGTTGGTTAAGGGGGTTCCCATAAGCCTTCCGTCCTCACAATGTCATCTGTGAAGTCTGGAGTCAGCAGACTGTCAACTCCACTTACCTAATAGCCCGTCTGCCCCTCTTCTTTTGTCACAGTGGCAATGGCATCCCTCTATGTGTCGAGAAGATCAAGTCCCAGAACGTGTCAGGCTCCCTACCCAACCATACAACGCCACCGCATCTGCTATCGGAGCCAATCTGAGCCTGACCTCAAGGAACAGAATCCTGTTGCACCGCAGTATCGCCTTCATCTCCTTCGATTCACCCACCTGCAGTGGACGGGAAGCGGGTCCAGTCTGTCTGCTCCTATTTACCATGACAAGGTAGATAGACACTAAAACTGTGAGGAAGCAGAGCTTGTTGGGTCGACATATTAGGTTCTATGAGGGAAACACTGTCCATATCATCACAGGATGCATTTAATGCCCTTATTGTTTTTTTATTGTTTTTTTCAATGAGATTAGAATCTGTGCTGAGCAGGTTACCCATAAATCACAGAAACACTATATGCATACTTTAAAAAAATAACTTCAGAAAAATTAATGCTTAGTAACAAAATGTCAAATCACAAAAACCTTGGAATAAGTGGAGGGAGCTGTCCTGATTTTAAAGCTAAGTGCTTAAAGAGCATTGAAAATGTATACTTTTTAACTTTCATTTTTCGCATCCATAACCATCTTCAGTTTAGGAAAGCATGTTTGATTTGACTTCTCTCACATCCATCTGCATTAAGTCACACTGCCCCTTTTCTCTAAGTCAATTACAGCGCCTGGAGACGTCCCCTGTGCTCTACTAAGTTCTTTACAACATAAACTGTGTTTGGATTTCTTGGGACTGTAGGGGACCAGTGAGTGTAAAGTGCATTTGAAGCGCCCTGAACAGTCTCTAGATTTCATTGTTGGGTAGCATGTGTCTGGACGACACCCTCACACTATCATAACTGTCAACTGGTTTCATGTAATGATGGTGACTTTTTTCTGCCATTTTCCGAGGAAGTCGTCTGTACTTCTAGGCATGAAGTTATCTTCATTGCCACCTCACTTGTAAGCATTTTTCTCACGTTTCCTGTAAGCAAAACCTGTAATCTGAGACACCGGATGCTGGAAGGAGGCCAAAAGGATCACGTTGGAAAGAAATTCAATATTTGAGTTCTTTCAGGCAGAAATGGGTCACTTTAATACTATGAGTGCCCTGCACAGGTCCGGATGCTAAGGCATAATTTAGGCATTCGGACCACTTATTATTCAAAGCAACTCTGCCTCTGGGCAGGCCACGCGAGTAGTCTAAAGGCCAATTAGAACAGATGTACAAGGACATAAGAGCGGATCAGAGCTGGAAGGATTTGTGATTAAGATTGTCAGGATTCCTGTTAATTATTAGAACTGAACTATGATACATTCTCATACATGCTACTCTTTGTGCAAAAAAGCTGTGTTTTTATGACGAATATGCACTCACCACTATTACGTTTAGCCTAAGATGCTCCAACCAAGTCAACTGCTGATGCGGCATTTCTAATGTGCTAGGGTGTTCTCTGTCAATAGGTGGCTATAGTCGAATTCGGCGCCATGACATTCCATGATACTTGGGATTAGAAGTCTACAACTAAAACCTCCACTCCGGAAAACAGGAACGGCGGCCATCTTGTCAGAAGGACGACAGACTCGCAGCCAGAACTTTGTCATGAGTTGCACTTTCACAATGTGGAACACAAATAGGGAGGGAACTGGAAAATCTGAGACTGTAGCTTCAGACTTCTAATTGCTCAATTTCTATGGCTGGCATGTGGCTCGATCTGCTGAGCCACAGAAAATAAAATGCAGTTGGGTTTACGAGGCATTCACAATGGAAAAGGTGTGCATTCTGTACACTTGATTACAGACTGGGTGCAGATTTTTCCTTCTGAAAATCTAACTGGACATGGCTATTCAGTGGTTTCATTGTGAGGCTAATCCTGCCAGCTAGAGAGGGGTTGATGGTAGCTCCTGCTCTTTCGCCCATGATTGATCATCACTTCCTTCTCACTGCTTCCATCAGTTACAAGCTCTGCTTTTTGAAGACTTGAGGTAAAGATAATTCCAATGGAGCAGCCGATTATAAATTAACACACAAAGTATAGCCATGCTGCGCTTGGGTATTGTCCTGGGAAGACGGACCAGAAAGCACATTCATTTCATAGACAGACTTTACACAGCAAAGGACAGTGTTAGGACTGCAAACTTCATTCTGTTATTTAAGTATCCTTGCAATCTTCACTTGGTACGTGCCTGGTGTCTGCAAACTGAGCTCTTTCTCTGGCATTATTTCTCTGGGAGCCAAGTATGTCTTCCCAGTGACTACACGATCTTTACAACACAATACTACCATCCATGCTGACGGCCAGCCGAATGTACACATTTTACAGAAGCTTTTCACTGACAGAAAGTGTCGCCTTTGTTTTCAGTGATAGAGGGTGCCTGTGTTCGACTCTGAAAACTCACACAACCTGAGATTATTCATGAACAGCCTAGCTGTGACCCACTCTGAGGTCTCCGTAAAGGGACCAGGGGCATCTAAAGTCCCCCGTGTGGGATACAGGAAAGAGGCTAAACGAACTGTACTACATCTGGGCTTTGTTTATATTATACCTAAAAACATTCCTTACAAAATATTATCAGACACAACCCCAACAATAACTATTCCCTGTGCTTTCATAACAGGCGTAACCAGCCACCGCCCTGCCCGTGTTGTTTCTACTGATATCCGAAGTATTGCTGTGTGGTTTGCCCACTGCAGACCTGCGAGATTGTGGCCTGGTACAACTTGTGTGCACAACTCTGATTAACAGCTACATGGCATGGTGCCTATACACTAAGAAGGATGGGCTTCATGCTCACAGGTTACAGCACCTTCTGCCCAGGAACACACTTTGTGATATCAGGAAGCTCACACTAGATCCTTCTACTTTGGTTGAACCACCGCCCATTGGACAAGAACCTCTACAAACTCAGCCGGCATCCCAAACGCAAGCTTAATGAGAGCATACTGCGCATACATCCTGCAATCAGAGCAACTTTGAGTGTGGACATTTTTGACTTTTCACGAGTCACATCTTCAACTAGTAAATGCTAATGATATCTACTGTAATCAAGGAGCTTTAAGAGAGCTGCAAAATAGAGAGCAAGCAGAAACAGGCATCAGCAAAGCCAACAGGCCTGGCTTTAATGTAAGTGCACAAATGATGTCCATTCCATTAAAGTCAGCCCTGTTGGCTTTGACAAGGCTGGGGGATAAAAGGTAATAAAAAAACGATTGCTTTCTCCATAAAACCCTTATAAGTGATAAAGAAGTGAATTCCAGGAGGTGAACAATACACCAAAAAGCCAACAGCGTGGGTGAGAGAGTGAAACTTCTCTGGGTGTTGCCAATGTCCTTTCTATGGATGTGTCAAAGAATTGTCAACAACGGATCTAGCAGACAACTGCCCTGACAAGGCAGACCTAAAACCAGGAGATGGACTTGCCGTTCTTGCTTAGATTTACCCTGCCTGCGAGACTTTAATAAAAAAAAATTAAAAGAAGGTGACAGCGGCTGCCAGACCAAGAGAAAATGTGAAACATGCAAGAACTATTTTTGGAATGTTGTTCTTTTTCTTTACCAGGCCTGCAATTCTGTAACCGCTGGCAAAGGCGGCGGCAGATGCTGAGAAACAGGAAATGCTAAAATACCACCCAAAGGGTAGGCCGTGGCCTTGGAACAAGCTCCTTCACAGGACAGGGACAATCTTTTGCCTTGGACCTCAAAGTGCCCCAGGTTCGCTCTGCTGTCTACTGGTACATGGCGGTGGAAATCAGTCTGTGTTGAATGGAAGGGGATCCCCAGGACCAAACATCACAAATGAGCTACTCAGTCTCACAACTAAACTATGACCTCTTGTTTCGTTCTAGTTGAATACATAATTGCAGCCAAAATGGAGTTGAAGGCTAAGTGTCCATTCAATTCATGAAGTTGTGGCTGTCATTAGAGACTGAGACATTGAAAGCAAGCTAGAGTTAGGAAGGAGCACAATTAGACCAGGCCTGGTGTCTGGACCACCCTTCCGTACCCAAAAATATCAGGGATCTTCTCAAGAATGAGGGAGGTCACTTTCAGCCACCATAAACAAGTCAGCCTGCTTCTGGGCCAGAATCCTGGTGTCTGTAAAGGAAGGCGACTCTGTGGTGCCTCCCCTGGGGCTGCAGGGATCGGGTATAAAACCACAAGCCGTGAACTGATTTTCACTTGTGGTCTTCCACGTGTCCCCAGAGACTCGCTGTATGTAAGCGCTGCTTACCGCTTTAGTTCTTTCCTCGTCCAGCCAGCCTTTTAGATAGGTGGGTGGTGGTGAAGGGTATGTTCTACATGTAGTAGAAATCAGCAGGGTGTTTTGTTGTTTACAATTCACCCTTTTTAAATGGGGTAGATCTGATAAACTGGGTAGCACTATGCTCACCCTTTTTTGTTGTAAACATTACCATTTTAGGTTAGTGAGGATTAATAACTTTTGCCAAATTTCTGTTGGGGTTGGGGAGTGTCTTTTCAGGGGATACTGGGCTCATGCCCCTGACTCTTTCAATGATCCTCACCATGCACATAGTGGGAGGGCAGCCTGATCCCAGGAATCTAGCATTTACAGGTGCCCTGGAACAAAAGTGCTTGCCAGCGAGCTAGATACATATGCACACATTTTAGTACAGTTATTCTTCGAGACTACTGGAACGTTGTGTCATGCACATGGATCACTTTGCAACATGCTATGTAAAAAAATGTCAAGGCTGACCTCAAAAGCAATGCTTTATTAATTTAATTGCTTGCATTAGGGGCAACGTCACACTTCCAATGTCACTGCTTGTGCTGGGCTAAATTGGCTGCATTCACGGTGACAATTCACTGGTACCTTTAGCGCTGTTACTTTGTTCAATGGAGTTTGTCTGTATTCCTGCCAGGTCCACAGCCAATGACTGAGTGGTGGTGGTCGTCCATATGAAAGGCTCCATGGGTGTCCATGGGTCGCAAACAGAGAGTGCAAGAGGCCGCAAAGGCTTGAGGCAGCTGCTTCAAATCAGTACTACCCAGGGTGGGGCATTAGCACCTTTGACTTCCGATGAGCTCTCTAGCCAACCTTGCCCTTTTGGAACTGGAAAGTGATACATACATAATAACCTACCATGGAGACAGAGGGCCATACATTTGTTTCACTGCTAACTCCACCGCGTGCCACAGAGGGTGTCAAGAAGGGTTGTGAAGTTGGAGTCACTTGTAGAACTTAACTGAACCCAAAGTCTACTCTTCAACTCTCGAAAATTCTAAACACGTTTCTGAATGACGTCATGCACATATCATTATTTTTCAATCATCTGTGCTCTTTCGCCTAACTTTCCTTTTCCACGCCCATGCTCTGTCTCCTTGAAAGGATTCGAATTTTAATGGCAATATCTAAAAATAGCAAGATTTTCTGGCCCCGAATGCGGCTCTTGCATACTGCATCCTGGTTTCCTAATTAGAGGGGTGGTGGTGGGGGGGGGGGGGGGTAACCGAAGTATTATGCCCAAAAATATTACCACTTTATTTAAGTTTCCCTGTAATCTCAGAGTCTGCAGTCCTGAAGGCGAAACTGGTGCTGAAAACTAGGAATACCTGGAAAGGGACAATATATAATCATTCTGTAACAGTTGTAAGAGTTCCCTCCTTTCTCACTTCTCTGACAAGGACGCTAACATCCGTGTAGCAGAATTGAAATAAAATAAAATAAAATAAACATAAGCCATGCTGCCAATTCCCTAAACCAACTTGGAGTAACTGAAATGGCATGTGTCTGCCCACTGCAATGTCTAAACCCCTCTACCCTTCGACCCAGGCTGAAGGCCGGCTTGGACAGCCCAGAACCAAGAGCCGTAACTCTACGTGCACCAGGTGCAGTGGCACTTTGGGAGGGGTGGAAGGGGTTAACTGGGTTCAGGGGCTCACTGCACCCCAACTGTGATGGCCTTTTACTACTGAACTGGGTTGCGGGGTCCGGTTTCCTTGCTTCCATTGGGGCCCGGGGTACCCTTCCTACGTCACTGCCGGTGCTGTGAAGAGAGGCGCTAGGTCGCCCCGGCGGGGGTCACGGAGACCATGCGCTGCGCGCTACCACCACTAACTGCCCATAAAATAGCAATTAACGGCAACGGGGCCCAGGATCAACCGTGCCCGAGTGTGCGAGAGACAGGCTCCTCGCGTCCTCCGGAACCAGAGCCTGGTATTATTCAAAGAGGCCAATATTTGTTCAGTCCGCTGCCAGGCAATTAAACGCTAAATAATGGAAAGGTAAACACGCGGAGGAAGGAAGCGCTCCCGGCGCGGCTATATTCAGGCAGGGATACTCGCTCCAGTGTACCCATCCGCACCCGCTCTGACCTCGGGTGCCAGGCGACCAAGGCATCCAGGGCGCACCTCACTGCCCCGGGCGGACGGCGCAGCCTCACCAGCACACGCCGAGGGGCGTCTGACCCCAGGCCACGAGCACCAGGCGGTGTCTGCATGCAAGGTTCCAGGTCGAGATATTGTTTGAATACATTTCACTCGAATATGTTTCACGTCTTTATCGTCTAAAAAAAAAAGAGAGAGAACCCCAGCACAAATCCTAAAAACAGCCACTCTGTGAAAAGCAATAACGCTTCCTTTAAGTTGTGAGGGAAACCACCTAATTACCTGCAGGGCATCTGACCCATACTCACTCTGCCGTGGTTTCCATTCGTGGGGTTATTCTCGTCCGTCTTCCCACAAACTGTCTCGGATACCACCCGATATAGAGTGTGTTTTCCGTCATAATTCTATTTAGTGATACGAAATGTAAAGGGGACATCCTTAAACTTTGCGGGAGGATTGGTTATCGATCTCACCCCAGAAAAAAACACAGTCTCTCTTTCCTAGGCAGAGAATAGAGATCCTTGTAATTGTGAACACTTGATTACACACAGCACAGCAGCACAATGATTGCAATTACTGGATTTATATCAAGGTATAAACCAGGTTGCTACTTTCTGTTCAGTGTTGGTACTGTTTGTGGTTACTGTATTTTGAGTAGTCCAAATGCTTGGTTGAGTAGCATATAATTATTATACATGTACAAGGTACGAGTATTACATCAAACACACAAAAGGTGATTGGAGGAATGCCTGCAAACGTCTAACCCCTGGAAATTAGTCGGGGCAGCACTGCAAACCACTATTCTTTTGCCCATCAAGGCATCTCCTTTTGAATCCAGACATATGCAAATTAGTCTTGACAAACAAGTTACTTACCTTAAGGTAATGCCTTATCTGGTAGAGACTTACTAGCAGCAGATTTCTTTCCTCTTAATTTTTCCCAGGTGTCAGACTGCATCCAGAAACTTTTCATGAGCACTAACCCTACCAACAGGAACAGTGTAGCCCAAACTACCAGGCCTGGCCTTCCCTGAACAAAAAACACCCAAGACTGGTTTCCCCCATCACTTTTTTGTAAGCTTCAAGCTATGAATGTGACATGCAATTTAATATCACCGTGGGGAGGAGCCATGATTCATGAGGCATGAAGCGTCCACTGGGCCATGCTACCCCTCCCACCCCTCAACACTAGTGATAAATACCATATAGGACATAGCCAACCTACATGTATGATTTAGATCATGTTTTTTGCATGTGCAGTGCTTATAAACAAAGGTATTTAACCATCACCCAGAACACCAGCGTTAAATCTGTGCAGTGAAATAAACTCACAATAACTGGGCCTGGGAGCATGGCCCCCAGTTGTTTGTTTTCAGTAACATTGTTATATAATGGAAGCTGAGAGACATTAAATCACCACCTTCTCAAGTCAGTTCTGTGCAAAGAACACTTCTGTGCTGTTGTAATATATGTGTGGGTCTGTGTTTATTACTACACTTATTCCAAATAATGCGTTATCGCGCCACATTTATTTTCTCTGGCCTAACATAAATCTATATATTTAAATTATGTATATCTGCATGGGGTTTTCTAAAAAAACAAAGGGTGACATTTTAGAAATACACCACATTTAGTTAATAAGAAACATTTCAAGCAGTAAAAGCATGAGTAATTAACCTTCTGGAGGGCACCGAAGAGGTTTATGGGATGTCAATTACGATATTAAAGTCTTAAGTGGGTCACAGGCTAGATCTTCAGACCATTCCTGTGTTGTTCTGTGACAAATGAGGGTGATTGACAGGTTAAATTGGCTGGGGCGAGTGAACAGGAAAGGGGATGAGAGTGTACTCCATTAAGGTATAAGAGTAATGGATGGGTAACAAGGATGATGTTAACTGACGGCATAATTTCACCCTGAAGGACCGGGTATTGCGACAAAGAATATATTGTGTTGGGATTATTCAAAGTTGTTAATTTATGAACTTTCTTTCCTCCAGTTACAGAGTGAAAACTGTGTTTTAATTTTGAAGGTTTAATTAAAGTGTTTTTCTTTTACCCAAGTAATAAGCCTGGCTGGACTTTGGATATTCATTGTGATAACTGTGTTAAAGTGTATCTAGGCTCCATCCTCCCACCATGGCCGCTACGCCATATTTTGACACCTTAGCCACACTACCCCACATCATCAAGGAGGCCTTGAAGGCTCAACTTTCTGCTGTAGATTAAGTCCCAAGGCCACTAGGATACACTGCAGAATTACCCTTTAGAGGCGAAGGTGGAAAACAGAATGAGACAAGAGATAATCCCTGCGAAAATCAAATCCGACATGAGAAATCACCTGCTTTCATTGTTTTGTGCAAATTATTTGAAATGTGTAATTCTTCTGGGACAACATTTTTCCCCTAATGCATCTGTTTGATGATGTAATTGACACTTTTTCCATGGTTGCAGCATGAAAAACTGCCCAAAATTGAGCAGGCTTAAAACCCTTGGTAGACCTTAGCTGCTGTTGCGTCCCACATTTATATGTTTAATCGTCGCTGCCGTTGAGCTAAAGACTCCACTATGCCAAGAAGACAAAAAGGTTCCCGATCCTAGCATTTTAAAGACCAACTGGAAATTAAAAAGGGGAATACACCTAGTACAAAACAAAGTTTTGCTGGCTCTCTATTTATGGGCCACGAAAGAGACCCTAAAATCAAACGAAGGTACCACAGGACTTCTTAGCCAAAGACCACTACCACTAGTGAATGCAGACCATAAAAATTCTAACAAAGATTACAGCAGACAAAATACAGCCTGTATTTAAATCTTTAATTCACAGAGATCAAGTGGATTTCGTCACCCATAAGCCACTCAGGTAACATGAGGGCTCATGTGTGTGACATGAATCACTAGAAATAAGCCATTAAGATATGCTCTATTTTGTTTGAGGTGGAGAAGTCTTTCAATAAAATTAAGTCGTAGTGGAAGGTGTAGGCACAGTAAAAGTTTGGGTTGCACTGACAGTTTTGAAATTTGACACAGATTCTTTAAGACTAGTCTGAGTGGATATGTGGTAGGAGATGCTGAGAACCTTCTAGAAGCAGCTGGGCTTTGGTCAAGCTAGAATCATACAAATGACAGATGACTTTATATTGCTGACCTCAAAAGCATGTTGGGAAAAGATGCGCAAATTCTTAGGCAAATGGAGCAAGCCTACATTAAAAATAGGAAGGGGTAATTTGGTGAAAGAATAAGAGACTAGGTGGGAAACTGAGAGCACCAACAGGAGACATAGCCCTTGAAAGAGAACTCAGGACGCTAGGGAGAGGAATCGGACCAGTAGCCCTGACATCTTCAGAGTGTGTAAGAACCAATGCGACCGTAATCCCACACTATACAGCGTTTGAAAGGAGCCGGGGTGGTTATTTAGGAGGCAGAATTGGTTGAAATCCTATAAGCGGGATTGTAGGGGATATTCAAGGTCAAGTAGGATTCCACATAATATTGTTAACTGCATGTGCAGAACACCAAAGAGACACATCAAAGTAAACCAGAAAAAGTCATGAGCATCAGCAAAACTTTTGGGAGTGAAGTATGAGGAGCGCAATGGAAACTTGGCATAAATTGTTGCTCATCAGAAACGTCAAATTCCATGTGACTGTTCAAATGGTTCAACTGGCTGATACCATGAAAAAACGTGAGCATTTTTCATATGTAAATTCAATATGGAGGATGATAAATGTATCACTGGGGGCTATTAGCTTGGGCTGCTGTCTGTTGATCATCATTTTTATTTAATTAATAAGCATGTTCTCATTACTCCAGACCCCAACCTCAGACTACTGGTCTTGAAGATGCGTTTTGAGGATAGGTTATAAAAGGGGAGTGCGGACAATAAGGTGATCTTAGTGGAATTTTTTTCTAACAGTTTTATTTAGTCAACAAGTTGATGTTACCTGGTGAGAGTGGGAAAGCTCTGTGGTTGGGTAATTAGGAACTCCACTAGAAAGAGCACTGGGCTAAATTTGTATTGAGAGGATTGCTGTGGGTAGTCTTAATTTAACCTCAAATTGTGGGTAAAAATGTCTAGAAAAAAACAGCTACTTGCAGGAGCAGAGATAGGCCAGGAGGCAGCTCTAGCCTCGAAAGCAGCAGTGTCACTGACAAAAGGCTTTTACCCTACTCCTTGATTGAACGATCCCTAGTGTGGGCTTGAATTGGATTTCCCTCCTAATACTGTCAATTATGGTTTAATTTTGTGCACTCAAGCAGTGTTTGGGGACATGGCTGGCAGCTTCCACTCTGGAGAGAGCTTTGATGCTTTCAGATGTCCCTTGACCCTCCTCTCCCAGCGGATATGCTGTCTCACAAGTCTGGGATATCGTACAGATGAAAGCACTGCTTCCTGCAGAGATGAAGCACTTGGGGTTCAACGGTGGCCATTGGGCAATCACAGTAACAAGGGCCCATGAAGAAAGAGCCTTCAAGCCTGTACTCCATGCAGGGCCAAACTGGCCATTCTACTGCTTCATCATTTCTCTGGTAGGCTGCAGGCTAAGCTGCTTTCAAAACTGAATTTGCTACCATGGTTCAACCATGAGAGCACCAGTGGCCCTTTTCTAGTAGTGGCCTCCTGCAGTGTAGGGCTGGTTTGAATATTTTTACCAAGGTGGATTTTGGTTTCCTGTTCAGCCCTGGTTCCATTTAACTCCACCGGAGGACCGTTCTGTTGAAGTGCCGCACTATCCAGAATCAAGATAAAACCCCATCTACAAAACCACAGGCCTTATTTCAGCAAAAAAGAAAGCTTGAATGAAAATGCATATGAATAATATGGGCTGCTACTAATGGGACATAACTGAAAAAATAGTGTAACAAAGTTACGCCATTAAGCGCCATTTCAGAGACAAATAGTAATAAAGAGCCCAACAGTAATAAAGAGACCTCATGGCCAGCTTAGAGGGTATTTGCAAATCACAGGACGAAGTCCGATTTTTCAAGCCAGCCTTTCCCCTTGCATTTTACGGGCATTGAAGGTAAGGGAGCTGGTAGTCAAAAATAAAGGCAGCAGGAGTGGTGGCCTGCAGTGATACTCAGTGGCTAAAAGGCTCCTTGGCGATCACTATTATCTGCTCTCAGACCAACCAGACTGGATAGGGGCAACCACATTCTGCTACATAGGGCCCCGGGAATGAATGATGTCTTCTAAGGAATTTGGAAGCCTTTTTGGACCACCAGCCGCAAGGGACTGTTGGCCCCCTTTTGATTCAGGACCGGACACCACTCATAAGGTTTCAGTTTTGTAGAGTGCTTAGCGACACCCTGGTGGCAGCGGGGTTGGACTCTACTGAATACGGCTCACATTCACTTAGGATTGGGGCTGTCACTGCTGCTACGGGGATGTGAATGGTGGGGCTGGCAGTGCAAAAGATTGACAGGTGGAAACCTGACTGCTACAAGAGCTACATGAGATTGAACCTGTTGTAGGGTTACGCCACTAAGTTCACTAAGATGTGAGGAGTTGATGCGGCCGCTGGATACTTCCTCAACTCCTGTCAATACGGGAATAAAGGAGTGTTACAGAGGTGCAAGTGTGGGGCCACTCTTACGTGAGATGTGCAAAGGCTTTCAATTCCACAGGTGATTATGCAGCAGGGACAAAGAAAATAGGATATTAACCGACTTTCAGTGGTCACGGAGGGCTGCTCTTGGCCCATTTGAGTACTGCATTGGGCAGAATATTTTCCTGGGGGGAGGTGGGGGGGGATAAGGGAGCACCAGGGGGTACGCTCCCAGGGATTATAATTGTGCATCTTGGAGACAATGATTTGACAGAGCTTGGAAGGAAGAACTTACTTGAGCTGGTTATCTCCGAGATTGGTTGGCTTGCAAAAAGGTTTCCTGAGACCATGATTGTATGGTCAAACATTGTTTCCAGGTTAAATTGGAGAGGTGGTAAGTCGATCAGAGCTATCAACAACTATGTTAAGTGATTAACAGGAAGGTAGGTAAGTTGTTTAGGATGGCTTGGTTGTCATCTATACCTCAGGTCTGCATCAAGGGCTAACGTTTTTTCTTGCAGGACGGAGTCCACTTGTCTAGGAAAGGTTAAAAAAAAAAATGTTTCTTGACAACTTGTTGGTGAGGTTAGTTCACCGTCCACAGGATGGTTGGGGGGTGGGGGGGAAGTGGGGGGAGAGGTGGGTCAGATAGTAGGTGAACTATGCTGGCCTGTGGCGGGTGATTTCATGATCCGTAGGGATATTTCAGGTCCATGTATGGCATCCTTATATACCAAAATAACAGAGGTGTCACTTGACCTTCTAAAGGTGCTGGCCCAAAGTCGAAAGAAGGTTGCAATGTTGCAGGGGTTGGGGTGCTTGCTGACACGTGGTCCATACTTGGCAACCAACCACGCACGGGCAGTTGGCGCAAGATAGCGCAGGCTGTTGGGGGATGAGGAATGTGGATGCCTGAGGTAGGAAGCCTAAGGGCAGCTGGGCACCTGTACAGGAACTCCCAGTACGGGAGGGTGATTGGTGGGGTCCTCCCATAAGGAGGGATCCATCCATGTCCTTTTATAGACCAGGGGTTTTTAAGAGGAAGGGTCCCAAAACCAACCATCTCACTTGGAACAGTTATGTTTTTTGGTGGATGTACAGGAACAACCTAGTTATGGTTAGTTAAATCCCATGTGCTAGCTTCTCAGTTAAGGCTAGGTCTCAATTTATTCCGTAAACAAGATGTAAAATTCTGGGTTATTGTGCATAAAATGATTTTAAAAATGTGTTTTGTATGTATGTGTAAATAAATACGTCCGGGGCCCCAGCCCAAGGAACTGGACTTAGGCTTTTTGTCATTGACGAGGGCAAGATGGGGCGGGTGGGGCTTGGGGGTTTGCAGGGACATCGTCGACTGCCGGGCTATAAGCTCTGTGGTTGGGTAATTGAGAACTCGAACAGAAAGAACACGGTACTAAGTTTGAATAATGTATTAAGAGGATTGCTGTGGGTAGTCTTCATTTAACCTCAAATTGCAAATAACATTTCTAGAAAAAACAGCTACTAATGGGAGTAGAGAGTGGCCAGGAGGCTGCTCTACCACGAAAGCAGCAGTGTCACTGAAAAGAGGCTTCTACACAACTCCTTGATTGAACGATCCCCAGTGTGGCCTTGAATTGGATTTCCTTCCTAATACTGTCAATTATGGTTTACATTTGTGCATTCAAGCAGTGTTTGGGGACACAGGCTGGCGGCTTCCACTCTGGAGAGCGTTCATGCTTTTAGATGTCCCTTGACCCTCCTCTCCCACGGGATATGCTGTCTCACAAGTCCAGGATATTGGGCTGGTGAAAGCACCGCTTCCTGCAGAGATGAAGCACTTGGGGTTCAACGGTGGCCATTGGGCAATCACAGTCACAAGGGCCCAGAAAGAAAGAGCCTTCACGCCTGTACTCCATGCAGGGCCTAACTGGCCATTCTGCTGCTCCAGCATTTCGCTGGTAGGCTGCAGGCTAAGCTGCTTTCACCGCTGCACGGGCTACCATGGTGCAACCATGAGAGCACCCGTGGCCCCTTTCAAAGAGTGGCCTCCTGCGGTCTAGGGCTGGTTTGAATATTTTTTCCCCAGGGCTGAATTTGGTTTCCAGTCCAGCCCTGATTCCATGTAACCCCACCAGGCGCCTGGAGGCCGTTAAGCTGAAGTGCTGCGATATCCAGAATAATGATAAAACCAAACCTACAAAGCCACAAGCCCTGCTACAGCAAAAACAGAAGCCTTGAATGAAATGCAACTGGATCATATGGGACAGCACCTAGGGCAAATAAATTGTTGAAAAAAATAGAGTGGGAGAACGGCTAGATTAAGCACTATCAGGAGACAAACAGTAATAAGAAGGCATGTTTTCAGTAGTGTTTTATACGAGCCTTAAAGGGGCCCAAATCACAGTGGCTACTAAGCAAGTCATTGGTACTTATTTCACAGACACTGGAAGGATGAAATGCTGAGCTACCGCTATGCGGGTTCAAACTAGTGACCTAAAGTTTACACAGCATGCTCCAGCTTTCTTTTTGAATTAGCCCTCTCAGTTATCCTTATGGCTAAATCTGGGATTACAGTCTGATAATTCAGGTGGCGAAGGGGCTAAGAGATTCGTCTGGAGATGATGAAATTCCCTCCTCCAACCCCCACTGAGGGGGAGGGGTGGGGCTTCTCTACTAAGCCCTTGCCCTCTTTCCTCTTGCACAGCTGATGTGTCAGAAGGAGAATGAATCCCCCTGCCAGACCTCTCCCCAAATGCCCATGGACTTTTCTTTAACCAAAGAAAATCGCTGGTTAAAATAATCACAAGCCATTGTTCCACTTGTCAGGTTTTTTTTTTTACTGCAATTATATCTTGACACCACGAAGCCCTGAGGGGAGAGACTGAGGGAGGTGGGACGCATGCAAAATGCATGCAAATAGCGAGTTGTTTTTTTATCCCCCTCTGCACAGTGAATACTCTGTTCCCTTGGCACCCGCCACATGCAGGTCACGCGCTGCTGCCACCTGGCCGCGTGGAAGGAAGAAGCAGCACCTGGGCCCAGTGGCCCCTACAAATGCCCTTAAATCTTCCTCACAGTGGGCCACCTATGGCGGCCTGCAGTGTGTAGGGGGAAACTATATTGGCTCTTCTAGAAAGAACTGTCCTCAAGAGAGGGAGAGTACTTCTTAACAGCTAGCGGGTGCTTTGTCTGAACCCATCTCCTGGAAAACGGTATCTCCAGTGTCCTCAATAAAATCCACTTTGTAGAACTAGGCTAGTGCACTGGGCTACCTACCCTCTGTCAATGAAACTGCCTTGCTGAAGCTGCTCAGCAAATCGAGGAATGGTCAGATTGGTGGCCCAAACCTCCTGTGAGGAGAGAGAGAAAGAGAGTGTGTGAGAGAGAAAGAGAAAGAGAAAGAGAGTGTGTGAGAGAGAAAGAGAAAGAGAAAGAGAGTGTGTGAGAGAGAAAGAGAAAGAGAAAGAGAGTGTGTGAGAGAGAAAGAGAAAGAGAAAGAGAGTGTGTGAGAGAAAGAGAAAGAGAGTGTGTGAGAGAAAGAGAAAGAGAGTGTGTGAGAGAAAGAGAAAGAGAGTGTGTGAGAGAAAGAGAAAGAGAGTGTGAGAGGGAAAGAGAAAGAGAGTGTGTGAGAGAAAGAGAAAGAGAGTGTGTGAGAGAAAGAGAAAGAGAGTGTGTGAGAGAAAGAGAAAGAGAGTGTGTGAGAGAAAGAGAGTGTGTGAGAGAAAGAGAGTGTGTGAGAGAAAGAGAAAGAGAGTGTGTGAGAGAAAGTGTGTGTGTGTGTGTGTGTGTGTGTGTGTGTGTGTGTGTGTGTGTGTGTGTGTGCGCGCGCGCGCGCGCCCCATGAAACGGAGCTTGCGAACAGTCCTATGTGAGGCTTTGAACTGGGTGGTTAAGCATCATGGCTGGCATCTCTAATAACTTGGATGTTGGCGAGACCCAGCCGAGTCTCACCACTTTTGGAGGAGAGGTGTTTAGCAAAGACAAGTGGAGGACAGCAGATCCGGGAGCAGTTACTCACACTCATAATCACACTCTTTACAAACTACTATATCTTTAGGAGACCTATCCCCCTTGGGCCCACAGTACCCTCTAGCATTTTCCCTCAGCCTCTGGCCTACAAGGCGCTGAGCACCAGTCACTAACCACCCTTGGACCCTAGCATCACACGATGCACCCAAGCCATACTTGGGGTCTCCTTTCCAGGCTGTTCCCAGCTCCATCTGTTTTCTGTCCCCCTGCTCACAACAGATGTTGAACTTGTTGACTGAACTTGTGTGACTTTAGGGCACATCACAGCAGGGAGTAAAAAATTCAGTGTTTTGGGGTCTGCCAACTTCCTCACCCCCTTCATTTTCAAAAAGGATTCCCTAAAAGGAGAGTATTGGACCCATGTGATTACAGGTTATGCCACTGATGATTTAGAAATTCTTAGGTTCAGGAGGTTAATGAAAGAAGGAAAGCAAGGGCCCACTCCCTCAGTCAATGGAATTTTTCAGCCATCATCTTGAGTTCCAAAGATAACTATTTTCAGTTTTAGGGTCATCTTTCCCGAAGACAATGCTAGCCCACTACCCAAGCTCACAACAATCTAGCAGATCATGAGATAGCTGTAATGGTGGCCCAGAGAGACCTCTCAAACTCCATTGTGTGAAATTTAGAGACCCTTGCGATGCTCGAGCACAGAGATGTCACACAATTCCAAACACACTGTGCACGAGCATCGCAACAGGAACTTGGATAAATCGTCTTTTGGCCAACTTTCACATCAGGTTTCAATTTGGCCTGTATCACAACATAATCAGTAAGTTAGCGTGAAATCCAAGTATGCCAAACGTGTAGCCCTTCATGGTGATCTCAGACTTTGCTACCAGTGACTTTGGACAACCACACTTCTAGAGACCAAAAGCTACGATTCCCCTCTTCAAGACCCCTCACAAAACATCATTAAGAAACAACGAAATACCTGTTTTCCTGTATATTTCACTTCCTGCCATATTTTTAGCCACAACTATCAACATTCCAGACAGCACAGCCGCCCTGGCAGTGCCAACCAGGCCCTCACCACCAGCGCGCACAATCAAAGGTTACAGGATGGCTTCCTATCAGCAACGCTGTTATCCGATCGAATCTTTTGTTGTAAAACCCACAACGAAAATGGGGAAATGTAGTCCAAACAGCTAAATCGAGGCGAGCCAGGACAACAACCCCCAGAATGAATTGGGCTGTGGAATGAAGGCCCAGGACTGGTAATGATGTCTATAGTGATAAGCAATCAAGGGGTATCATTGCTCTCGGGCCCTCTCAATAGCATCCGCCCCCCTCCTGCACACAGACCACCCCCCACAGGCCTGAGTTCCCCACCTGTGTCCAGCTGGCCTTCATTACTCCCACTCACCCATGCCAGCCAGGGGAGCACTTGCTTCAACTCCCACACATAGCGCCTCCCCGACCAGATACTAGGCGCGCATTCCACAGCTTCAATATGCCCACTAGCGCCCATCCTATACTGCTTCTGTACCACTACACGTGTGTTCGCTTAACACCCCCACATCAGATTCCACAACGCTCACTGGAAATGGCTGCACGCCCCTACACCATGACGCCGACATCGCACGTGCATACAGGTGGCAACAAAACCACGCACACCCCTCGGCCTGAAGACCAGCTCCCCCTCAAGCCTGCTGTGTCTCTGACCGGGCCACAGCGCACCTGTGTAACGCCTGCAGCCGGTTTCCGTGGCAAACACTTTGAATTCGTTAGGCCCGCCTTCAGCTGCTTAGACACAAGTAAAATACTTTGTTTACCACAGAGCCTGCGAGGCAGCACGCGCGGTATTTATTTTAAGGTACGGATATCTCAGAGAGTACAGCACACCCATGACAAGCCCCCGAGGACCGCTAACCGAGCAGCGCCGGGACATACAAGCTTCCAAGCGCCCGTTCACTGCACGGCGGGGTCTGCGCGCTGCACAAAGGGGCCGCACCTCCTTTTGTGCAAGCAGCTCGCGGAAGCCCCTCACCCCTCCCACACTGGAGCTCCTTTTACAAAAAACGGGGGCAGGTCTAAGGTCATTCCCTGCACTAGAAACATCGTCACTTCAGATGCACATCACAAGAGCCATCGTTATCAACTGTGGGGCAACAAAAAACGTTAATACGTTATTGCCAAAACACGTATGCGGCATCACACCGCTGTAAACACCACCACACATGCCAAAGCTATTCCTTTTATCAACTTTTAAATGGTGGGGGATAGGGGACGACACACCCTGCAACTGCAACTTGCAAAGACAACTGCAACGAGTGCTCAACTCACTGAGATGCCACACGAACGTGAAACATTGTCTTCAATTATTTTAATAAATAGTTTATCATCTCGAAGTGAAGCGATGCTGGATGAACTTGGTCAAACTCCGCTCCCGTGCCCACAGAAATGGCACAGCCGAGCCTGAAGTGCCCGTGGGCTTTGGCACAGACATCGGTGCCACTCTCACACAAGGGCCGGCGTTGAAGCTACAAGTGTGTTCCTGGGAATGCCCACCCTGCCCGCTAGAAATGAAAGGGGTCACCTCTGTGGCTCTCAGCCTTGTAGGTCCACCTCTCGTCGTCCTCCTCCTGCGGCCCACACTTGGCGGAGAGCTCCCCGTCGCTGCGGAACAGCCTCTTGGTCTGCCTGCTGAGGGACGAGAAGTTCAGCCAGCTGACGGCACGCGACAGGGAGCCCGAGGGGCCCTTGTGCCGGAGGGAGCTCGAGGAGCTGTCCTTCTTCATCTTCGCCCGACCGCCGCCTCAGAGCGCCCTTGCACCAGCGCGCACCGGCACCATGCCCATCCCGGAGCCGGCCGTGCCCGGCGCAGGAGTCTCATGCTCTCCGGGCCACTCCGAGCGGAGCGAGCCCTGCCCTGGGGCAGCCCTGGAGCCACCGACCGCAGACAGGCTGCCTCCCAGCGCAATCCGTGCCAACGCGTGCACACAATATTCAAAACCGCCAAACATGCTCCAGTGCGGCGCTAAGGATGCTCCACACACGTGCACCGCCTCCCCTGACCCGCTCCCGCGCTGCCAGCGGTCTCCCGTGCTCCAGAGATGCCTCCTGTTCCTCCCCCTGCCATGTGGGGACTGTGCGCACTCCCAGCTGTCCATCACCAGCCTCCTTCACCACAAGGTACACAGCCGCCTCCAGCCAATCCCGGCCCAGGGCCAGGCGACAGGCACGCGTGGCCTCCGCAGGAGGGCACCGGGGAGTGCCTGCCCGCCACCTGCTCCCCACAGCGCGGGCCGTGTGACTCACCTGTGACAAAGTGTCACACATCAATAAGTAAACAAAACAGTGATTTAAAAAAATTCAAAATTAATATCGAGGAATGAGGCTACCGCCTGGGAAGCCAAAACGCATCCCTGTCAGAAGGAATCGGGCAGCCAAAGAAAACAACCACATGCTCCTCGAACTGCTTCCTGCCCAGGCAAGGGGCAGAAGGAACTGTGAGCACTGCGGCCAACGAGATAACGAGCTGAGGACTGGAATGAAATGCTATGTTATGGAATTCAACTGCTCCCCCTTTCACATCCACGGCACTGCTTTCAACAGGGGCGCGACTACACACTGGGATCCCAGGTGTGCAAGTGACTCCACTCGCTACCCTCCTCTCTGCCCTTCACCCGCAGTGCTTCGAAGAGCGACGGGATCAGTGGTGCATCGACGGTGCAATAGGTCCTGATGCAAGCAAAGCCTTTCAAACCCCATCCCCTGGATTGGTAGAGGAAAAAAAAAAAAAGACACGGGGCGCTAGGTCGCATTACACCTGTTGCATTGTTGGCCGCTTTCAGCACCGCTACGCTGTTTTCATGTAGCGCTTTCTACCCCTGGCGAGGCTAACGAGGGGAAAAAGGAAGAGGGACTTTAAACAGAAATCGACAGGTGTCCAAGAACCCCCACCTGCTCAGCCCTTCACCTCTGTTACAATTGCTTAAGACAAGAATTCGCACGAAACTATAGAAAGGAGTCCCAAGAGATGGTGCCAGCAACCGCACCGGCTCCTCCTTTCACCCGCTCAGTTATATCAGCGAGGAGGAAACAGGAGCTATAAATAGGATTCGCTATAAGGTGAGCGAGGAACTCCGCCCCCTCGCCCTTCACCTCCGCTAGACTACTTCCAACAGGGAAGAAGCAAAAAACAGGAACCACAGGAAGCGTGTCTGTTATGGGTGGGCTGCACCAGACCTTGGCCAGCCACAGCCCCCCAGCATTAAAGTTACGACTGAAGCTGCCATGTAACATTCATGCGAAATAAAGCAGCGCCTCCCCCCAGGCCTGGTGCTGGGCGTGCAGCGCCTCCTCCACCCAAGCTGCCAGCCAGCCACAGACAGGCACACACTTTGAAACTGACACCGCCAAACAAACACAGGCCTGTTTATGCGTCTTTGTGTACATGCACACAGCAGGTCTGTGGAGTGCACACAGCAGGTCTGTGGAGTACACAACCTCCCCCGACACGCCCGGCGAGGGCAAAAGTGAGGTCTCTACCGCCGAGCTGCGGTTGTCAGGCGGAAGCCAACCAGGGCGACGGGGTTTAAAGGCCGGACCTGGAAGCCGTGAGCTCAGACTGTGGTCAGATTACCCTGTGGAGCATCCAGGCGACCCCGGACCCCTTGGAGCGCGCCACAAAGGGCGCACCAACTGTCGTCCCGTGTAAATAATGCAATAGGCCGGGAGTACACGGCCCTCTCCCAGTGAGTGAGGTAATGTGCTCCACCCGAGGCCTTGGGCTGGAGCCCGCAGAGGTAAACAGAGCGCGGCCTGACAACCGCGCCACGAGGGCAGCCAGCACCGAGGGACTCCTGTGTACGCACAACACAAACAGCAATGACAATCAGGGGAGAGCTAAGGTTACCTTTAGCAACATAATGCATTCTGGGAGTTGTAGTTTCGGATCCCTTCCAATTGAATAATTTAGACTAATCCACTTCAAAACATCTATGTATAAATGGACATCTCGTGACAAGGACATTATGTCCCCGAGTCTTCTGTGAAACTGCGTGTGTACTCACTCACCTTCGGATAGCACAGGTTCCACAAGCGGACCAAACTTGTTAAAAAAAAATACAGTGATGTCTGAAACACAAGTTTCTAAGCACGTAGTAAACAGACCGTTAAAGGCCTCACTCCTGGCCATCTGGCAGCTGTTTAGTGAAGGTGTTAAAAGCAACCCGTTATTTGTGCCACCTCCAGTCTGGGGCACATCGAGTATTTTGCCATGTGGGCATTTTACTGCTCCCAGTGCCCAACTGGCAAGTGCATTTTACAATTCCGTGGCATGCAGTCTGCCTCAAAACTGTCTCAGTGAGTTAATGCATGAGCTGAAAGGCACGTGCTTGCAAGTTGCTTGTCACAATTACCATTACTAAAATGATTCCGTGCGCAGTACATGTGGCAGGTGGTGTGCACCCCGCTGTGCAAGAGTCCTAGCGGACAGAGGCTGCTCGGGGCGGAGGCTGAGGGTCTAGCCGTGTGAGGGGACGAAAGGGGAGGGGTTGACTATTAAGAGGATTTGGCTGGTTATTGAATGATGGATCTGTCTGTCTGCTTAGTACAACCCCATCAGGTTATCTGAGCCGCTCAAGCTGTTGCAAATGAACCCTCCGGCTTGTCTCCACCCTTAGGGGGCGCTCACATAGGCCTGCATAACAAGCACATGGTGCCACAGACTGCAGAGTGATCGCGTTAAGTTGTGGCTTGAGCAAGATGGTGCATGTGTGAAGCGTGTTTAGGGTGTACTCGTGCGCCTATATATATTGCTTGTTTCTGTTTTGCGCGTGTTGTGTATGTGCGTCGTTTTGCCTGTGCAGCGTTAATGCGACATGACTTGTTAGTCTGATATATCCACTTGTAAGAGTATGTTCCATGGGAGGCGTGTATATATGTACTTAGGTAATATGTGTGAGATGCACGTGTGTCCCTGGGTGAATGCGCAGCATTGGCAAGAAACGGATGCCCCGTAGGCCCCTAACGCATGGTGCTTCCGTGTACACCTCAGTTTCCTCACTGCATCCCCCCGCCCCCCCGAAAACCAATAATCAGAGGCCAGTTACTGTTTGTTTACATCATGCTTCTTAAAATCATTTCAGCACCCCTCCCTGAGAATTGTTCCTGTTCCACTGATGGTGCTTGGGAGGGGGTGACGACATGGGCAGAGTCGGGCACAAGGTCACTGGGCTTGCTTAGGTCAGATGGAAAGGGTAGCCACCCAGGTCTGTAGCCAGTCAGCACTCATCTCCCCCAGATGCATAAATGTTATGGTAAAAGGGATGCTGTGACTCCCTTAAGACAACTTTCGAGCTACTTTGCACATCACAACCACACCTGAAATTATCATTAACTAACGGGATGGCTCCGTGAGCTGAACATTCACCCCTGCCAAATGTGCTGGTCTGGAGGTCCGGAGCTGAAATCATGCAAGGCAGACTCAGTCTTTCATGAGCTCAAGAAAGGTTACCTTCTAAGTGCCAAAGAAACAAATATTATGCTCTATGCTTGAAGGCACAGAGAACTATTGGATATCATATTTAAAGTCAGAAAGACCATAGCACTCTGTTGCAACTGTACAAACCCACAATTTTATGTTTCTGTCCTGTGATGATAACGGTCAACCAAAGTTTAGATCTTTGGGTGGTATAAGTGGTCCCTCACCTCAAGAGCCATCTAAATACCAACTCCTGTGCTCTGAAGCGGCACTCGAGGTCTCCTGCGCAGGGGTGATCCAAAAGGATTTCCCCACCATTTGGTCTCAAGGGATATGCCCCAGAAACTTTTCAATATAGGAGCTGTCTGATGGGATTGTATGGGGTGAGGACTTCTGCGCCATTTTAAGGTGATGTGGTCTTCAGTACTTGGGACCCTTTTCCCCTCACCCGGACTGCCTGAGGCCCTCACTAGGGAGTTAGACGAGAGAAGGGTGTGGGGGTGCATTCGGAGGGGGAACCAAATTGTGTTTTTTGCCCAGGGCACTAGCACAGCAAAGGCCAGCGCTGACTGAAGCACACATCTGCGTTCCAAGACTAGAAGAAAGTCAGCCGCAACCCAACTGGAAGGAGCACAGAACCCTTGGTTAAATTCAGCAAACAGAAAAACCCTCAAACGACAAGACATGCTTGGATCGGCCCAACGCCTTCCTGGACTTTTGGAGCTGTGTTCTGCCCATTACTACTGTAAACAGTACAGCAGTCGTAAAACTTAGGTTGTATTTCCACCATGTCGCTATATTGCAAGTTATGCCTAGAAGGTGCTTGTAGCTTTAGCGGCAGCAGGCTACATAGAGTCTTAGACATAAGCGTCCAACCATGGTGGGAGAACCAGTTTAGAAACTGAACAAGGAGGCTAAAATCCTAGTTGAGCTCTGCCCGTTCCACGTAGGCCACCACTATATCTAAAGACATACCCAACGCCCTGCAGTTCTAGCCAACAGCTGGCAGAAAAATTACCTGCATGGTGGAGTCTGTTTAACCAAGCGTAGAAAGACTGAAGACCTGACTCAGAGTGTCCTCACAAGCTCTACACACCCTTCACCAGGGATGGTGGACAGCAAAGACAGTCTTCTAGTGCACATGTGCTGCCCCATGAACGGTATTTCTTACTGTTAAACATGCTGACCTGTACCAAGATTGCTTGTTTCTTTGTTATTGTGCAGACCAAGCTCTCACCTGATTATTCTTTGGACTTGGTGCCAGGTGACTGGCCCTAGGGTCACAGTTTTGTGCAAGATTGACTGCTAGGCTGTGCAGTGGTCCAGCATCCCCTGGATCCTACGCGCACGGATGTTCCTTGTGAGCCGTTTGGTCCTATGGGCACTGATGTGCAACTTGATTTTGGAATAGAACTAACCCCCCTCCATCCATTAAAGAAGTATCGCAAGGACCATGAATCACTGACTAGAGTCAGCACCTTTAGTTGTACCTGAGACACAGTATTTTAGAGTACCGTAAAACCTTTCCGAACAACTATACCAGAATGCAGTGTTCCCTCTAATTTTTTTTCATTGTGTGCGGCAGTGTGAGGTCTCTGTCCGCTGCGGCCAAGGATACATACGCCAAGAAATTAACAATTCACGCGAGCGCAGCGCATAACTAGCAAGATCTTTGGCATTAGCCTCTACATTCCACTAAAGCAAAAAACAGATATTTGTATAAACATTGCTCCATGCAATAGGGCATTAAGGCAGTTTTGTGACCTGGTTGCACACCCCAAGGACATGACCTGTTAAGTGCCACCTACACCCCAGTTAGAGAAAACAGAAATCAGGAGGTTGATCCATTATGAAACTTTAATGAATTCTCTCAGAGTGCTGCAGAGGGCCCTGCACATCAAATACAGCCAGTTGTACAATTAGTTAACATTTACAATTTGATTAACACACTGCTGATAAATGCCATGATGCCCTTGCCAAGATACAGGCTGAGAAATGTTCCTACCCCACCCACACATGGACTGTAGGAGGAGCTGCATCAGAGTTTAGACAAGTCAGGTGCCAATATTAGATGTGTGACATGTTTATTTTTCTCGCCGGTCCTCGTCATTCTTCCAGTGCTGATAAACTCGGTCTAAGTCAACTTTCCCATTTGAGAGGTAAGCCTTTGTCCTCATCAGCATATCTAGGTGGCTCTCCTCTAGTCTGTTTCTTAATTTGGGCTTGATTGAGTTAATGAGGCTGAATCCTCATTCGCAGTCTGCACCTGAAGCCTGGAGAGTTGTGCAGACATCAACAAGCTGAGATATAACACTATACTGTGCAGCATTCCGCAGAGTAAAATTCACCATGTCTTGAAAGGTCCTAAACAATCTGTTTTTTATATGCGCTGCCACCACATATTTATAATCCCTGTACTGCTGAACAACATCATCATGCATAAGACACTGTGCCATATACATAGAGTATGGCACCATAGAAGTCTGGAAATGTTGAGGACCTTAGCTTCCTTCTACTCACCTAATAGGCCACTTAGATCCCCCACAGCCTTCCTAGTAGTGACCCCTAAAGTGAAGAAGGCCAGATGGGGTAGAAGAACTCTAGCTTTTCAAGGGGCAAAGTTATAGAATTCTCTACCTCTTAGCCTACAAATGATCAGCCATGAACTAACCTTTCGCAAGGCCTTAAAGACTTGGCTATTTAAAACATAATTCCCTCCTCTTTCATTCTCGACTCTAGTATTCTAGCTCCGAGCACTGGGAGGCCTCCGGGTAGCCATGCGCTATATAAATACACATAACGTAACAGCAAAATGCCTTGAAAGCCACCGCACCTCATTGAGTGGCCGAAAGGAGACCGCTTCACATTCAGTGACCAAAGCAATTTCATCCATCTTGGACTTCCTTAAAGGTGAGCGAGAGAACACAGTGTAGACAGTCCTCAGTAATGTTTCCATTTCCCTGTTCATCAGCACTTTTTTCCAAGCATCATCAACTCCCAAATCTTCTCTGTGCGCAAAACAGTGCTGCTCAACTAGATGTGGAATAGATTGATTGAAGTCGGTAGCAACACTATTGTTCTTTCCCAGCATCACTGATGCACCATCTGATGTGAACATGACCATTTTCATAAGATCCAGTTTATTGGCAGTGTAGAATTATTTTACAGCTATAGTGATAGCCTCCGCATTGCATGCACTCAGTTACAATTCCCACAAACACTGTTTTGTGCTCTGCTGATGTTACAGATCGGACCTTGAAGTAGAGGATGAGCATTTTTGTAACTGAAATATCTGTGCTCTTATCAATTATCAATGTGTGATACCGAGCCCTGCATAGTTCTGCCATAGTCAGAGTGTAGCACGCTGTTGATGGCCTCCAAAATCTCAAGGCATAGTTCTTGCACCTCCAGCTGTCTGATATCTTCACATGCAATGCAACGTGGTCATGGATGTCTTGAACAGATAACACTGACGTGTTAATTTTGACTGCTAGTAACACATTGTTGATGAGAATCTTTATCTCCTCAGGCAGAGACCTTTGCCGTTTAACCACTCCTAGTCTGTTTGCTCTGTCACTTGCGGTTTCCGTTAGCATGGTGCGCACTCCAAAACCCAGCCTGGCAGCTGCTCTTTTATTTCTCAGTGTCACCAAAGCAGATTCACTTTGCTACATAGATGGCGTTTCAAGTAGTCTAGCTTCCAGCCATCACTCCATTTCTTCCTAGTAGAAAAGTCCCCTGCGATCTTTGCTTCTGCACATAATTTGCAAATCAGGCCTACTTCTGGATTGTATGGAAATAGCTCTCCCAGTTGTACGCAAACCTTGCTCCGGGACTTCTGTTTACCAGTCTCCACAATTTCTTTCAGCCATTCTTCTTTGAACACAAACAGCATTTTTTCCTTTGTGGTGAAGCACTGCTCTCTGCAGAACTCACAGCTTTCTGCATGAACATTTTGGTGGCAATCAGTCTGAGCCGACTGTGCCGCAAAGCCTGCAAAAAAAAAAAAGGGACATTATTTAAAGTGAGGATCATTATTTAAAGTTGTTTTTTATGCTATTGAATGTTATCTACCAGACAAGTCTGAGCTATCTCTTGGAAGATGTAGCAAGTAATTACCTGTGCCTTTCTTTCTGATCTCACACCTACTTGTAGATGTAACACTGTCTAGGATATCTGCAATAGAAGAATAAAATGGTTACAGCACATGCTTGTGTTCCAGTGTTTCAGATGTACTACAAGGAAAAACTACTAAATAATTTCCTGGTCTGTCTGCTTGTATTCACATCTGCCTTTTCTAACCAATGTTAGCACTGTGCAAGAAGCCTGCAAAAGAACAAAAAAAGAGTTGAAGAATGTTGTCATTTTATGATGTACTAGGTGCATCACAAGTGAAATCTACCAAATAATTACCTTGTTTTTCCGCTTCTACTCAAATGCACCTTTTTGTAATATATGAGTAGTGCTGTCGGAGATGCCTGTAACAGAAGAAAAGATGGGTAAGGTGGTTAAAGTATGTTGTCATATTCCACTGGACTAGGTGCACCACAATGAAAATCTGCTACATTATTACCTTGTCTTTCTGCTTCTACTCACATGTGCCTGTTCAAATTTGAGTAGCAGGGTCTAAGATGCCTGTACAGGAGGAAAAAATTATTAAAGCACCTGAACGTTTCAATGTCTCAGTTGCACCATAAGGAAAAACTAGCAAATAACCTGCTCTTTCTGCTGCTACTCGGGTCTGCCCAACCTCATCTAAGACCAGTACTGTCTGAGATGCCTGCAGCAAAAGAAAAGATGCTTAACAGTTGGTTACAGCATGTCATATTATAATGTGCCAGGTGAACCAGATGGGGTACCTTCTAAATAATTACCTGGTCCTTATGATTCTACCCATGTCGGTCCATTCAAATATATAACTTGCTCGGTCCGATAAATCTGTAATAGAAGCAAAGGTGGGGATCATGAACGTGATTTATGTAGAGACCCTTAATCCCAACTGGAACGTCTACAGAATCACCTGGTTTTCCTTGGTACTTACGCCTGGCCGGTCAAATGTTGACCGGCTGTAATTGGAAAGAAGATATTTAGCATATGTTATAGGAGTTACAAAAACATTATGCATGACAGTTCCAGAGCAATTGAGTAGTTACCTGGGGTTTCAGTTTAGATGAACTCTGGTTCCATAATATCATCCGTTTGGAAACCTACATAATGCGCTAGACCTTCGATGATGCAGCCTTTACAGGCCTCAAGTTATCTGCTCGCCCACTCTCTATGACTAATAGGATTTGAAAGGGTGAGCCATTTTTAGGCCTACTGACCCGTTCTGGCAAGCTGACAAAAAAAAAAAAGTGTTCTGTTCATTCAGACAGTGAATGAGCAATGAAGGTGCCTTTAAGTCTTGTTGTTGTCTTGTCACATTTGCTGTGGGTTCAAAGACAAAAGTCCAGTGCCAGCTTATGTCTTCTTACAATTTGCTGCTTATTTTCTCCTGGAGATTAATGGTTAGTTTTCTGCTCTGACTGCAAAGTTAGAGGATTTAATAAAGTGTGCTGTGGAGTTAAGTTTGCGATGAATTAGCGTAAAAAGAATCACGCTAATGCAGCGCAAACAGAGTCCTGCCTTTTACTTTTTTAATTTACAGGCCCTGGGCACATGTAGTGCACTTCAAATAGGGACTTACAGGTAAATCAAATATGGCAATTGGGAATGAACCAAAGATACAATGATTAAGGGAGAGAGCATATGAACTTTAGCACTGGTTAGCAGAGGTACTGTGCGCAGAGTCCTAAAATCAGCAAAAACAGTGTCAAAAAAGTGGAGGGAGGCAGGCAAAAAGTTGTGGGATGACCACCCTAAGGATCTCAGGTATAACATGTGTCTCCCCACCCAGCTGAAAGTGGGGAGAGCTACCCAGCCCCCTGGGAGCTCTCATCACTAAGGCAAAAGAATCTGGTGGAACCATGAGCATTCACTTGTGTAGTCAACTTCACCACTCTTATGGCTTTGCAGTGTGTTAAAGTTATAGAAAAAACATTCTAAACTGTCCGTCATGCATGAGCGTGGGTCATCTTTGAATGGTTTGTGTTTCATTTTAAGAAAAATTCTAACAAGAAGGCCTCCGCGCCATGTAAGCACATGCACATCCACCTAGATTGAAAAACAATTACAAATACATTTCATAGGTAAGACCTTTTGCTTTTTTTCCAATGTTTACCCATTTAGGTTCTGCCAATTATGTACAGCAAATGCTAATAACAATTTGATGCCGAGTTAGTTCTGCATCAACGGATGTGTGCTCAGTTCCTCTTCTACATCGATAAAGCTCTGACGTGAGTGACACTGCTTTCAGTTACATACCCGCAATAACACACCACCTTCTATTTTTTGCATTGATGAGACACACAACAATGTGATATAAAACACTGTAGTAGTTAATGCTATTTCGCTATACATTGCTTCCAGATTCAATGTGCATGGGCAGTAGAAGGTTAAAAATATAAATCTGGTTTCATTCTGAACAAATTGTTCATGAAACCAGTGTAAAAAAGGTTAAATTCATATTACTCTATTTCTGCAGTCCATCCTCCACAATTACATGAAGCGGTGGTACTAATTAAATTGAGCAAGGGGGCGTGGCTACTGGGTGGAGAGACATGATGATACAAAGACATTTCTACAGAGTATTTATTTTGCCCTTGACCTGTGGGTGTAGTTTTTGCTATATCTTAAAGCTTAGTTTGCTAAAATGTGACAGGCGTCAAAGTACGAGGGCATGTTTATCACTTAAATATATTTGGAAATATACTATTTTATGACTCAATTTATTCACACAACACAAAATAAATATGGATAAATACCAATAAGATGGCCAAAAACATATATGGATAAATACAGATGTAAACGTTAAAAAAATAAATACTATATAACTGGGAGCCTTACTTGTAAGTAAATTAAGTGTGCCAGTTGGGTATAAGCCAATTCACCATGTTTTAAGGAGAGAGCACAAACGTTTAAGCACTGGTTACCAGTGGTAAAGTGTGCAAAGTCCTACAGCCATCTCTCATCTAGAAATCCCCCGCTATGTGCTAGTCTTTTGTTAGGATGTCTGGGAGAGTTTTTCTGCTATAAATTGCTTTCACAGAACATTGCTTACTAGTACATCAAATACACCAATCATGGAAAAGCCAATTACACATACAATTTACACAGGGAACACTTGCACTTTAGCACTGGCAGCAGTGGTAATGTGTCCAGAGTACCAAAAACAGCAAAACCAGAGTCCAGCACACAGTCAAAATATGGGAAAGCAGAGGCAGTAAAGACAGAGGGGACCACGCCAAGGATGCAAGGAGTAACATGGGCATGCAAATCACAAACTATCTTCAGAAACCACAATTTGCCACAGGACATCTAATATGAAAACAACAAAAAGGACACCCAGATGAAACCCAACTGAAAAGCTTCCGCTGGTTCCCTGTGAAGAATCACTTTCAAGACAATAATATACAAATAGATGCCTAAAGGGATCTGCTCCTAAATACCGCAAAGACAAAATTAAATCTTCCCACCACTCACATCCACTCTTTTCTGTGGAGATGACTTTTAGCCCATTCCGAAAGTCAGATGCAAAAGAAGGGCTAGCCAACACTTTTCCGTAAGTGATCCCCAGTCTGGAGAGCCCTAAAAATACCCCACCAGCATGCTTATCAAATCTAAATTGAAAACTTAAATCTTCTAACACCAAATGCCAGGTAAAAAAAAATTGGATTCACATACAATGAACACTGCCACTCCTCAACCCCCAATTAACCATTCGTACTGTGTGAAGCAAATGAAACGCTGCTGTGCCTCGCGTCAGCACGTTTTTCTGTCACAGATTGAGCAGATGCCTGCTGTGACCCCCAGGCCCTCTAAATACATGTACCTGCTTTAAACAGGTGCTCCCTTTGTGTAGTGATCTGTTCTCTGGTAGCTGCACTGTTGTTTTTCGTCCTGCTCAGCCGCGACGAGTGACCATGTTTTTGCGCTGTTTCTATTTTTTAAACGCAGCACTGACATACTCTCTCCCCCGCATGATGCAGGCAGCGACGTGACGATGCAAAAACGTGTGTGCTCGACAAAGGGGCCTGCGCGGTGGGGGAAGGAAAGGTGCGCTCGCACCTTACGGGGACATTGCCAGAATGGCTCTGTAGAGGAAGGACTCCACCTAAAAGCTTAAATGGATTGTAACTTTGAACGTGAGGTCTACAAACATCAGATAGCCACCACCCTGTTTTTAATGCCCTTCAATTTTTTTTAACGTTTATTAACAAGTTCTTTCTTTCCATGTGATGACCCTTCCTGGTCATCTTTTCTGTGACTACAATGCTTGTGTTGCACCAACCCATCCTGCACATCACCTTCCGTAAACTAGGCCTTGACTGCTTGGCAAACCTATCCTGCAGAGTAGCAGGTGTTGGAGCCACAACTTCCCATCACATGCCCTGTATCCAGCATCCGGGTCTGCAGGGAATTGAGGAGTCTCACCCATGGTACTGCTACGCGGTCACTGACATTTCAACGGTCTGGGGACAAGCTTGGCACATACGTTTTCAAAGTGAGTGTTATTTCATGGACGCTGGTGTGGCCCCATTGTGCCCTCGAACTTTCACAGAGAGGGCACAGCTCAGGTCTCTGGGATTAGCACAGTTGCAGGCAGGGTGGGAACGAGCCATTTTATGCAATCTGTTGCAATTAGACCTCAAAGGCTATCTTGGGCTGCTTTTATAACACTGTAGTCTCTATAAATATAGGGGCAAACTTCCAGTTGCTACCGAATAAATACACAACACATGTCTGGAATCATTTAACTTTTCCAAACCCCCCACAAGGAGGATGAAGGAAAACAGGTCCCGCGAAGGGCACAGATCTCTGTCCAGCGCTGCAGCTTCCTACGTGTGCCTCGGACCCGGGGATGCGGCTGTGTACAACCAAACCCTGAACTCCCTATAATTTCTATTCTTGTGGAACAAAATTGCAGCGCTGTAGACACATGTTCGCCACCTGCCAGCAGGCACGAGGCCCGTGCTGGCAGCGGAGCGGTCTCGCGCAGCAGGGTGATCCGTCTGCGCCTGCGCGAGCGGAGTCAAGGGCTTGCACCCTATACTTGTGGTGGAGAGGCTCTGCCTTCCAAAAACGGAGGCGCTTTTATGCTCTTCCAATAAATGTATAAAAACAAATCACACGGTAAGTTTCAGCAGGGGTGAGGGCGTGGGCAGGGGTTTCCCTCTGGATTGAAAAAGCAGGACACTCTCCGCAAATTCCTCAAAGGTTTTATTTCATGGCTTTCTCCAAACGTTCTCACGTCTGTCTATATTAGGAGGGCAGTCCGTACAATCACCTGAAGTGCGCACTCGGGCCTCCCTGCTGAGTCCTTATTGTGCCTCAGTGCTCGGATGTTTCTCTCGCTTTTCCAGATCCCCGCGTGGAAGTGTCGGGAGACCTCCTCTCAGTGGACCCATGGAAGAACAGAACGGCAGGTATGAGTCAGGAGGGTGAAATCAAACGAATAAAAATAAACCTGTTTTTTTCGTGATCTTTCCTTCCGTCATTTTTTTTCCATGTGCCGAGCTATGTCGTTAAGTCTCTCCGCAAATTGCCTCCAATTATTTTGATAATTGTGTAAATCAGACCTAGATTAAAACTGTGTGCGAGTGAGCTAAAATGTTTTTTATTTTTTTTACTGTTTTCTCCTTACCAGACGATTACAAACCGCAGGGACGAGCAATGAACCCTACTTCTGTTTTCTATAGACAAGTTGTCCTGAGTGCTCGACTACTGCGCCTGCGGAATCCCTGGTCAGCCACAGGACCATGGGTATGAAACATTCCCTGCTTCATAGGGCATGTTCACCAGCCTCAGTGGGAGGGGGGGTTAGACGATGGGGAACATTTAACTCTGGCCCCACTCCTTGAAGAGGACTTGCGATGTGCCACTGGCATGTTTCACATGGCGAGTCCTGTAATCCCAGCCTGCGCTATGAAACAACACATGCCCACTTTGCCAAGCCACAGTGGCAGCTGACTGGCAGTGTGCGTGCGTAGGCCTTGAAACCATGAAATACGTGCCCAACACCAAAGCATCTCCTGTGTCACTACCAGCGCAAAAATGGCTGCAGTGGTGACTCGGTGAAGGCCAGGTCCCCTCATTTTCCACTGCCCTGTCTGTGATGCTGTCTGTCTGGAAAAGCAGCACCGTGAGGCTGAGGAGAGCAGCCCTTAGCTCACCCTGGGTCATCTACCCTGCTGGAAGTGCCACTCATTTTATTTGTGAGTGAGCCACACACTTCTATATGAAAACGTACATTTTGTTTTTTCACATTAGCATCTTAGGTTATATCATTACACTGAGGCCTTTGGTAGGTTAGTGAACCACACCCTTTCTGTTGTGACAAATTAATGAATGACTCCAAAGGCTACCAGTTGCCATGTTTCACCTATCTAAGTCTTACTTTTTATAGGTGGGCAAATAATATGGTATATTAAACCGTACACAGAGAGGTTTTTGTACAGTGTGCATCTTGATCTGAGTTATTTCAAGGTGTGCTCAACTGTGATGATTACAGAAAAGGAAACAGAGGGAAGGAAAGTAATTGTTCAGGGTCACATAGTTTGATCAAACTGGGAAACTGTGACTGAAATCAGGGCCAAGGCCCCACAACTATTTTTTGCCATATGTCCATCAAAAGCTTCTGGCTGTGCTAGAAATGTTATTGGGGTGGGCTTTAGGGCAGTGCGACCTGTGCCACTGCAGTGGAAGGCGCTCTGTATTTTCAAATGTCCTATGGTTTTAATTTCTGTGCGCACAAGGAGCTCTGCAGCAGGTAGTTCTGTCAGGCAATAATAACAACTTTAGTTATTAATGTAAGTGTTTCAGAGTGATCTGAGTTTTGTCTGGTTTCAGTTTTGACTCACTAAAAAGTAGCACAGATGATTTATGTGTCTGCTGCAAAGCACGTGTAGTATGCAGATCGCACAATTGTATTTTATGTAAATACCTTAGGGTTACCGCTTTTGTCACAGAGACCATTTTGTTAATTGCAGTTTACAAAATGTAATGCTAATATTGGACAGTGAGGTATGAACTGGCTTCAAAGAACTGAATGCAAACTGCACGAAATAGGTTAGATCGTAATGTTTTTCCTCTATCTTTTATTATCCTACATTTTCTAAGAAGGGTTTGTTTGGGTAGGAATACATTCCTATTTGTAAAGCCAACCCCAACCACTGCGTTACAATTTAAATCCTGAATTTGTGCTTCTCCAGGCCAAACATTCTTAAACTATAATACCTAGCAGTAAGGATGACATGTGACTCCTACACCTTGTAGTCCTCATTGTCCTATGTAACATTTCCTATGCACTGATCTACACATATGACTCGTTGTGTTTGTATATTATGTTGTGATGTAAAGAGCTCTGGCACGTTACACTGGGCTGAGTAGTACTAGAAAAGGAATGAAATACATGTAAGAGAAAGGCTATGGAGACATGAAGGGCACCATTGGAGGGTGGCATAGAGGGAATCTCTGGAGAAGGAAGTCAGGGGGCACCGACAAAGAGACAGCACCACCAGAGCTAAAGCAGGCCAGGGGTGTGGAATTTATTAAAATATCTACTTGTCCAGGGGACAGGTTGCTTCTCAAATCTACTTGTCCTGTAAAAAGATCTACTTGTCCCTTTGGTGCAATGTAGTGTGGCGAAAAATTATGGCAGCAATCTCATTATGTAAGAGCTCTGATAATAACCTCTCTGATTATGCCAGGGCTACTACCATAGTAGAGCTTGAATACTTGCAGTTTCAATCCCTACTGTAGCAATTTCCTTATTTTGCCACCTTTCTGCAGATCTGCATACTGGGGCTGGAGGAAGCAGTAAGCAATAGTTCCAGGGCTGGAATGCCTTTGAGTCTGCAAACCTACTAACCTGCATGTTTTAAAGATTTTCACCAGCTTCTCTCTAATATTTTCCCATAATAAGAAAGGTTGGACATTTACTCCTGACAATGGCAGAATTAGAACTTCTTCCAGGGTTGGGAAGAAAGTGGCCGGAGGGACAATGAACTTGCAAATGCTCAATAGATTTTCACATGAGCAAATCTACACATGCGTATTTACCCATGCTAAAATACAGTTCACAAGTATTTTATAGGGGTATGACATATACCATGGGTGCACTTTTGTGACTTTCTTTAAGAATTTGGGGCCACATGTAGGTAGGTTCAGATTTGCGACCCGCAAATTGCGAGTCAGAGCGACTCGCAATTTGCGAGTCGCAAATCCGAATGTAGGACGGTGTCCCTGACACCATCTGTGATTCACAAGGGCTTTGCAAATGCCCATCTAGTGAATAATCATGAGGTGGGTCGCAATTTGCAACTCCCTTGCGAATAGCGGCCCTCACAGGGATGGTGGCCTGCTGGAGACAGCAGACCACAATGTCTATGACTGCTTCCTTAAAGGAAAACGAGATGCATTACAAAAACTAAAAATTAAATGTTTTTGTTTCATTTTTTCAGAGCAGGCAGTGGTCCGCAGGACCACTGCCTGCTCTGAAAAAATGTTTACATTGACATTCACAATGGGGAAGGGGTCCCATGGGGGACCCTTCCCTTTTGCGAAAGTGTTAGCACCCATTTGAAATGGGTGCAAGCTGCGATTGGCATTCGCGGTCACAAAACAATCCTACATTGCACTGCGAGTCGCAATTAGGAAGGGAACACTTCCTAATTGCGAGTCGCAAACCCGTTTTGCGATTCGGTAATCAGGTTACTGAATCGCAAAACTGGGTTTGTGCATGGCAATGTGCTTTTTGCATGTCGCAAACAGCGAAAGTCGCTGTTTGCGACATGCAAAAAGCTACCTACATGTGGGTCTTGGTCCCTAATAAGGTCTGGTGTTAACAAAGACATTTTGTTTTTATTAAACTTCTCTTTCTCTCTCTTTCGGCTGGCTTTACTGTGAGTGATCGCATTCTGCTCTTCCACAAGGAGCATATTGGCACACAAAGTAGTTTTGTTCAGTGTCAGGAACTACAGTGGCAATCAGTGACGTAACGATACTGGAGGGTGCCCCTTTGCAAAGAACATGGAGGAGCCCCCTCTCCAGACTCACTCAGGGCAGGTGCTGTGCTGAAGGGGACCCCTGGAGGGTAGCTGCGGGGCCTTTGTTATGCCACTGGTGGCAACGTGTGCTTTTAGAGTTCAAAAACTTTTGGGGGTTTTTTTGCCAGTGTTTGTTACAATGTTAAGGGCCTGGTAGCTCCCACAACAATAAAGTGTTACAAAAGCCATGTCAAAACAAGACATGCATTGATGAAACTAAAAGACTTACAAAAATATGTCAGACCAGTTGGCTTTGTCAGTGTTTGTTTATTTTCATGCTTCCCATATTCGTGTTGAAAATTGTTACACTGATTTTTCATTAGAAATATTTTTGGGAAATACTAGCATGCATCAACACATATTACTAAATGACACTTCATTTGCATCTAATCAGAGAGCATTCTGGGAGCATTATACTTAGCCTCATAGCCTAAACTTTTCAAACATGTGTATACACGTTTTTTTTTGTTGTTGTACTGGAATCAGCGTCAGTAGTGAAGTGTGACCTTAAAACATTTATTTACAGCACTCACCCTAATAATGAAGGCTTTCAAATAATGAACCATAAATACAAGTTCGAACAGCATTATCTTTCGGAAACACATGACCTCAACTGCAGAGAGTTCTACTCTCTGTAAACAGGCAGCCAAAGGGTTTGTGCTGCAGAGAGCTGGGCCTACTTGTCCCAAGGAAAAAGTAAACATAAAAACTTGTTGCCCATGACCCCAAACAAGATGTCCCGGGCGTCGGGCGATAGGAATTCCACATCCCTGGCAGGCACTTCAAATTATGCAAATGCATTCAAAATATCCTTTGTTTTTTATAAGCTGGTTCAACAGCAGTGGAAACAGCCCTTTCATAGATTAGTTACAAACTGGGAAGAAACAGTTTCCTCCTTCAAAGGATAAGGTCCGGGTAGGATGCAAGATCACACAACAGTAGCAGTTGCAGCTCGCGCAATGCAAGAGGGACGGTGTGCGGAGGGAGGGGGAATTACCATGGCGGGGGGGAGAGGGGGACTTAATTAAAAATAACTAAATAATTAAAAATAACACTTACCTCCTCCACCGCACGCTGCTCCATCCGCTCCTGTGCAGGCACATGCTCCCAAGCCTGCTCAGAGCAGCATCAGGATTGGCTGGGAGTGCCCCAGGCAGACTGGGAGCCTGTGCAGACTCTCTCCAGCCCAGCAACTGTGATGGCCGGCCAAACACACATGCACTCTGAGGGGTAGCTCATTGCTCGTCACCCCTGTGGCCTCGCCCCATTCCCCAAAAACGATAATAAACAAAGTTTATTATCGTTTTTGGGGAAGAGGTTTGCAGCTGCTGCTGCTGGCGGGGATGGACGCTCCTCCGCCCCTATGGAGGAGCCGCCCCTCTAAATCAGGCAGCTGCAGTGCTAGATTTACTCTGTCAAAGAACAGGGTCAGTACAACAGTAGCCAAGCAAGCTTCCCTCACTCACTGAAGGCAATACATGCAATCTTTAATTCCCTGCAGAACGGATCGATCAGGGCAGACTAGTGCAAGCTATCATTGCTCACAGAACAAGACAGTAAAAACATGAGTCATAAGTAAGTTACAGAGTGGACTTTAGAGTGGGTGCCTACGTCACTGAGATGAATGTATAGGTGGATGAGTTAGTGGAAATTAGTTCAAACACCATTCTCACTTAGAAGCAGAACTTTCAGGATACTGACTTGTAATTTCACCGGTCACTGAAGGCTCTGTTATTTGGAGCCACCTCACCACCAGCCCAAGTAATTATGCTCTAGAGAGGCATACAGTTGCCAAACTCTTCAAATTGGTTTTCAATCTGCACGCATCAGGCTCCGAGCGATTTTAACCTCAGTGCTGCACCTATTCAAAATGTTGAGTCACCGGTGCGAGGAAGTGTTCTTTTCTGTGGACTAACAAGGAATTTAAAAAACAAACATGTATACTAAAACAGCGTGAAATGTTTCACATCCTCTCAATTGGATAACAAGTGGTTAAGATATGTTTGGATTTTTTTTTATACGTCTGATGTCCTCCCACTGTCTCTGGAGTTTGAGAGTGGCTTGAAAGGGGCAAGTACCGCTTGGACTGTTAATGCTTTTTCTTCAACTTACCCAAATTCTTTGACTGTGACAATGATCGGCCACGGAAACAATTTCATGGATGGGAACGGAACCTTCCCTTTGACTGGTCACAGCGCTAAGCACAGAGCTAAGCCTTCTTGTGCTTGGCGATGAAGAGCTTTGCATCACTGTCCTGGATAGCCTTGGTATTCATAAAAGAGCAGTCTTCGACCCAGACCCAGACACTACAGGCAAACCTGATAGGGGTGTGCCAGACATTAGCTTGAAGGTTTAAGCTCTGTAGTCTTGGAATGTGACATTTTACGTTAAACACTGGATTTTTAAACCCAATTTTTATTTAAAAAGTCTTGCGAAGAGTCAAGTTGTAGCTTCAGACCCGCTTCTGGTGGCACAGAAAAAAAAGAACTGACATTGGTGCACAGGAGTAGCACCTATATGCAGTTTTGCTCATCACTTCAGGAGCAAAACGATGTCAATGCAGAACCGTACAACGCCACCTACCAGAGCACAGGGGTAGTGCTTCAAAAGCTTCTGGATCCAGTCTGACGCTTGAGGAATATTCAAAAGGCGCTGAACACCGGCATTTCTCTAAAGCAGGTGGTGAGACAGGTCTCTATTGTGCTCTCCGTTTTTGCCCTCTTTCAGGAACTAAAAAAAAAAATCTTAACTCGGTACCAGTACCACCCTTCACTGGCTTTGATGCAACTTTAAAGAGACTCATTCCAGTTATTCCACAGTCTCATCACTTGAGAACTGAAGCATTTTCAATATTTTATACAATGAAATCGTTGTTGTTGCCTCTTTATCTTCTGCAACTAACAACCATTGACAAAGCCAATAGTCCTAGTTTGGTGTAGGTGTAATGTTACTTTTTGTAATAAATATCTGGATGCAACTTCAGAAAGAAACAGAAAAATACCAGTTTGGCGGCACACTATGCTAAGCGCAGGTTTTTAGCCTACATGTTTTAAAGCCACGCCCTTAATTAAAACGGTCACGCCCCCTCCAAGAGACCCCCCTAGTTTTTTCATCCCATTTGAAGCCCTGAGCATAACCATAATTCCCGAAAGTGCACAGATGAAGTTCTTCTAGTTGTGGCTTGCTTTCTTTAGCTACTGGGGTCATGAATTATAAACTTAGTTTAAATGTCACTTTGTACTTGAGTAAACACCACAGAACAAACATATGAAGGCAGGGATTTTGCTAAAAAAAAAGAAAAAATTGAAACTTGTAAACCCATTTGTCCTCTTCGGATAAATGGACAATTTAGACAACCAACAAATACTTGTCACACAATATTACATTCCAGTCTCCATTATATGACCCAAGAGGCATCGGTCTAGTCCAGGGTCCTGTTTCAGTCCAACTCTGCATCCCTAAAATACGGTCAGTCATCTTGCCGCAAGACAGAAATAGGAGATTCAATGCATGAGCGACAACAACCTACGAGCACTTACTAAGACAACTAGGTTGGCTTGTGCTCAGTGCATGCACATGGATACAGAGAATTCACATGTATTCATATATGTAGCTGCAGCAACACACACTTTAATTCACATTTTACCAGAGCACACATCAACACATGGTTATTTCTACACAAACATCACATCTAAATCCATCCGCATACAGGACGTTCTGAGACACATGTAGTCAAGGCAGTATAAATGTACACAGACCAACACAGGTGTACTTCTGTACACAAGGACCCCACCAACAAAACCACCAAAGTACAGAGATGTATGTGTGTGCACAGACACACACATATGCAAAACGCTTCTAGTCACAGGTAGCACAATAGGGACACAGGGATCATGGGAGGCTTACAAACATGGAGATACATATATGGACTGAAGGAAGGGCAAGTGTATGCCTGTGGAAGGATGAATGCTGTTTCAAGCCTTGGACTTTAGTGTAAGAGCCTAAAGCAGTCTGAATGTTGTAGTGTGTTTTGCCCCCATTAGACTGATTGTACTTGCATGCCTGATAGTGATTTGTAATGGAAAGTTCAGGACTGTAGACAGTGTCCACAATGACCTGGAGTGAGGTGGTTCAGTGTGGAGACAGGAGTGATGTTATGTGTGAATGGTCACTGTGTCCTTGGCCTTTCCTTGCAGAAATCACTTCTGCAGGTGAAAGAATTCTTCAAACTTTAAGATCATCCAATCTTCATCTTTTGGGAATAATTACTTGCAGGTAAATAATACAGAGAACACACGATGACCATTCCACCATTGGCCATTTTGTTACGATCATAAATATGTAACACAGCAATTTAGAATCTAGAACTCTACTTTAATAATATTTTATGTGATCACTTCATGTATGCCAAACACCAATTAGCCAGCCCTAGGCTTCCTTATGCAAATCGTTGTCCGATGTTTAGACCCAATTTGTTTGACTGATGCTAAAGAATACCTTATCAATCATGTACTCTTGTGTTACACGAAAACCAGTGACTAAAAACAAGATATGAGCTGTACATGGAGCGATCTGACAACCATATTCACACAGCAGTCTGCTTGCATTGCATTTATCAAGTGTGACCTCAACAAAAACAAGCATTTGCAATGCAATGGGTCTCGCGTTTGCTTGAGGTAGAGCTGTTGGCATTGTAAATTCCTAACTGGATTTTTCTTGCCACACAAACTGAAAATAAAAAGTAAAACAGTTGACAGAAGCGAGTCGATTCAAAGCGCGGCAGTCAGCGCAAAGAGAGAGCCAAAAGGAAAAAAGAAGTTTGTTTGCAGTCTAAGTTATTAGCAAAAGTGCATAGCCATGTAACGGGGTCGATGGGCAAGGCGGTAACAAAACTGCCCTAAGGAGGGACACACGTAAAGCATTTACCAACGAAAACAAAGGATTTTTAAAAGGCAAGCCCATGACCGAGTGATTGTGATGGGCGTGGTTAAAAGTCCAGATACATACCAACACGTCGGAAAAGCAGTGTCTGCGCACTGCTATGCTCGACCTAAAAAGGTTAAAGAAATTCAGAATTTTACATACAGTCCTCCTTTAAAATTAACATTAATTTCTTATGTTGGCATTTTGCAAAAGCATAGATGAAAAAAACTAGCTACTGTAAAAGCTCTTTTACACTGCTAGCCTCTCATTTGTATTACTCTGTGTTTATGTTAGAAAGTCTTACTTTGGAGAGTCTCCTGTTACATAATTTATGGGCTTCTACAACTACACCACTGCATTCAAACTAGTGAAAAAGTCAGTGAAACGTATTTCACATCTACAAGGTAAAGAGGAATTTGCCAAAAATCAGCATGCATGAATGGTGACACATGCCATGAGAACAAGCAGCAAGAATATTTGGGTGCTTATTTTTCCTTATGTATCAAATTGAAATTTCTGTCCTACAGAATGGGTGTTTTTCCCCGAATAAAGAACTAATCCGAAGATGTGGGCAGACAGGGGCAACTAAAATCCACACTCTGAGGGTAAAAAAATGAATCTTTATTGCATATTCTGTGCACCTGTCTGAAGTTGCTGGGCATTCGAAAATTGATGCAATGGCTGTTCTTTTCAGCTCTGAAGGCCCATACATGTAGTCAAACATTAATCCAGTGCCTAAAAAAGTGAAAACACTCCACTAAATTGTCAGTTTGTAAAATTCCTGGGTTTAGCAATAGATATATTTGATTTAATGAGGTAATTGCTATAAGACGTAGGACTTTTGACTAATAACGATCTACATGTTTTACTTAGATTATATTTAATTCCAAAGGTCTACTTATCAGTTTACAAACTTACTTGTACCATTTAGAGGGTAAGTCATGCACACATTGTTTAGTCACCGTTTTAATCTTTTAATTTTATATTTTAAATCTTCAGGACTGTAAAAATTATGAGGTTTGGCACGGCTGGATTCATAGCTGAACATTCATCTTCACAACACATTCCATCCTTCAATTCCAAGGAAGATCCCTCTGGGCAGCTCAGACATGATCATGCCTCTGCAGACTACAGTTCCACCCACCGCAGCATTCTGCGCCACTTGCAAGCGTTGCATCAGTGTGTGAGTAAGACCCACATAAATAAACTTCAGTAGTCAGGGCCTGGATTGACTTGCGACTTAGGAAAGAGCAATAAGTTAAGGGTGCATTCCCCATTGGCAGGCCCACTGTATTTCTGAGCATTAAAAACAAGGTTGGGGGGAGTTGTTCTCAACTCTCCTGACTAAATTCCCCACTGTGGAGTGAGTGCCTGACACGTTTCCATCAAAATCTTGACACCTGTCCTTCACTTTGACCAGTCTGTGCTAGGCTCCTAGACTCTCCAGTGTAGCAAACATGCCTCATCGTGCAACGCGATGTGCAGTGTCGCAGTACGGCGCAGCGCAATGTTGTCCTTTGTTTTACATACTGCCCATAACTCGAAAAAAGATTGCGTGTGGCTCCTACACACATCGGGCCTTGCGTTCAGTAATGCCGATATAGGACACAAGCACTAAGGCAAACAACTGTACTCCCTACGGCGAGGAACGGTGGTATATGATTTAAGGCAATAACCAAATTAAAGTGTGAGTCTGATATGTCTTGTGTTGGCTTTTATCATGGTGTTAAATTATAGGCTGTTTGTTCTACCTAACAATATACCATACAGATCACCATCAAAATGTTCTGTCTTCTACATTCTGCTGACCTGGTTGGAATTCAGGAGCACCATTCAAGTCCCGGATGGCAGCCAGAGCAGCGGCCGAATACTGATCCTGTGGGCCTTTTCCATTATTCGACATGAAAGCCTGCTCATCTTTTAATTGCTGTATTCAGGTGTTAAGGTGGGACCAGTGAGACCAAATTAATGTTTGTTAAAAGTACTGTAAAGCGTAAAAATACTGCCACAGAAAGTGGCACATTATGCTGCGTTATTTGCCTTTTAGTGACAGAAGTTAGGCAACCACGTTGGTTTCTCTGGGCCTCCAATGGTGCATAATTCTAGTGGGTTCAGCCGCAAACTACTGCAAATTAACCTGCTATTGATAACTGAAGGACACATCGTGAGCATTTAATGTCCAAGCTAAGCATGTATACTCTCAACATCAAGCCATAATATTGTTATGGGTGTTTTTATTGGTAATAGATTCTGGGCTGAAAACAGTAAATGGCTGTCTCTGTCAAGGTGCAGGAGCCAGCAACGAGTTGCAGAAAGTGACAACTTGGCCTACGATCTGTCCATGCTACAAAATAATGGAACTACATTTTGTTTTTAGGTACACAAGTTTCTCCTCGCCACCGGATGTGATACAGGTGCTCAGCAGATCCCATTATATCCTGTCCTTTTTTAGAAAAATTTGAAACCTCAAAGAAAAAAACACATCCATCATATTAAGCACTATAGCGAATACACATGTGCGGTCAATTGAAACAAAAGACCCGCAGAAAGTATATGCCAAATTCGGCTAGACTAAGTTTCCCGCATAATTTTCCACCCGAAACAAAGACAATACAAACTTACTTGATTCGTCTTGTGTTAGTCAAGTGATCCATGGGAATGAAATGCTCTACAGCAAAGTCACCACGAGGTGGCGGCAACTCACCGTCCACGATTCTGTCTGCTTCACACAAGCATTTAATTTAAAGGTAGAAACAAAAGCACATAGTAGGAAGCGCCGTACACAACCAAGCAAGTCGCAGTTATGAAGCCTTTTTTTTTTTTTTTTTTTTTTTAATGTTCCATTGCGTACATTCTTGACAAAAGATATCCCCCCTCAAAACGATGTATGAAATGTGTTATAATTTCTACATTTGTTTGTAATCTCTTGATTTTAGGCTCTTGGCATTTATATATCCAGGTTCTAGACAAGCCCTGGCCTTTTATGAAGCAGCGCGACGCATCCAGCACACAGGCAGACTTCCAGTTACCTCATGTAAGTTTCCCTGAAGTTTGACGCCTGGACCTTTTTCTCTACAAGACATGACTCTAGTGGTTCCTGAAAAAAAGTACTTGTATATTTCTATTCGTAAAAATACAAAAATGTACAATAACGCTGTCTCGGCGCTAACTTCCGACCTTCACTTAAAAAAAAAAGTGGAGCTCGGCCCACTTGAAACACAACAGACTAGACGCCTTAGTCAGCCCTCCCCGCAGCAGGTGAATCACAAAGCAGAAAACCTTACTCCCAATCTCTGAACGTCACCCCTGCGTGAACCCGCGACGAAAATAAATAAATAACAAAAGCCAGACATAACCTCGCCATCAACCACTGCGTGAAGATCTGGCCCGAGGATCTATTCTGCAAGAACGTTATTGTTCTAAACCGAATTGTTTTCCCTTTATAATACAGGCAGCCCTCCTGTGGCACTGCAAACAACTGTGTCATCCAGACAATTTGTGTTGATATTTTTAACAGCAGCCGTGAGTCACCCCTTCCCTTGGAAAAAAACAGAAGGCAGACTTCAAGCCAAGGGCAAGTACAATGCAAAGTCCAACTTGTTCTGCGTGAGTGACTGGTAAAAAGGGGAGGACACACCCAGTTGCAAAAAAATAGGCGAAACTTTGATGCTCTTTGATTGCACACTTCGATTCAGACTGCACAGCAGACGTTGATGCCTCTGGACATCGCTGGTGCTCTCTTGAACACCTGCAAAGCGGGGGCACTCTCCTCAGACACCGCCTGCTTACAACATGGTCAACCAACTGACCTCATCTGAAGATTAAACACCTCAATAGGCATCACCATCAATGTGGATCTGATGGAACTCAAGTAGGCCCCATCACTACGTTCCACTGTGTGAAAGAAAAGCATCTTGTCTAGAGCGCCTCAATAATCTGCAACCTCAGGGATACTTTAAGATTTATGGGTGCCACCTGCAGACAAACTGCTAATACACACAAAAATCCACAATTTAGCCCAGTGACACTCGCTCAGAAGGCGAAAACCAAACCCATCCTGTGCCGTCCCATGCTAAGTGAGAAACCTGTGCAAAGCAACCTCAGCTCACCACCTTAAAGTGATTTCAATTCAATGTTAGTCTTCCAACCTCAAACAGATGAGCTCACAGAAAGAGTCTGCTCTAGGTCTCAAGCCTGAATAAAATATTTTAGCTTTTCACAAAGGACCACTCAGAAAAAACTGTGAGAACCTTAACCATAAGCAACCTAAGTAACAGAACCATGTTTTACAGATATATCCATAAAACAGAATTTAAAAAGCATTAAGCAGTGATATGTTTCTACCAACCAAACCAAAAAGTTAAGGAAACAAGATTGTGCCCACCAAGCCCACCACAAGCAAGCCTTAGTTCAGGACGCAAGTCGTAGTGACCAAAATGGTATCTGAAACCTTCGCGTACCCTTAGCAATGTGAACAAGACAAGTAGCCCAAACTCTGGGCACTGTAACAATTTTTCAATATGAACCTGTAATTTCATCACTGCTCCCAGGAGTTGTATTCGTGGCAGCATGTTTGGAGCTCTACAACTAGCCATAAAGAAATACATTCATTGAACAGCTGTGTAAAGTTATTCACCCAAATTTTAATATCAGAGTTATAAAGAAATCTCTCATCGATGGGCTCTTTGACAAGCATGTACTAAACAAAGCAACCACAGCCCACTAAACAAAGTTAACAAAACATTCAGATTTGTCTCCTTTATGTTGTTCATCCATAAGCAGGGCCACTGGAAGTGTGCGGCAAGAGAGGACCAAATTATGTGGCAGAGTTGACAAAATTTTACAGCAACAAAAGGTAAATTATGCGCCTCACTGTGCCACATTTTGTGACAGTATTACTTAATTAATGTGTCATTTTTACCCATGTTAACACTGTCTTAGCACAGGTTTCACCTTATTAGTACCACTTTACCACTTAAATATAGCAATAAGCTACTAAAGAGCTGACTAGTTAATCTTCGTGAAGGGCCTTCCACTGCATAGCAGCACTTGCCACTGTTTTAGCAGCCTTTGGTCTGTCTGAGCTAGAAACATTTTTTTTGGCTAAAATCTGCATACTATGCCACAGATGGTGAATGATGTGACAAATCTTATTTTGTGGAAAACAAACCCACAACAGACGCACAATTGCATCGGCCCTGGCTATAAGGGCGGGTACCAATTCATGCCATAAGCATTAAAGCAGTGGTTCCCAACCTGTTGTCCGGGGACACCAGGGGGTCCGCAAAGCCTCCTCGGCGGGTCCTCAACTGCTTAGAAAATTAAATAATATTAACAGATTAGGTCCCCAGCTTTAAGTAACGACTCAGTGGGGGGGCTGCATTCCAATAATGATTCAGTGCGGGTCCCCGGGTTCCATTAATGATAAAGAGGGGGTCCGCAGAAGACAAAAGGTGGGGAACCACTGCATTAAAGTATAAATATTAAATTGGAGACAGAGAGCCGGACTTCGTAGGCCGGGAGGAGCGCGAGCTTGAGGCCTACCTGCCACGCGAGGCCTGCGCTGCTCTGGCCACGACCCATCACTGTCAGAGGCCCACATTAGGAGCCCGAGGGCCTTACCGGGTTATCACCACAGGTCACGGCAAACACGCATCTCCTAAGCACTGCCTGACAAAGGCAATAACAGATGACATGCGGCTCGAGGCTGCCAAGCGCTCCACGACTGGGTGTAGGGTGGGGGTCTTTTGCTTAACTTTTATCTCTTGGAGGGGCGGTGACAGGAGGGAGTACATTTTCACAAGATGGATGCAGGTCTTCAGAGAAGCACCTCCGCCATGGTGAAAGGTCGGATAACAGAGAAGCTGGCTCGGTTTCAATCTCTTCATATGAACTGCCCGTCTTCTGACTCACAACTGCTCACATTTCTGGGCAGTGGATGAAATGGAGTACAGTGAAAGCACTTTTGAACTTATTAACAATAATATTAACACCCCCCCCCCCCCCCGACCCCTACTCCGTCTCAAATTCTGTCCAGAACGTCAGAAACTTCCGCAAAGAGGAGTTTGAGTCACCCTACATACTGCATGGTTTAAATCACTCAATTGCTCAACAGAACCTGAAATCATGCTGGCAAACATATAGCAACGTTTATCATCTGCCCGTGACAATCTAACTCCTGTTAACACAAGGAAACCCAAAACAGCTATCAAAACCATCGAGTAGTTCAGCAGACACTTAACAGAGCTGAATCGTGCTAACCAAAACCTAGAACGAAAATAGAGGATGAACTACAAGACAAGACACACAGGTAAGGTTTCCACAAAGCCATCAACAGAATCAACAAGGCTTTAAACGCACCACTGAGGTACCCAACAGTAGCGGCTGGTGGCAGGAAGGGATGGGGAGGGGTGGGTAGATTGCAGAGCAGGGGGAACAGGAGGCAGTGCGTGGAGCAGGTGCGCAAAGAGGCAATAAAAAACATAAATAAACTTACCTGTCGCCTCCTAGTTCTGCCGTTTCTGCAGCCTCACGTCTTCTTTTTCCCTTCACATCCAATCCCGATGCTTCTCTCATGATGTTACATAACATGAAAGAAGTGCCAGGATTGGCCTGTGCGGGCAGAAATGCAACACAGCCGGGTGAAGAGTTTTAAGTGCACGTGTCAGTTTGGCAGGCCTCGGCCAGCTGGCCAAACTTAATGCGCACTTAGAAGCGCACCAACACTCCTCCTCCACTTGTTGATGTGGAGAAGGCTGGTCCCGTCCTGCGAAAGCAGAAAAATAAAGGGATAATAAAATAGTATTTATTATCCCTTTATTTTTCTGCTTTCGTAGGGCAGGGCGACGCTCCTCCGCCAATAATTTTACTATCCCTTTATTTTTTTTTGCTTTCGTAGGGCAGGGCGACGGTCCGCTGCCATAGCGGATCTGAGAAAATCTTTTACATTTACCAGGAGGAGGCTAGTTGTCCAGCTGCGTGACTTGAAGACAAACAGGAGACCTAGATTTCTATGAAACAAGAATCACCAAGATCTCAAAGGACACCTCAAACTCATGGGAACATTCTCCCTAGCCTCTGATCCCATGTCCACTGCTATACTGATTTGCTGCTGAGCTTGCCCCTCAAAATAAAAGCGTCCAATGCAACTACAGACTTTTGCTCAGATTTATGCTTCAATCAATTTCTTCCCTTCACCATAGGGGATACATCAAACCTGGTTAAAACCTCTTTCAGGTCTACTGTTCTGGAACTCAACCGCCTTCTTCTCTGTGACAACTGGTCAGCATTCAGACCTGCAAAAAGGTTGGACTAAACTGTAATGAACGACAGGAGGCCCTTCTCTCCACGGTAGAACAAACAGACCGTACAGTTCTTGACTTATCCACAGTTTATGTCATTATCAATCACACCATTCTAACACAAAGGGTGGCAACATGGGCAGTCATTGCTGGACTCGTTCTCTCCTGCATAGAACTATTTATTACTCGACAGCTGCAATTTTGTGTTTAATCATCATCTATACTCTAAACGTGTCGCATACACCAAGGATCATCCCTTGCCTGTCTATGCCTCAAAATGAATGCATGTCCCTTGGCACAAACCACTAAACAATATTATGTGAACTTCCAAATGTTCGCAGACAATTTACTTCCAGGTAGACAACACGTCTGACAATGCTTTCAACATGGCCACATGATCAAAAATGTTCTTTTCAGGAGGAAGGAAAGCTTCCTCCACATGACTGGAGCCAAAGCTGAGATCCTGATCATGGGAGTAACAGAGTTCGATTCTTTGCCCTTCAACTGGTCCCCAGGCCTTAGAGCTCCTCTATCTTTATCCTTGAAGTAATGTATTCTCTAGATAGTCTTTGACACAGAACTTTCCTTCACACCTCGAGTTAATGCAGTAGTTCAAGGTACAAATCTCCAGCTGTTCCTACTAAGCAAAATCCTACCACCCCTCAAAACCGACCACTAGGCAGAGAATACAAGAGCATGTGCGATTCACTGTAACACCTTTTGTACTGGTCCTCCGAATACCCTCATCACCAGGATTCAAGGGCTACAGGACTAGGCTCTTTGGTTGTGCTTTACTCTCTATAAGCACAACTACATCAGACCCACAATGACATTCCTCCAGTGGCTTCCAACTGAAGCCAGGAACCGCAAGAGCCTTTACACAATCTACGATGGCTACTGAGGTAAAGACCAGAGAGACCTTCAAAACTTCGCACCACTATACCTCCTTGAAGAAACCTCACTTCTACATCTGCTGACTTAATCAATCGACAAACCTACAAGATGATGAAATGAGGAAGGTGATCGCCTTGATTAAAAGGGGAGAAAATGTGGGGTGCCCTAAACCACAACCCCAGATCTGAATCTAATCATGTGCGGTTCATGAAATCTTGAAGACTGAACTATTTAGACTTGTCTTCTACAGGATTATGCAAAGACACAGGGGTCGCGAAGGAGGAATGCTGCATTTGCCTCCCACTCATCCAATAAGACTTCATCTTATACTACTTCCTCTTTTTCTGTGTAACTTACGACTTGTGCCAGTGCTCCGAAGTTACTCGTTGGCTATTCATAGCACTTTGCACAACTTATAAAAAAACAATTTTCGTTTATTTAATGTAGGAAAGGCCTAGCTCCTGTACCAATGGACGGCTTTAGTGAGAACATTTCTATTGCAGAAGGAGTAGAGTTTGCAACACCTTTTCAAGCTACGGTGGCAGGCGTTTTATTTTTTAACAATACATGGTTGCACCATCAATATTCCCCAACTCCCTGAAAAAAATTGGGTCTTTGCTTCTTCTTAGAAAAAGTTCATTTGCTTGCAGGTAAACAGAATAAAAGCTTAATTTGTATTGTAAAACTAAACAAAGAAATGTACAGATTTTAGGCATTTTGAAGGGAGTCACTTCCAAAGCCAATTTTTCACACTATTTCAAAAGAGTCCCACATTAGGGATAATGACACAAATGTAAAGCATTGTTCAGAGTGGTGATGGCGTTTCTTATCACAGTGATGTTACAACTACAGTAAAAAAATCTAAATTAGAGACCGGTTTTTACATATAGAGACCGGTTTTTACATATGGACCCCAGGTTCCACATATATATACTTGCATAGACTGAACTAGACACTCGGGTATAATAACCGAGGCCTATATGGAAAGTGATCCCGCTGCAGAATATCATTTAGCTTTCACACATGGAGGTGAAAAGAATTTTCCAACACAGATGTTTCCTTTTAAAAACAATCAGATTTGGGTGGCCTCTGAGGCTGAGTGTGGCCTCATCTGTTCTGCACACTGGCAAACGGCCCATTTCATAAATTCCTCATAGGAGATAAAACAGAAAAAAGGAATCCTCCACTGTGTGGAAATTAAAACCATCCGACACGGATCTTTCAACGGGGTTCATATATCAGTGACACTGACACAATATTGGAGTCAATGTTATTGAGTGTGTACCCAAAGCGTACAACGGGTGACAAGATGAACTCGATGCAACAAAGGTGTCTATGTTTAATCCACTTGTGCTTTTGGGCTTCAAAATGGTATCATTTTCCATAGCACCAATAAAAGCATACATACCTGCATAAACCAGTCTGACAGCCAGAGGAGCTCCCATCAAACAGGAAGAGCAAGACACCTCTTAGGCACAGACTCTCTTGGTGATGGGGTCGAGTGCACTCCTAAAAGGACCCTTCACTATTATGATGCTCTAATCCCACTCTTTCCCATCCCCACAGAAGAGCTGGGCAGACTCCCTAGGTATCCACTGGCAGAAAATACATATTTTGAGTCCAAAACTTAAAGCCTTGAAAAGTATAAGGATGTGATCCTGGGTTCGGGGGTAGGAGAGAATATACCCCAAAAGCTCTGAATTGAGCAGAGAAGATGGGCTTTGCTACTATGAGAATCAAGAGTTAAAATCTTCACCGAGTTACAGATTCTCAAATTATTTTATATTAATAATTGAAAAGGATACATGTTTGGCCTTCCTTCCTACTATGAGATTTATTCTACACAGTCTTATACTTGTAATGAAGATAACACGAGGAATATTCAGCTCGTTTTTTTGTAAAACATTTTCAGATTTTACTGCGATCTATATGTATGTGGTGTTTTATTCGCACCACAGAGAATGACGCCTAATTATCCTTTATTTACAATTGGTGAAACAAGTAACACTGTGTACCACTCCTGCCATTGTGTACACAGAAAATAAAAGACAGCACCAGAACAAATTAGTGTTGTGTTTTTCATTAAAAACAGCTTCAAGTCTATGCTCAAACTTGAGACTTGAATAGTTACATTTGGTTACCTGGTCAGAGGTTATTTTTCAAGATCATGACAGTCTTCTGTTGTATGTTATGTCACAGCCAAAGTGGGGACTGTCTTTAGTATTTCCTTGCACACATGATAATGTTGGATAACTGGATTCCAAGTTGTGGGTCTCTCTTTGGTGAGGACTACGTTTTGACCCTATGTGTCACTTTAATGGTTCTTTGTCGGACCCTGCTCAGGCCGAGCCAGGGCAAGCAGAGGCTACTGGGCCACAGCTGGGAGAGCGGAGGTTGTCTGCTTCTACTGTCACAAAACCCCTTCTACCACAGCTCTGCCAAACTGGGCCACGTAAACCCTTTCAGCACTTGACTCTCAGTGGTAGCGATGGTGAGCAGTCATAGGTTTCTCAGGGAGGTTAGTGTCAGGGTACAGAAGGCTCGGAGTTCAACTAAGCACTCAGCAGCACAATGATGTGGTTGTCCAGCCCAGAGCCTCTCTTTAGAAACGAAAAGTGTCTTATTTTACAATAAGGCACAACACTACACAAATCACAAGAATCTATAAGATACCCAGTGTACAAGTATGAGTCCAATAAGTCTTGAAGTTGGCCTCCCTTGCTCGCTCTACCCTTCCCCTGTTCTAGTCTAAGGTTTAGCGGTGTAGTTGCTGGTGCGGGTGCAGTGCTTCTCCACTGTTAACATGGCTGCGACAGCCAAATAGTTTTTCACCCAAACTTCTAGGTGTCAACTGGCCCAGCTGGGCCTTCCACTCACAGTCTGACTCACCGGGATGTGCTGGGCCATGGTTGAGCCACGCCACAGTGTCGCTTAGGTCAGACAGGCAGGGGCCGCCCAGTGGGATCTTGAAGACAGCGGCATGGGCGTCTGACTTTGGACTGTGGCCCTCTCCTGGGCTCTGGCAGTGTCAGCAGTAAACGGGCCTTGAGGTCACAACAGGCCCACTTCCTTTGCTCTGGTGAGTCTCAATAGTAGTTCAGCCCGGTCTCCTTGAGATGTGTCAGTGTTGCAGTCCTCTTTCTAGGTGTGGGACTCTGGCAGCGATGTACCAGCTTGGAGGAGCTTTGGAGCATGGGTGGCCACGTCTGCTCAGAAACACAGACCACTATACCAAAACAGTCAATTGGGTATTTGGCACAGAGTGCCTGGAGGCAGGAGCTTTGTTCATCGGAGCAGCATAGTTTGTTTGCACACTCAGGGTTAGTGCTGGGCTAGCCACTCAAGCAGGATTCTTCTTCGGTGTCAGGTACAGCTCAGGTATGGGTCTGTGAGTGCCACATTCTTGCTGGCCACAATCACAGGCACACAGCAGGTGCTGCAGAGCAACATCTATCCCTTATTCTGTCAGACCGACCTATTGGCCATGGTTGCAACAAAAGCGACAACAGTGGAAACCACCTAGGTATACTTTGAAAGTGATGCAGTTTCACCAGAGTTCTGCAACTGGCTTTCAGGTTACATCACACCAGTCACACGGATTGCATGTCTTTGATTGTGTTTCCCCTTCACCTTTGGGAGGGAGGCTGCCCAGCAGGAAGACCCCATCTTTAGTTGCAGAATAGTCCTCTTGGTACATTGTGGAGCACCCACTGCTTCATCAGAAAGAACTTGGAGCTGGAAAAACAAGTGGATCAAAAGGCCCCATTCGTATACAAGGATTTCAGACAGAGGCTGTGGTTTCTATCTTCCCTTTCAGGACTGGTTTGGGTCGATTCTCTTTCCATGTGTCCTGATCAGGCTGTCTTTTAGACTCAGCCTTTGCCTTGACTAATCCTCCGCACAACAGGGTTGTCTCCAGGCTGAACATGCACAACAGAGGCACAAAGAGGTGTGAGCAGCTTATACCAGACTACCAACAGTCACACCTTACATTGATCAGGATGAGAAACATCGTCTCCCAGGCTGCCACTGTTCTAAAAAGACCCGTCACACTCTAACTGTATTCCCACCCTTCACCCCTACAATCCACAAAATGCAGTCACAGGAAGACTAATCGGCAACCATCTGCATCAGAAACAATATAAATTCATTTCTATGGGAGCCTGTCCTCTCTTTCCCCACTTCAGTGACAGGATTCCCTCTCTCCAGTCTCAGGAATGTCAGCAATACACTTCCACTATCTGGGAAAGCACCCTCACCTCCAAGTGCACGCCAAAATGGAACTCACCAGCCTGTGTCAATACGGTTCAATCAGCCACTCGTGCAGTGTGCGACTGGCTTCTCACACATCACAAGCACTCATACATACAGTGGAGATCTTGTGGCTAAGATTCCAGGTTCATCGTTAGCAGTGGAAATTTATCTCAGTGGGCCTGTCAGCTTCCACGATCGCGAACTAGGTAAAAAAAAAAAGCCTAATCACCAAAGAAGAACTGCAAAACATTGTATGTTGGTACATCCATGAACACGAGACAGCTCTCTTGGTGTGCCTGTACATCTATTACAAGTTTCACGTCGAAGACTGACCTAATCCTTTACATACACGTTAGATTAGCAGATACTAGCAACTGGGCACACAGAGCAGGGGACAAGACTCTCTCCAGTCTCTTCATCAGGACTGGAACTGTATCCTTGTTTGTTAAGATCTTGCATGTTGATCACTGAGGTGTATCTCATACTTTTTTCGGACCTTCACAGACTAGTTGTGGTTTTGCTAGATATGCATTGCAGGCTCCATCCTGTGCTGTATGACACTCATCTCGTTTTTATGCTCTGTGTTGCAAACAATGCTGATAAGCCACTTGCCCCTAACCTTGGCCTGGACATGTTCACCATCTAGTTACATCATAGTCTCTTTGGTGATGAAGGGCTCATTTTAATGTTCTGAACTCGGATTACTCAGCGCCCTCTACAGTTCACCAGCAGTAAACGCAGCTTTACAAACAGCAGTGGCTGCTGACACTCAAGACAGAAAACAGTACCACTGCGTGGCGCTGGACCCGACAGACAAATTGCTGACACTTACTTCAGCCGGCAATGCTTAGCACTGTGTGCTCCGATGTTAAATCGAGCCCACCTTTGCGTTCCCTCCCCCAAAATTACTTCGTAGCCTGTTTCATTGGCCAAACTCTCGACTCGGAGGCACTGAGTGCACACGGCGTCGTGGTTTCTTAAAAATTCGTGGCCTATAGTTACAATTCGTATTTCTCTGCTCCCAAAGCTAGATACCTAGAATACGAAACCTATCTGGGTGATTTCAAAAAGGAAGGTAGGCCGCAAGTCGGGATTCGCTAGCTGAAGATAATTTTTCCGTGCATTTTCTCCGGACCATAGAAAAGGTTCCGTCCGGAGTTCAGGGCGCCGTTTTGAGCAACGGAAGAGATGTGATCCAATGATTGGGCAACACCTTATTTCCTTAATAGGTCGCAACCGGCAGTGCTTCGAAACAATAACAATAGACGCTCAATATTTCAGTGGCATTAGGAACGGGTGCCCTGGTTTTGTGCTTCCTGTTTCCGTCATCTCAAGTGGTTGGATTCCGGAAGAGCCGTGGACACTGACGCTGCGGGCGGTACAAGATCCCAAAACAATGGAATCAGAAACCATTAGGCACAAGGAGGACCTTGGGCTCGGCGGTTTTGTGTCTTTGGCCCCAGGTACCACAGACCATCAAGGAAGGGCAAGCCTCTGTGCGCAGAGCAGACTCACACAACTCTACCTTGTTATAAACACAAATTGACCAAAACAAACAAATTAACTTCAACTAACTCAAAATGGCGATTAAGCAAAAGTGAAGCGCACGAGGTGCAAAGGTGAAGGTTCGCTTCAACAGAAGATGCCGAAAAAGGGCTTCTTGCACCCCATGCTGTGCCATTCAAGGAAGCGGCGGGCACCACCTGCCCAATGGAGGGGCCCGCGGAGAGAGAGACCCGGTCTAGTCTCTCCGCGGGCCGTTCGGGACGCAGGAAGTGGCGCAGGAGGCGCCCTATTGGTAGCCAGGTAAGTGGGGGAGGGCTTAGGACAGGGTTTAAAAGGGGGGTGGAGGGGTGGGGTCGGTCTCTGTCCGCGCCAACGGTGGGAGTTAGGCGTAGGCGTTTCTTGGAGAGTCCAGTTACGGCAGGAGGTGCGCGAGGCAATTCGGAGGGAAGGTAGGCCAGGCAGGGCAATAGCAACCCCGCGGCCATTGTCGGAAGGCGGCGCCGGCGGTTTGAGCCCCCGCGGGGAGCTGTACGCAGCTCAGGTAGCGGGAAGCCAACAGTTGCGAGCGGCCACGTGGGGCACGCTCGCAAACCGCGGAAGCGCGGTTTTCACGGCAGCAGGGGACCGGGCTCCCGCTCGGTAGGCCGGCGAAGGGGCCGGGGGGGCCCAGGACACGTGCAGCCGGCAACAGGCCAGGGAGGCACAAAAAATATATATATATATAGATATATAAAGGACAAATTACATATTGATAATAGGGTAACCTGAACAATTCAGGTTGGGATCTAGCGTGAGGCATTGACTACTGGACACAGCACCAATCTCAGGTTGAGGAAAAGGGCACTTCAAAAAAAAAAAAAAAAACAATTTTTCCTTTTGCTGTTATACTTAACAGAGACAAGGGGCCTTTTAAAAAAAAAAAAAAAAAAAAATAATAATAAGAATAAAATATAGAACAGGAGAATTCTTGCGATAAGGCTGCCATGGCAACCAGTCATGATGCAGAGGCGGTCAGGGCGGCGCTACGCGTTCTTGGGGAGGCTGGCCGGGCGGACCTGCTTAGGCCAGGGGTTTTAGATCAGGCATGGGTGGGAATGTCACGTCCGACGAGGGCCGCGTCCAGCCGGGTTGCGGCGGCAATTGCGGCATGCGAGTCGCAGGACTCGGACGGGGATCCAGCGGACCCCGGCGACGTGGTAGGTACCCACCAAAAGCTCCGCAGCATGCATAGCCCATTGATGTTTAGTGGGGAGGCGCAAGGCACACAAGATCCACGGCCAGGGGACGCAGAAGCAGGCGGCGCACCATTAGGGGCGGCACTTCAGGGAGAGGCAGGGCTGACCCCCGACAAGGGGGAACAGGGACGCGGGGGAGTAGATTCTGAGCAGCCCCGGCCCGGCCCTAGCGGAGAGGCCGCGCCATTAGATTTGTCATTCCACAAGGATGAGGGCCACAGCTTGGGGGCCTCAGGGGCCCCAGCAAGGAAAAAAGGTAAATACGCGGGAAAGGTAAAAGGGGGGGTGGCCAGAGCCAAGACAGCCACCCGTCAGGCCAGAAGTGCACAAAACACGGTAACAGACGGGGCGGGGCCCACAGGGGCCCCCGACCCACCCTCACAAGGACAATGGGACCAGGCGGAGGCCTGGGACCTGGAGGCCAGGATCCGAGAACAGCGCAGGGCTGTTTTGGAGACAGAGGCCAGGTGGGCACAGCTGTGCAGGGAAAGAGAAGAGGAGAGCGCGCGCAGTGAAGCGGGCATAAGGGCCAATACATTTAGGGAAGAAAAACGGGCACAACCGCCAGGGGCAGCTGGGGGCACCTGGGTTTGGGTTCCGCAGGTAGAAACGAATCAGAGACAAGAGGCTGGTGCGGCCGAGGGGATAGTTGGCGCGGGGAACCCTGGTGACGCACACGGTCATGGGGACAGCAGAAACACAATGCCAGCGACGGAGGTTGGCAGAAAAAGGGCCACGCCAACTGGGCGCAGCACGGCCCAATCACGTTGGAACGAAGCACTGGAAGGGTCAGCAGCGGCCTTTTCCACCCCGGGGGAGCGCGGGAGACGCGGAATTGGTGTGCGCCATGCGGGCACGGAGGAGTCAGAAACGGCTCCGACCAAAACTAGAGGCTACGCCCAACATTCGGGCTACTGGGGAGGTGATGATTGCTTGGAACTGGATTACGAGGATGAAGGGGATGAATGGGAGGATGGTGAGATTCGGGATACGGTGAGCGCCATCCCGAGAGGGGGAGGGCGAGGGCGCAGAGGCGGCGCAACCTCTTCTTCGTTTTATGCTTTACAGGAGACGATCATAACTGATGGGCCTACGGGAGGTCGGCAAGCCGCACCGCGGGGTAGGAACCCAAGGAGAGTTCCGAGGAGCATTGGAGAGAATGCAGGAGGTAAGAAATGGTGGTCAGTATGGGGGGAGGCTGGGGGGACGCCAAAGGAGACAAGTACGAGTAGATCTATTGGCGTAGGGGAAGGTTCAGTTTTAGACACACCACCTCCTATACCAGGTCAAGGAACGGGGGATAGCACAGGAAAAGGAAGCGCTGCGCCAGTTGACACAACAGATAGCAGCAAGACGGCGGGGGCGGAAGCAGCAGCAGAAAAGGAAGGGGGAGGGCTCAAGAAACGCCTTCCATATATGGGGTTAGCTATGCCACTTGGGTCACACATATCCGAAAAAACAAAAACTAAGATATGGAAACACGAATACGTAGACGTTTTCAAACTGCTGCATAGGGATATACAGGCCAAGGAGGGCTCCAAGGAGGAGGAATGGGAATTGGCGCGCAGGCCCAGGGTCCCCATCACGATGGACAATTGGACGTCCGCCTTTTTGATATTCGCCAGTATTTACTGCGAAAAATACCCGGATAGGGCAATCGCACTTTTTAAGTACATGGACATTATCAGAAAGGCTCAAATGCATTTTGGAGGTTTTGCATGGCTCAGTTACGATGAGGAGTTTAGAGCCCGGGTGAGTGTAAATCCCGAAAAGCCCTGGGGGGATGTAGACTCAGAGCTGTGGATGCAATGGATGGCATCGGCTCAGACGGCGGCTTCCACGCATACGGCGAGCGGTTTACCAGTTCTATATAAACCCTTTCAGGCGCGCCCCGTCCCGGGGGGGGCGGGTGCAAACACAAAACATACAGGTTCAACTTCTGGGGCATGCTGGAATTTCAACAAAGGTTTTTGCTCCAGAGCGCAGTGTAGGTTTAAGCATGACTGCTCCAAGTGTGGGGGCCGTCACCCGGTTATACAATGCTTCACCCTCTCTAGCCCCGCAGAACAGTGGAGAGCGTCAAGAGGCAGGGGATTGCATGGCGCTCCTGCGCCAAAAGGGTCCTACACCAGTTAAACTGGATTTCTTGCTGCCCTGGTTGCGCATATATCCAGACACGGACAAAGCGCGAATATTAGAGTGGGGTTTTAGGGAAGGTTTTAGAGTAGGTTATCAGGGTCCTAGAGAAAGAAGGTGGGCAGACAACTTGCGGTCTGCCAGAGAACAGCCTCAGATAGTGCGCGACAAATTGGCGAAAGAGGTAGGCCTGGGTAGAATAGCCGGCCCATTTTTCGAATGGCCAAGCGACTCGCTGATGATATCTCCTTTAGGAGTGGTGCCCAAGAAAGCGCAGGGAGAGTTTCGTCTGATTCACCACCTGTCATGGCCCGAAGGCACGTCAGTTAACGATTTCATTGCACAAGAGGATTCACGGGTAGAATATGCGTCAGTAGACGATGCAGTGAAGTTAGTACTGAAGTGCGGACGAAATGCAGAATTGGGAAAATGCGACATCCAATCAGCTTTCAGACTGCTTCCTATCCACCCAGCGGATTTCGACCTGCTGGGCATGCAGCTCGATGGTGCCATATATGTGGATAGGGTTTTACCCATGGGTTGTGCGATATCCTGCGCGCTTTTTGAGACTTTCAGTACGTTTTTACAATGGGTTTTCGTACGATCAAGTGGGCATCGTTTGGTGACTCACTATTTGGACGATTTTCTATTTGTGGGAACAGCCTCCTCAGGGCAGTGCGAGCAGGCTTTAGGCAGTTTTCAGAAATTGACCCAGCAGGCAGGAGTACCTTTGGCCCCAGAGAAGACTGAAGGTCCGCTGCAGACCTTGACATTTTTGGGCATAGAATTGGATACAAGGGAGTTGGTGGCCAGATTACCTGTATCAAAGGTGAAGGAAATATTGGCTTTCCTAGCTGAGGTGCGGACACTACGTAAGATAGATTTACGGACGGCGCAAAGGCTCCTAGGATATCTCAATTTTGCGTGTAGAGTAGTGAGGGGAGGTAGGACTTTTTGTAGGCGTTTGGGGCTGGCCATGTCTGGTGCAGTGCTTCCACACCATAGAATTCGGGTATCGCTAGCCTTGCGGGAGGACATCAGAATTTGGGAGACATTTTTGAAGGATTTCAATGGGGTGCCAATGTCTTTCGGCGAGCAAGACACGGTGTGGCAGGTGCAAATTTTTTCAGATGCAGCGGGAGCAACAGGTTTCGGGCTATACTGGGATGGGAGGTGGTGTGCGGAGACATGGCCGGTAAGTTGGCTGCAACAGGGGAGAAGTATCGCATTTCTGGAATTCTTTCCTCTGCTAGTGGCACTGGCGGTGTGGGGACAGGAACTAGTCAACAGGACGGTGATATTTCAAATCGACAACATGGCTGTGGTGGAGCTAGTCAACAGACAGAGAGCGAGGGATCTTAGAGTTTTGCGCTTGTTGCGCCAGTTTATGTTGAAATGTTTATCCTTGAATGTTATATTTAAAGCGGTGCATATTCCTGGGGTTCACAACGAGATTGCAGACTCCCTATCTCGTTCACAGTGGCAGCGTTTTCGCGAACTGGCACCTGGAGCGGAACGGAGCAAGACCATGGTCCCGGCAGACATTTGGGAGTGGGGGGCATGATGATCACAGGGCTGGTGGAGATGTCATTAGCGGTGTCCACACGGAGAAGTTACAGGCTGGCATGGTTGGAGTTTCAATCTTTTGAGCCGTGTGGAGTGAATTTCTGGGCGCAGGGTTCGCAGGTTTTAGAAGCAAGGGCGTTACGTTTTGTGCTTTTTTTGATCAAGGAGGGTTTATCTCCGGCTACTATAGGGGGAAAACTAGCAGGTGTTTCTTTTTATGGGAAACTGTTTTTTTGGTTTTGATCCTGCAAGGAATGATTTGTTGGGGAAAATGTTGAAAGGTTGGGGCAGGTTTAGGTCCGGCGGGAATAGACCAGCGAGAGCACCCATCACATTCGAAATATTGCTGGAACTGCTACAGGTGCTACCGGTGTGTTGCACGGACGAGTATGAAGGGGGTTTGTTTCGTTTGTGCATGGTGTGGATGTTTTTCGGCGCTTTTCGAGTTTCGGAACTGTTGGGGGTGGGAAAAGAGATTGGAGTGAGAAGGAAGGAGGTGTGCTTGCATAAGGACAGGCTGGGGATATGGCTCAGAAGGTCAAAAACGGATCAGCTTGGCAAGGGCAAGTGGGTATGGCTGGAAAAAGGGGGCGTGGAAGTGGCATGCCCGGTAGTGGAATGGATCAGTTTCAAGTCAAGATGCCCCGGGGCAGGTGAGTCAGGGGTTTTCAGTCATGCATCAGGGCGGAAGATGACCAGCTATCAGCTGCTGCAAGTGATGAGAACGGCACTTGGACGGATAGGGCGGTGTTCAGGGGAATATGGTACGCATTCATTTAGGATTGGCGCGGCGACGGCGGCAGCTCATTTAGGTTGGGATTGGGCCAAGATTAAGGCAATAGGGAGATGGAAATCTAGGTGCTGTGAGAGGTATGTCAGGCCCTGAAGATAACAGGGCAGAGGGTGGGAGGGGTGTGCTAGCGCAACAATACAGCTTTTACAGTGTTTTTTCCTTGCAGGGTGTGTGGCTGGGCCGCAAGCGGACAAGATGACGACGTGGTTGGTCGGCCATTCGTTCATTCATTGGGCGGCAAAATTTGCGGAGAAGCAAGTTTACGGCAGATCATTGGGACTGCCCAGCAGACAGCATGAAGTGCTTTGGTGGGGCAAGAGTGGTATGAGATGGGGCAGTCTGCTACCATTTATCACAGGTAACTTGCCGCAGTGGGGATGCCCGGACCTTTTGTTGATCCATCTGGGCGAGAATGACTTAGTGAAGCTATCGGGGCTCACTCTGATTCAGATGATGCAGAGAGATTTGGAACTCTTGAAACAGAAACTATGTGGAACATGCTTGGTATGGACGGAATTTGTGCCAAGAAGGGCTTGGAGAGGGGCTATTAACCACGGAGCCATTGAGCGGGCTCGGAAGAAGTTAAATAGAGCCATGAGAGTTTTCTGTTGGGCACAGGGGATAAAGGTTTTAAGGCATGAGGACATAAAAGAGCAAGAGAAGGCCTTGTTTCGTGACGATGGGGTTCATTTATCCCAGATAGGGAATGCTTTCTACATAACAGAGCTGAGGATGATCTTAGAAAGTGTGTGGGGGGTGAATTTGAGCATTAGACAACAAAATTAAGAAATGATGGAAGAAGGAGTTTAAAGGGGGATGTAGAAGTGCATAGGGTAGGGATATAAGTTTTTCTTTGGGGGGGTGGGGGCAGCAAAACGCCTCATGGGTTTTGCTGGGTGGCAGGAGATGGGGGAGGGTGGAGAGCCAGATGCGGGCTTGTCCACCCTTCCAGGGGGAAAAACAAGGAGTTGAAGGATCAGAACGGGGGGGGTAGGTTTACAAGCTAGGAAGGATTGGGAGGAATAAGGGAGCGTATACGGTAGGAGAATTGAAGGGAACTATTTGAGGAAAGAATGAAGGGAAAGGAGTACAAGTTAAGGTCTGGTTAAAAGTTTGATGTGCAGTTAAAATGTTAATTGATGTTTGTGTTTAAATCCTGTCCTAAATAAATGACCTTTTACACTAAAAAGGAGTGTCACTGTATGTTTGTCCCGATGGAGGGGCCCGCGGAGAGAGAGACCCGGTCTAGTCTCTCCGCGGGCCGTTCGGGACGCAGGAAGTGGCGCAGGAGGCGCCCTATTGGTAGCCAGGTAAGTGGGGGAGGGCTTAGGACAGGGTTTAAAAGGGGGGTGGAGGGGTGGGGTCGGTCTCTGTCCGCGCCAACGGTGGGAGTTAGGCGTAGGCGTTTCTTGACCACCCACCCACCCAGCTGAGAAGAAAAGGGGTTTTGGGATGGCATATATTAGCTTCAAGGTAGAATAGGGGGGTAGTTTTGGGTTTTTAGTTGTCATTTAGGGCAGGTGAGGTAGGTTGTGTGGTGGCAGGAGATGGGGGAGGGTGGAGAGCCAGATGCGGGCTTGTCCACCCTTCCAGGGGGAAAAACAAGGAGTTGAAGGATCAGAACGGGGGGGGTAGGTTTACAAGCTAGGAAGGATTGGGAGGAATAAGGGAGCGTATACGGTAGGAGAATTGAAGGGAACTATTTGAGGAAAGAATGAAGGGAAAGGAGTACAAGTTAAGGTCTGGTTAAAAGTTTGATGTGCAGTTAAAATGTTAATTGATGTTTGTGTTTAAATCCTGTCCTAAATAAATGACCTTTTACACTAAAAAGGAGTGTCACTGTATGTTTGTCCCGATCCCAGTAAAGGGAAGAAGACAGCGAGAGATCGGGGGAAAGTGATCCGATTCCACCCCGGACCGGCATTTCCAGGTACTGCGGGAACAATGGCCGCGATGAGTGCAGGACAGATCCGTGTCAAGAGATCCTTTCAACACTCACCTGCTGACGCACCGCTCGTGTGTCACATTACGGTATAACCAGGCTTCACTATTCAACAACAGCATTCTTGTTTTGTTCCTACCATAAGGAGGGCATTGTTTGCTAAGCAGTTTCTGTGGTGCAGGCTGGGCGGTGCTCCCATACAAATAATTCAAGAACGTGTATATGGATATAGATGGGGGGGGGGTTGAGAAAGAGTGTGTGTGTGGGGGGGGTCAGGAAATCAGAGATTCTGGAATGAGTGGGCAGACAGCAGCAGGTGGCGCTGTACCTGCAGGTAGGGGCGTGTCCTGGGGGCGGGTGTTGCACCCCCCTCATAATTGTATTTTGTAGTATATAGTTGGGTACAGATGCTTACAGTGAGTCAGTCCAGCCATTGGCTAACCTCAATGATCATCAGCATCCCGCCGCCCTTCACAAGGAGTACCACTACACACAAAGTAGTTCCCTTAAGTGAGAGGGACCGCTATGGCAATGTGCACTTTTTGAGCCCCAAAAATATTTTTAGATAATGGTTTTTGTATTGATTGATGGGGACATGGAAGCTTGCCCAACAATACAGATCAGCAAAAAGCAAAACAAGCACTGACAAACTCAAAAAGCTGACAATCAATGCCCGATCTAATGGCTTTGCTAATGCTTGCCTAAAGTTTGCAGAGAACGTGAGCAAAGAGCTGACATTTCTGCCTCGCGCAAATGACATGGCTGGGCACCCTTTTTCATGACGTAAACAGACGTCACGGGGTTAAGAAGTAATGCCAGAGTCCAATACTAATGAGGGCTTCTGCACGCGAATCTGCAGTGTGTCACGCTGCGGGCAGGAGGAGCGAAGCTTCCAAGGTGGAATGCACGGGGGGGGGGGGGGGGGTAGGAGGGGATGTGAGGTGTCTGCATGAAAAAAATGATCCCCAGTCAATAAAAACAATTGTGAGGATCACGTTTTTCGAACCACATACATCTTCACCCGACAGGATACAGTCAGCTGCCGAGACACACTGCCCTGATTTACATACGTCACGGTGGGCACCTCTGGCCTCGCATCAGGGACTACTACGTGCCAACATGTGCCAGGCAAGCACACAGCAGACAATGCCTTGCAAACACTGACTGGCACAGGAAACATCCGCTCAGGTGGAGGGCGGCGCTTTGTTCACACAACGAGGAGGGCGCGGCCCTCTCAAAAAAAGATTAAGGAGACGTTTAAGTGCACGCTCACTGCCAAAACACAATTATAAATCCAGCACACGTTGCACAACCAGCCGAGCAGATATAAAATCACAAACACGATGGAGCGCATTCCAGAAGTCTGGACACACACCGGCCAGCACCGAGGGCCACTTGGTGTGTCAACATTTTTACTGAGAAGTAACATCCGTTCGAATTTATCTCTTAAAATTTCGTCTTGTGTTACAATAAATTAATTAAGCGCGGTATTACAAAGAAAAGCAAGACTAGAAATAACAGTATCCATTATCAACACACCCAGAACACATTTCCGAATATAGGTCGCTTCACGCAAACCAACACAACGCAAGCACAATAACGCGTACACTTTACAACGAACGCGTTGTCATCAACAAAATATCTACCATTACCACACAATGCACTACACGTTGCGTCACATCGTTTCTCAATTGATATGTAAATATTTTATTTTAATTGATTTTGGTTAACGAATACAATATCAGTCAGGCAATTTATATATAGCAGGGTTTCTACATTTAACACTGATCTAGATGGCTAATGCTTCTGGTGTTATCACTCTGGCTTTGTTGAAGGATGGCTCCATAACTCAAAACACAGTATTACCACCAGGCAATTCAACCAACTCAAAGGTTGTTAGTCCAGACCAAGAAGGTTCTTTTACTTATTGGAATGGTCTTTACCCACTCCATAGATCTATGTGCCAGGGCAGACACAGATGCTTTCTCTATGTCAAGGGGGCACTCATTTCTACTTGGGAGTGGCCTTTCCAAAAACACCAAACAGTTTTTGGTATGTCTATCTTTCTTGTGAAAATTTGGAAATCAGGGCAGCAAATTCACACATCAGAGTACTATTTAAAAGCACAAATTGCCAAGCCAAAAGTTCCCTCAGACGTAAGATGTTGGCTTTGTCCATTTCTTTAGGCATGTTGTACAGCAGCTGTCCTGCTTTAAGTCAATGTTAGGGAGAAAGGGTGGGGCAACCCAACACAGACAACAGAGGGAAGGAGGGCCGGTGGGGGCAAGCTAACACGGACAACGGAAGGCGGGAGGGCAGGTGAAGGCAGACGGACAGTGGAGAATCACAGAGGGAAGAAGCACAGGAGGAAGATAGCTGAGAAAGACACACCCTCGTAGAGTGCTGAAGACCAAAGGAAAAAAAGTTGCATCTAAAAATGAGCAGTGGAAGGACTGCATCTGCCCTCCAGCCAAGGGACAAGCACATGAAGAGGAACGAAGGCTACACCAGCAGACCAACAAGAAGCCAGCAAAGGAAAGCAACAATGAAGGCAACTAATGGTAAGTGGTCCTCTGACAGAAAATAAAAGGTGCATGCACTGTCTAGGCGAGACCTAAAAACTGGATCCAAGTGTGCAGCACTGCTATAGACTACAACATGTTGGCAAATGGGTCTCATCAAGGAGAACTACCAATGTCAGTGAAACTATTCCTTCCAAAAGTCAGTGTCAGAAGCCATCCATGTCCTGCCTACGTGTGAAACAAACACATTTGTACTCAGAACATCTCCCTATCGTCTAGGCTACTGTGACATGACTGTAGAGGATGGAGAAAGCGGGGAAGCAGGACCAGGGCTCAGCAGCGTTGAAAAAGAATCAGAAAAAGGATAGAAGGTGCACAAAGATGTGAGAGTTGGAGTTCGCAGAGAAAAACTTAGAGAACCAAACTCTTAAGAGAATCTTTAGGAAGGTCTAACAAACAGTGGCAAAGCCGCTAGGTCTGAGTTAAATGCGCAGGCATATGCAGGGTTAGCACATTAGGGCGAGACAGGTGGGAGGGAGCCGGGAGGGGCAGACAGAGTGTTAACAAATTTAAAGTAGTCCTTCCTGCAGCTCAATACAAGCACCTGAGAGCAGATGGGAAAGATTTACCCAAACAGCCAATAGCATTTGGTGAGAGATGAATACTAGGCTGGGCTGAGCTACGATGAGATTGACAAAGTCTCACACCAATAGCTGAAAAAGGGTGGTGGACAACAGTTAGTTATTTGAGGGGACGGACCAAAGACCACTCTTTCCACATTGAAAGCAAAATGTCTGTTAAAAAGCTGCTTTGACAGTACCCAGACATAAAAAAGAAGGACCCCCATGGCTAAGAAGCAGGGGCGGGCTCCAGCACAGGTATTAATTTTCAAGAGGAACACTCAGGTGCTAATGGGGGAGAAGGGGGAGTTAAGAGGGGTTCTTGAAGTTGTGTGCTATTTCCTTGCCCAAATGCGTTTTTGTGTAAACTTGCTTTATTGCAATCTTCCCATTACACAATAAAAGTATCCTTTAAACACAAAATAAAGCAAACCAAAATACAGCTATATCTGAAATCGATTGGAAAAGGATTGTTTACTTAGATCTTCTGATTAGATGTGGGTAGTAGACATAATATCTGTCACACCTAGGCCCAGCTTGTATGATCTCAGGCCTTGTCCAATGTGGTATTCTGAAATTCCTGCTTATAATCCTTTGTGTATGAGTAAACAATCTATCCAACCCGTGCAGAATTTCTCATATTTCCAAGTGCAGTCTTTGGTTCATATATGATTGTTTTCAGACATCCCCATTTATCCATGTCTCTCATTCAAACTGACAAGGCGACACCGTCTCGTCCCACTCTACACCTAAATCACTCCTAGCGATCAAAAGGACTACTTCTATATATAGTTTTTGTGTGTAAGGAAATGCCTCCTTGGCATGGTTACCCCCTGACTTTTTGCCTTTGCTGATGCCAAGTTATGATTTGAAAGTGTGCTGAGGCCTGCTAACCAGGCCCCAGCACCAGTGTTCTTTCCCTAACCTGTACCTATGTCTCCACAATTGGCACACCCTGGCATCCAGGTAAGTCCCTTGTAACTGGTACCCCTGGTACCAAGGGCCCTGATGCCAGGGAAGGTCTCTAAGGGCTGTAGCATGTCTTATGCCACCCTAGGGACCCCTCACTCAGCACAGACACACTGCTTGCCAGCTTGTGTGTGCTGGTGGGGAGAAAATGACTAAGTCGACATGGTACACCCCTCAGGGTGCCATGCCAACCTCACAATGCCTATGACATAGATAAGTCACCCCTCTAGCAGGCCTTACAGCCCTAAGGCAGGGTGCACTATACCATAGGTGAGGGCATATGTGCATGAGCACCATGCCCCTACAGTGTCTAAGCAAAACCTTGGACATTGTAAGTGCAGGGTGGCCATAAGAGTATGTGGTCTGGGAGTCTGTCATACACGAACTCCACAGCACCATAATGGCTACACTGAAAACTGGGAAGTTTGGTATCAAACTTCTCAGCACAATAAATGCACACTGATGCCAGTGTGCATTTTATTGTAAAATACACCCCAGAGGGCATCTTAGAGATGCCACCTGAAAACATGCTCGACTTCCAGTGTGGGCTGACTAGTTTTGCCAGCCTGCCACACACCAGACATGTTGCTGGCCACATGGGGAGAGTGCCTTTGTCACTCTGTGGCTAGTAACAAAGCCTGTACTGGGTGGAGATGCTTCTCACCTCCCCCTGCAGGAGCTGTAACACCTGGCGGTGAGCCTCAAAGGCTCACCCCCTTTGTTACAGCGCCACAGGGCATTCCAGCTAGTGGAGATGCCCACCCCCTCCGGCCACGGCCCCACCTTTGGCGGCAAGGCCGGAGGAGATAATGAGAAAAACAAGAAGGAGTCACTGGCCAGTCAGGACAACCCCTACGGTGCCCTGAGCTGAGGTGACTCTGACTTTTATAAATCCTCCATCTTGCAGATGGAGGATTCCCCCAATAGGATTAGGGATGTGCCCCCCTCCCCTCAGGGAGGAGGCACAAAGAGGGTGTAGCCAGCCTCAGGGCTAGTAGCCATTGGCAACTAACCCCCCCAGACCTAAACACACCCCTAAATTGAGTATTTAGGGGCCCCCAGAACCTAGGAAGACAGATTTCCTGCAACCTGAAGACGAAGAAGGACTGCTGACCTGAAAGCCCTGCAGAGAAGACGGAGACACCAACTGCTTTGACCCCAGCCCTACCAGCCTGTCTCCCCACTTCAAGAAAAACTGCAACAGCGACGCGTCCCCCAGGGTCCAGCGACCTCTGAAGCCTCCGAGGACTACCCTGCATCTAAAAGGACCAAAAACTCCAGAGGACAGCGGCCCTGTTCCATAAAGACTGCAACTTTGCAACAAAGAATCAATTTTTAAAGACCACACGTTTCCCGCCGGAAGCGTGAGACTTTCCACTCTGCACCCGACGCCCCCGGCTCGACCTGCAGAGAACCAACACTACAGGGAGGACTCCCCGGCGACTGCGACCCTGTGAGTAGCCAGAGTTGACCCCCCTGCCCCCCCCCCCCCAGCGACGCCTGCAGAGGGAATCCAGAGGCTCCCCCTGACCGCGACTGCCTGCTTCTAAGAACCCGACGCCTGGTAAAGACACTGCACCCGCAGCCCCCAGGACCTGAAGGATCCGACCTCCAGTGCAGAAGCGACCCCCAGGTGGTCCTCTCCCTTGCCCAGGTGGTGGCTACCCCGAGGAACCCCCCCCCTTGCCTGCCTGCTTCGCTGAAGAGACCCCTGGGTCTCCCGTTGAAACCTATTGCAAACCCGACGCCTGTTGGCACTCTGCACCTGGCCGCCCCCGTGCCGCTGAGGGTGTACTTTTTGTGCTGACTTGTGTCCCCCCCCCCCCTCCCCAGTGCCATACAAAACCCCCCTGGTCTGCCCTCTGAAGTCGCGGGTACTTACCTGCTGGCAGACTGGAACCGGGGCACCCCTTCTCTATTGAAGCCTATGCGTTTTGGGCACCACTTTGACCTCTGCACCTGACCGGACCTGAGCTGCTGGTGTGGTAACTTTGTGGTTGCCCTGAACCCCCAACGGTGGGCTACCTTGGACCCAACTTTGAACCCTGCAGGTGGTTTACTTACCTGCAAAACTAACAAATACTTACCTCCCCCAGGAACTGTTGAAAATTGCATTGTCTAGTTTTAAAATAGCTTATTGCCATTTTTGCCAAAACTGTACATGCTATTTTGCTGATTCAAAGTTCCTATGATACCTGAGTGAAGTACCTTTCATTTAAAGTATTGATTGTAAATCTTGAACCTGTGGTTCTTAAAATAAACTAAGAAAATATATTTTTCTATATAAAAACCTATTGGCCTGGAATCGTTGTTGAGAATGACCAAGGACATCACGTTGAGGAGGTTGACTGGGTACAGTGTGTCCTGCTGTGGCTGATCAGTCCGATGTGGGCTCAGAAAGCTCTGCCGCACGTCGGGCACAAGTGGTCTGCTGGGTTGGTTGGCAAAGATTTGCACCTCTGCAATCCTACTCTGCTCGTGGGAGGTAGCGCCCTTTGTTGATACCGGCAGGCAGGGCGGTCTTGCGCTATGATTTCCCACGAGTCCGCGTCAATGCCAAAGCTCTTCAGAGAGACTTTCAACGTGTCCTTGAAGCACTTTTTCTGCCCACCTAGTGCGCATTTGCCTTCCACTAGTTCACCATAAAACAGTCTCTTGGGGAGACATATGTCTGGCATACGTACAAGGTGGCCTGCCCACCTGACTTGGGCTCTCCTCAGCAGGGTGTAGATACTTGGCAGACAAGCTTGAGAGAGGACATCTGTGTCTGTATCTTTGTCCTGCCAGGTAATTTTCAGCAGCCTTCTTAAGCAGTTCATGTGGAAGTAATTCAGCTTTTTAGCATGGTGATCATACATAGTCCATGTCCACAGGCATTCAGTAGTGTGGGCAGTACGACTGCCTTATGCATCTTCAGCTTTGTGGACAGTTTGACGCCTCTCCTCTCCCACACTAACTCCAGCAACCGTCCAAATGCAGAGCAAATGCAGGTACTGTGTGTATGCGATGGAGATATCTGAACTGAAAAAGCTGTAACCTTGTACTGAGAGCCACTACCGTCGAGCTGATGAGGACCTCTCTACACTGCACCTCTTCCAACTCTCTCAAATCTTCGACCACTTCTTGATGTCCCACCTGGCTGCAAGGATTTGTGTGGTTGGGATATTGGTTTAAATGTAACTTCCAATAGTAAGCTGCATTCTTTGAGTGGGCTCTACTTCTCAGGTTCGTCTTCACTGTCTAAGGTGGGCGCAATAGGAATTATCTGTCAGGATGAAATTCTCGCTGGAGATCAGTAAAGGACTTACAAGTGCCTCACAGGTTACCTCATCAAACTCAACTATGCCAGTTAGGATCCATTTTAGCAAGCCAGGGTACTGCCTACACCAAAAGAGGTGATTCTTTATGAAGTCCATCATTGCATCCCAAGGGCGTATTACCTTACAGCTTGTGAATATTAGCAACACGGCTGAAGGCAAGCTTCCGGAGCTCTGCCTTGCACAGAGCTTATGTTTTGTAAGTACTCTGCCCATCCATTTTCTTTTCAATGTAATGGGAGATTTTGGTATTTGCTATAAGCAACAGAGAATTTAGTAACCCAAAAGCAGTATTGGAGGCTTAGACCCCATTCTACAAGAAAATGGACAGATTCAATACGGCCTCCCAATGAAGTCATTCCATACCGGCCCCTACATGTCACTTTCTACTCTTAAATCACGTTTGTTCTCAAGGAGAGCAAATTTTAACATACAGAGACGAGTATATAGGAAATGTCCCACATTTCCCTATATATAGCTAAAACTGTGTGCAATTTGAGCTCACAGAGGCAATGCTGAACTCTAGTGACAGTCATTACTAGGACTAAAAGCTTATTCACTCAATCATAAGTCAGCATAGTACCTGGATCTCTGCGCCAGTAATAACGTGGATTCCTACCAGTCAATGGTAAGGACTGAGTGACTCCCAAAGGCTTTCATTAGGTCCATTAGTCCTAATCCGGATCACTGAGGGTCACTCAGTTATATGAATATGTCATGAATGAGGGGGAAGTTTGTCTTCTCCCTCCTCAGACAACCTAAACTCCTGTGGGTTGGGTCACACCACACTCTCTTATCCCTTTTAATGCTTAAGCATGAGAAGACAATTTGGCAAATCCCCTAGTAAACAAGAGAAGAGACTTACATATGCAAAGATCAATTCCGCACACACCACTGCCAGGCACAGGGGATAATTAATCACTGCAGACCTGCAATCATTAACAGCAAACGGCAGAACATAAGTGATTTCATGACAGCACAAGAAGAGCAAATAAAGTGTAGATAGCAACAATCAAATTGTGTCAAAGTAAGTAAAAAAAGAATGATAAATCACAGTCCTTCAGAAATATAAACACTCTACTTGGGTATTTGGCTTACCATGTTTATTTATCATAAGGTATACCGAGAGACAAGCAGAGGCACTCCATACTCAATCGATTATTGTCTAAGGAGGGTGGGAAACGGATCAGTGGCAATACAGGCCCCATGGAAACTAAACTGCTCAAAAGCAAAGGGTGATGCATACCAAGTGCAAAATGGCTGGCCAGGTCTCCATAAGGTGGAAAGTGGCTGGCTTTCTGATAAGATAGTGGTGGATACCAGATATCAGTAAGCCGAGAGCAGAGAGGGATTCGGGACCTACTGGGATTCGGAACACATTTAGAATCAATGTCCTGATTAGATGGATGGGAAAAATAATGTGAAGCCTCCTTGAATCAATGTGGTCTTGATCAGAAAGTATGGTGGATATGGGCCACACTATAACTTATTTATCCTCTGGAGCTTTCTACGACCTGTTTCCCGACTCTCTTCAGTGATCCAGTGACACAGCATTCACACTCATCTGCCGTACGGAGACAAGTTACTATGCTTTTTGATCAAGTGGTCTTTTGTTGCGTTTCAGATGTTTCGATAATCAATCAGCACCATACATAGTGTTATGTTATTGTTATTTGCATTGTGCAAGTTCATCGACCAGTATGGCCTGGTAATATGTCTAAGTCTAGTGATTTCCACATGGCTCCTATGTCACTATCACAGCATGGAGTTAGATTTAGCTTTTGATGACTTGTTATGGTTTATTCTCAGTTCAGAGGTATTGTCTTGCTCTTTGAGCTATGGGTGAGGTATTCTATGGTTAGGGCAGAAGGTTTTCTCAGTTGCTTATGCATCTTTTCTGTGAATAGACATACAAGTCCTTTGCAAAGCAGATAAAAATGTGTATGGTGCTTCATGGTGGCAAGAGCTTCTAGGTAGCTTGACAGCCAAATATTCTGTGCGTCTGGGCTGTTGATAGCGTGTTACTGATTTTATGTGTACCAACGCATGTTCAGTGTGTGGTTTATTTTGGTGGGAAGTGCTGTTGTGTGCCATGTGTCTGTCGGCTACATAACAAACATGTTCTCCACTGGATCTATGCAAGTAGCTCCACCTAATTTATTCTGGTGGAAAATTGTGTCTCTTATTCCACAGTGGCATGTGCTATCGTGAATCACGAGCTAGCCGGTGGTAAGTATGCATGTGCTGTGTTGGGCATAGGAAAGGGGCACGGTCTAAAGTTTTCTGTTTGCGTGCTTAATTCCTTAGTAGGGAGTGCTAATAAGCAACACGGTAGCCAGATGTTTCGCATAACTGGGCTGTGTTGGATGCACATTGAATATTGTATCTAATGTATAATGTTAGATGTTGGGAGTGGCCTATGGGAGCATCTTGAAGGAGCAATGCTAGCACCGAATTAGCACCAGTAAAGCCTTGAAGTGTTGCCAAGTTAGGGTCGCTTACAAAAACTATTTTTTAACCTTAGTTGCTAGTATTAAGTTTCACTGAGTGAAAAAACTATGAAACCAGCTTTTCGGCCATGAGGGAGGTGCATTGTAATGTTGATGCTTTAGGCAAAGTATTCATTTTTCGCTCCAAACCACACAAATGAATACTCACCGTGCACAGTGCGTTGTGACTATCTATTCCAATGACACTGGAAGAGAGGCAAGGGGTACTTTGCGTTTTTGTATGTGAAAGCAAATGCCAAGAGAGCTGCACATAAAGTAACGAAGTAACTCGGTCTTCTGATCTGTCTGAAAGATGTCAGAGCACTGGACACCTGGAGAAAATTGACAGCTACCAAATGTAAAAGTTGGAAAAAAAGCAAGAAAAGTTACATTGGATAAAATAAAAAGAATGAATTTGTAATGCATGTCATTCAATGCCGCCAAAAATGTGGTGGTTGGAAGAATCAGTTGATGTCCACAGTCCCTCATGGCAGTAGGGGTGGTGAGAAGAGAGATCTTTTGTGAATGATCTTCACCCGAGGGAAAGATCAGTCTGCAGGTCTGACTGAGGGTTGGGACAGACACGGCTCAACCAGTGGCATTCAACACGAGGAGGTCTTGAATGTAAGTCATTCTTCAGCTCAGCTGTGTTAGCATCACACAGAGCCTGTGCTTGAAGTATGTTGGGCATCCATCAATGGCAGGGCATTCACACTTAATGACTGTGTGTCCATACTGGTGGGAAAACACCTGATAACACTGCAGTAGACGTGCGAGATGCTTCTCAGGAGAAGTTCACCCCCTCTGATTATACTCACACAACATCACAATCACATGACGGATGGGTAGGTGATTGATGAAAAGCGTGGCCCTCCTTTGTCCAGACCTGTCCTTTTTTAAATGCCTAAAGCACACCTCTCCTGCCCTTTGGACGCCCACCCCTTCTGCCCACCTCACTGCCCCTGACAACACTAATCATTTTCAGCCCCTCTGACCCCTTCAAACTCACGCCACATACCAAGAAGCTGGTCCCTTTTACTCCGGTTTGCCTGGGATGAGTGGCCCTGTGTAGAAGTAATGAAGAGTAGCCCTCTACAGCGGGTCTTCATGGTGCTTCCAGCCGCAGGGTCATAGGTTTGTGTTGATGTCTACCTTTGTGTGTGGTAAATCATGAGATGTTGTCTTGTTTTATTTAAAAGGTCTGTTCTTAAGCAGCACTACATTCAATTGTGACAATGCGAAGAGTTAATATTATTGAAGCAAATTTTTGAGCTTCTTTTAGAAGAAGTTGTCTACGTTCAACCTTCAATGTGGAAAATGAAAGGGAGTTAAACGGCTGGAAAAAAAAAACGAGTTTTGGGGGTCGTGAATGGGCCCACAGGCCAGAACAATACTCTCTTTTTAGAGATAATGAAGGCCTTGTTAAGGGGCATGTATCAAAAACGTTTCTGATCAAATCCTATATTTTAATAGTGGGACAAACAAGTACAATTGAGCAGTGCCTCCCCGCTGCCTCTGTCCTGTAAATCCATTTATATAGCGCTTACTACCCCTGAAGAACCACTGGAGTGCTTTTTTTTTTAGGTTGCTCTGAGGACTAGGACATCAACCCTACTACACTTTAAAGCACTGCCTCTGGTTCCCTCGCTGAGGGCTCTTTCTGGGCTCATCTTTCCAGAAGCATTCGCCAGGCAGTACTGCATGACTGCTAGGCCCTTCTTGGAAGAAAGATCTGTTCAATTAAAGGTTTTCGACACATCAGAGTTAAGGAGGTGAATTCTTAGAAAGAATGCAAAATGCTATGCTACTGGTTTACACCCGGTTTGCTGTACCACAGGGACAGAGCTACCAATTCGGCCCTAAAGGGTGGATTTTTTTTTTTTTAACACTAATCAGAAAAATTCAGTTCCCCCTTTAGCTATAACAATAGAGATAACTACATCTAAAACACAAGCAGATTACACTACTTCAAAGCAAAACACAACTTCGACGTCACTCTTTCACAAATGAGAAATGTTCTGTTTGTCTGCGATTCCCAAACTCAATTCACAACTTAGTCACCGGTCTGTTAAGCCCCAGCACTAATCTTCAACAAAAAGAGAAATCTCCCTGTTTAAGTGTGAGCAGAGGTCAGAGAACAGGGCCTGGGGTCATTATCTCTGGCTCACCCACTGACGACCCTCTGACCTTTGGCGAGTCATGTTTTGCCAAGAAGCGATCACAATAATTTCAAAAATGTAAACCCTTGTTATTTGGCTGCGAGCAGTCTCTCTGGACCTTGCTCACTTCTCTATCGTTTGTGTCAACCAATTGTACTGCTCTTGATCAGAAAACACATGAGAATAAACAGAGAAGACCATTAATTATGGCCACCCCTTTTTGTCTGGTCTCTTTATTTTGTTATATTTATTTGCAGGTTTATGTGGTCGAAATTTGCAAAGGTATTTCTCGCAACGCTCTAATGTTTTTTAAACACCGGCAACTTTATAAAGTGTAAAAAACATTTATAACAGATACTGTATGTCTATTAAAAAGAGCTATTTCATAGTGGAAAAATGTGAAATCTACATTCCTTTACAAAGCTCTGCCAAGAAAAGTGCTTCAAAAAGTATTTTTATTTTTCAGAAATTTGAAGCCAGCATGGAAGAGAAGCAACACATACCACTCAGTTTTGAGAACAAACCAGGCGGCCCGGGTCCCAAAGATTTCTTATTAATATGTTAATGGTTAGTTGAACACTTGCTCTGGGTGGTGTGGGGAGTCACCCCTATCCAGGCCCCCATTTTAAGGCACACAGTACCGTGGCCACATGAAGAACTGTTGCTTCCAAAGCGAGACATAGGGCAATATCCTCTTTATCCACTACACACTTTTTCCAAACAGGCCTCTTCATCCCCCCAGAACTACCATGCAGAAAAGCCATTTTAAGGCGCACAGTACCGTGGCCACATGGGCAGTGGAAGAAAAGGGAATCTTTGCCATTATCCAGGGAACAGGAATCCTCAGAAGCCCCTCCTGTTGAGAGGTGCTCTAAGGCACAGTGGCATTGCTGGTTCGGCAAAAGGCCTTGAGAGAGGTCTGTGGCTATGGGACCCGCAATATGAGTGAGCTGCCCAGGTAAAGATTGATTATTGTGCTCTTCACTATCCATGGCTGAGCATGCTGGATTTATCAGTGATTCACAAAGTGAAAAGAAATATGATGCTTGCGAATATGTCCCAAAAATGCACAACTTAAGTCTGGTCCTTGTGGTGTTCCCAACCAGATGAGTGGAGGCCATCATACCTATAGATCAAGCAAACAATCCCCTTGAACACTCCACTAACCACAGCAGAAGATTACTGTGGACGCAGGTTCTTGGGAGGCGAGGTACCAGAATCTTTGGCCAAGTACCCGAGATGGTGCAGCCCAAGCTGGAGAGCCACAGGAGGAGAGAGAGATGCCAGAGTGGGAGACCAAACTCTCCAGCGATCATGCTACTCGCCTAAACTCTATATGTACTTAACCATCAGACTCACAGTAACCACATGCATTAAATACAAAGTGCACTTGTTACTTCGTGAGGTTGAAGAACTGTTGCTTCCAAACCAAGACATAGGGCAATGTCCTCTTTATTTACTACACACGTTTTCCAACCAGGCCTCCACGTCCCCGCAGAGCTACAATGCAGTAAGCGGATATTTTACAAGCCTTACATTAAAATCTATATTGACTTGCTCTACCTGGGAACAGATTCACAATTTGTAGGTTGTCATAACATCTTGAAACCCACACTGTAGCCGGCAGGTAAGAGGCTCTTTGCAAGCTGTTAGCATGCTCTACCTGCCCGCATGCACGGAGGGTGACTCAGCAGAGAGGATCAGACAGACATGGGATCAGCAAGCAATGAAGTGAAAGGCAGCCCTCAAATCAGAATTAAGTGCATGTAGACAAGCAAAGATGGCAACTGCTTCTAGGAAAAATGCTGTAAGTTATGATCAAAAAGGTGTTTTTCCCCAAACAATTGGATTTTGACGTTTTGAACCTTACAGAAGTCCAAATGACCCCATGACCTCACTTTTCTCGCACAGATCTGACTACCTGTCCTAACAGATTTTGCTTACTACATTTGTATGAAGCATGCAATAAACGAAATCCGCTGTGGCTACCTTCTCGGCTTTTAAGTATGTTTACGGATCTGGTTTTTGAGGAGGTGGGGAGGTCTTATGTTTTGTCAAAGAGTTGGGACTCCAATGTTCTGCACAGGAAACCAGGGTACAGTGGTTACAAGGTAAACATAAGAACACAGACCATCATGCGCTCTTAAATCGGCAGGTTAGTGTTGAATTGTGAACAAGTGCACCAGTGGAACAAACCAGAGCTGCCAATGTCGACACGGAAACACAAGCGGTGGACTGGGACATAAATTCAACTAGAAGATACATCACACCGGGACTGTGGTAGATGCGCCATCTTAGTGAAGGAGGACCAGGAAGCTTCCTGACATACAGATAAGCAGTAGGAGACCCAGGGTGTAAGCACCTGAGCCACACGAAGAGCCAAAACGTTGGAAAATCACAACGGGGAATCTAGCCTTCAAATTGTTTCTAACTTTTTCATTCATATTTTTGGTTCCCCTGTGGATCAAACTTGTATGGGTGTCAGTTTTCATTGCATATGTTAACATTCATTAACTTGAGCGTCAACTTGGAGAAATAAATCTTTTGATCTAGGGGCAGAGTGGATCTGGTTGCTTTAACATTCTGATTTTACACACCAGACGCCAGCAGGTCACAATGCAGAGACTGAGATGCAATAAAGTCCAACAAACACTTTCCAAATAAGAATCCCTCCCTGAGCACCTCATGCAGGGAGCACCACTGCTGACAAGTATTAAAAACTCTATTTCAATACAGTCAGTATCAGGCACACAATAATCTCACATTGCAAACCGCAATGTCACGACACACCCAGGGAGTATACAAGGCAATGCGTAATAAGCTACTGAATCAAAGGGAATGTCCTAATCTATTAGCATATTCATGATCAAACAGCCCCACCGTCTTTTGTGAATGGGACTGTGCATAGTGCACTACCGGTTTTAATGCTTCAGCTCAGGGGCCATCACGCCCGGCTGCTGTTGACAACCATATCTGAACTGTGTACAATGAGGAAGCACTTCAAATCTATCAGTAATTTAAAGAGATGGTAGACATGATGTTCAAAGTCTCCACTCGGTCTCCTCCCTGTACCACCCGTAGACTGGAACGCTCTTAGTCTAGAGGTACTCTTATGACACTGCTTTGTTGGACAAGGGCACCACTCCTTTCCAGCCCACCGTGTAGGATGTGGCCAACTAGCGTCCAACAATTTATAAGGAATACAAGAACGGGGCGCCGGAGCCTGGATATCTATGCAAGTAGTGGTTGAAGCTCACAGGCGTCCCCCTCGTTGATATTGACCGTGAGCTCGTGCTTTGAAAGGAGCTCCAGACTAGGCAGCACTCCACTAACAGTGGCAACTCGGACACATGCTTCACTGAAAAACTTCAATACTACGTTTTTGACAACACATCTCTCAATTTACACAATCTAGGGCCAATTCACTATTTTTTTTTTTTTTTTACACATCTAAATGGCAGCTGGGGCCCCAAAAATAAATTTTGAGACCTTAAATTAACCATCCTAGAATTCAGATTTGTAGATTTTTATGATTGCAAAGTTCACTTACGACGGAGGGAAATTTGACAGAGTGGCAGACTTTCCCTCAAACACATTGAATATCAGAGGTGGAACAGTGTGTTTCTGAGAAATCACCCATTCAGAAATAGGCATACACTTACAAGCTTATAAACTTGTAGGAATTAACGTTCAACTTTCAGGAACTTCTTTCAGTAGACACATATACTCCTGTAAAGGGCAGGTGTATGTGCCTTTCGAAAGAGAGAGGTGGAAGGGATCAATCCTATTATTTGATAGGGTGGGAGGAAAGGGGCTTCTCCACAGGGAAAAATATTTTCCATTAAGTTTTCTTTTTCTATAAAATAAAAAAGATTACTGGGGAAATCCACAATTCTACGATTCGTTTATGTGAATTTTCCACAACAATTAATCAGGTGACATTTCGTAATTTAGGGATGTCCTGAGAATCTACAACCATTGAATAGTTCAGAAATTAGTTCTTTTTACATCCCACAGAAACTGGGAATCTACTCTAAACGCAGAATTAATGAGAACTGGATTTTTATTCTTCTGACATGTTGCAACATGTTTATTCTGTGCTTGCTTTAGGTAATTACAGGAAAGATAGAATCTCAGTGCCTGTTTCTACACTTTCCTCGCTACAGCACTGCTTAAATCCGACTTGCATTGGACAAACGAATACTTTTTTTGGCAACACATTACTAAATGATTTTTGGTGTGTTTTATTCTGCACTACAGTTTCTGTTTTTATTTTTTTCATGCCCGCATATCTACTCTCTCTTTCACGTCAAAGAAGAAGGCACCAAGGATTTAAGTATTTTATGGGCAGAGTAACTGTGTGGCCAAATCAACCCCGGAGTTCTATGACCTTATAAAGAAACTCTCATGTGGCTCGCAATAGCTTCATCTTTACGAACTAGGGTACTTTCTCCCACAATTTTTTTTCTAATTGGGAAATTTACCATTAACTCTGATTAGGCAGACTAGCATTCTCAAGATTCTCAGCTCCTCAAATGTATATATCTTTTTAGAACTATTTAGTAATAATTTGTGTTATATTCTAGCTATGATTTTCCAGTGGGTGACAAATATAGTAGTCCAGGTTATCCTGGATGGATCCTGGCCAAGAGATCAGAAACCATCACAGCAAGTGGATAGCACATTCCCCAACTTTTACATATTTTTATTAAGCTGCTCTTAGGAGAAGGAACTTTGACAGCTAGGAATTCAAAATTCGCAAATCTATTTTCACTAATCTGATTTTCCATTGGTTCCAAGTTAGAAATATATTTTTTATTGAAATTAATCCAGTCGTCATAGTTCAATAATGTAAAACCAACAACTCTACACGCTGTTTCCAGGCTGTGGTGGAATATGTGTATGCGGTTGCTGGATCCTGGATCTCTGAATACACTCCGCTCGGAGGGGAAAAAACTCTCTTGGTGACTTTGCTGCTCAGCATGTATCTACTGAGGGGTTGAACAAGGCATGTGTGCAATTGGTGATCACAGTTTGAAGAGACACTTAGTTCTGCATAAAATAAATACGATCTGCCACACACCAACTTCCTTATGCTCAACTTGTGAATGAAAGAGCTATTGGCTTTAGCAATGTGTTTTGGCCATGTTTTAAACCAGTGTGGCTGCTGTTCGGCATGGCTAAAAGTTAGTGGCGTTGAGTGTCTTAGGTTAGAGGGAGTGGAGTGTCAGAGAGGAGCTGTTTGGTTAGAGAGTCGTAGAGTGGAGAAGAGGTGAGTAGAGTTCACTTGTTCAGTGGCAGAGAGTGTAGCATAGTGCAGTGTCGTAGAGTGAAGTTGCGTGGAGAGAAGAGTGGTGGACTAGGGTGGAGTTGGTTGGAGTGGACTGAGCTAGTGTGTGGACTGGGCTGGGTAGAGTGGGATGGATTGGAGTGGGGTAGACGGGGTGGATTAAGCGAAGTGTGGTGAATGGGCGTAGAATGGGGTGGATTGGAGTATAGTTGGGTGGGCCAGAATGAATTGGAGTGGATTGCACTGGGGTGCGGTGGACTGGATTGGTGTAAGGTGGTTTGGAGTGGGTTGGACTGAAGTGGGGTTGAGTAGAGAGTGGTGCTGTGCTTGGAGTGTGGGGGATTGGAGTGGGGTGGATTGGATTGGGTGGTGTGGGGGAACTGAATTAGAGTGGGGTGGATTTAACTGGGGTGGGATGGGGTGGATTGGATTTGAATGGGGTGGATTGGATTTGAGTGGAGTGGGGTGGATAGGATTTGAGTGAGATGGACTGGAGGGGTGGGGTGGATTGGAGTTAGATGGATTGTGTTGGAGTGGGGTGGATTAGGGTGAACTGGAGTAAGGTGGATCACCTTTGAGTGAGGTGGATTGGACTAGAGTGGGGTGTGGTGGGGTGGATTTGACTGAGTGGGGTGGAATGGATTGGAGAGGTGTGGATCAGAGTGGCCTCAGTGGGTGGAGTGAGGTGGACTAGAATGGAGTGGATTGGAGTGGACAGGAGTGTAGTGGACCGGGTTGAGTGAGGTGGATTGGTGTGAGTTGGATTGAAGTGGGTACGTTAGATTGGGTTGGAGTGGGATGATTGGACTGGGATTGGGTGGATTGAGTGGGGGTGGACTGAATTGGGGTGGTTTGGAGTGGATTGGAGTGGGGTGGGGTGGTTTGGAGTGAAGTGGATTGAGTGGGGTGGCATGGAATAGGGTGAGGTGGACTGGATTGGGGTGAGCTGGATTGGATTGGGGTAGGATGAACTGGAGTGAAGTGGATTGAGTGGGGTGGCATGGATTGGGGTGAGGTGGATTGGAGTAGGGTGAGCTGGATTGGATTGGGGTAGGATGAACTGGAGTGGGTGGACTGGCCTGGATTGCAGAAGGGTGGATTGGATGGGGTGGAGTGCATTTTTGGAGTGGGTAGATTGGAGTGGGGTGGATTGAATAGGGGTAGACTGGAGTGGGTTGGGTGGGCTGGATTGGAATGGAGTAGATTGTTGTGGATTGGAATGGAGTGGATTGCACTGGAGTGGGGTGGATTTGATTGTAGTGGGGAAATTTTGGATGGGTGTGGGGTGGATTGGATTGGTCTGGTTTAAGGGGGGTTGGAGTGGGGTGGGTTAGATTGGTGTGAATTGGAGTGGGATGTATATATTTTTTATTCAAATTAATTCAGTCGTCATAGTTTAATAACGTAAAACCAACAACTATAAATGCTGTTTCCAGGCTGTGGTGGAATAAGGGGTGGATTAAGGTGGATTTGACTGATGTGGGTAGAGTGGTTTGGTTAGGAGTGCAGTGGGGAGGATTGGATTGGATTGTAGTGGGGTGGATATATTTTGTATTCAAATAATTCAGTCGTCATAGTTCAGTAATGTAAAACCAACAACTGTACACACTGTTTCTAGGCTGGGGTGGTTTGGATTAGGGAGAGTGGTTTGATTGGATTGGAGTGAGGTTGAGTATGTTCGGCTGTGGGGTAGATTGGAGTGTGTGGATTGGATTGGTTTGGGGTGGATTGGATTGAGTGGGGTGGACTGGATTGGAGTGAGGTGGACTGGGTGGGAGTTGGATTGGTGAGGGGTGAGGCAGAGGGCACTGGAGTGGACTGGATTGGGGTGAATTGGAGTGGGGTGGTTTGGGGTGTACTGCCCAATTATTAAAGCATAATTTTGGATGCTACATATAAGCAAGACACAGTGTTGCGTTGCAATATTTATAAGAAGCTAATCTTTATCTTTTTACGGAAAACAAAACAAAACAGTGCAAAGCAAGAAAAGAAGTCTTGCCAAAGTCAAAAATGTTAACTACAGAAAATAAAACTTTGCAGTTTTATTTGTCCTGCTGGGCACCTTTTTGCAAGCCACATGCCTTCAGTTTGCCGGGCCCTAGAAGTTAAAAAGAACAAATAGTATTTCAATAATGTCGGGAGCAGCAGACAAGCATGATTAAGTTGATTCAATCAGTGCTAGGTCCCTTCTCCACATAAAGGAACGGAAATGAGGCCTGGCCTGCAGTGACCAATTACGATGCTGTAAAGAAGAGTGCCATGCAAGCAAACAAATGGTAAGCAACAGGCGGGCTCACGCCCAGTTCGTCCCTAAAAAGGAACATTAACTCTGGTACATCAAATCATTGCTCTTTCACTTAAATGCAAACTTTTAACTGACAATATAACACCTTTTTAACACGCCATTTTCCTAATCTTGAGACAAGATAGTCCTAATCTTGAGACTATTATAGCAAAACTGGGAAGGTAAACAAGCAAGAACACATCGGCAGTACCTAGACTCATCAATTACATACCCATGACTGTACATTATGCTTCCAAATACCTTTGAGAATCGGATTTCTCATTTTTTGTGTTCATGTAAAGTATTTGAAATGTAAGAATTTGACTAGGTGACCTTACTGTTCTAACTTGCTTTTTCTCACCAGTAAAAAACAAATGTAAATGGCCTAGCAATAATAGAATGTTTGCCCTGACCAAGAGCACGCTTAATGCGAGACCAAGATAAACCATGACGTTTTGCACATTCTGAAGCCCTGTGGCCATGAGATTCAAGAATTTAGCTCGAACCCCACTTCTAAAGACTGGAAGAAATCCACTCACCAATTTGATAACAAAAAAATAACTCCCTTGCCTACAGAAGCCAGCACGCCATGTCCTCAACCAGGAGCTAGTGATGTCATGCAGTCATTCGCTGTCAATTAATATAAAGCAACAGGGATGAGGCCTACTTGCTCCCTAATACCATCAGGTATGCACAGTACCACCTTTACATGTATTATCTTTTGGTTTCACGACCTGGCCACATAGAAGGGGAGATATTGAATTTAGGACTACATGGTAAGAACTTCAAGTCATTTTTAGGTTTGGCCTTAGTCAAGACCTTTCGAATTTACTAAAATGATATCTAGATTATTTTTAATAATAGGGACTTTTGGCCAGCCCGCTTCATCCATTATTCTGTAGTACCATTCACATTTTTTCCTCTGCCATTACAGAACACGGCATGGAACAGGTGGTTAGCCTACTTCAACTGTTGGCTTGAGTGGCAAAATTCTGCTTGTTCATGAAGAACACATTGACACACAAAGTAGTGTCAGCGACTACTATGAAAAGTGTGCTTTATGAGACCAAAAGCATGTTTTTGCTTTTAGCTATTTTTTTTATTTGCTATGGCTATGCAGCCTCCATTACAATTACATTTTTAACAAGTTATGCCAAAAATTAACAAGCACTGTTAAAGGCAAAACGCTGGCTGCCAATGACAGACCAATTGGCTTAGCCAATGCTCGTTTCCTTTTTGAACAGGTCAACAACGTAAATAATTATTGTACTAACCTTCAACAGTAAAAAGTGTTTGTTGTTAACTCTGAATATTACACTACTTCAGTATTTCGAACGAAGAATTCACAGGCTAACGCATGAGCAGAGGGTGGCAGGCCATTTTTACTCAAATTAAAACCGTTTCAAACATTTGTAAATGTTTTGTTCAAATTGACATCCTTTTTCATACAGTTTAATAATTAGAATGATAGGAGTCGGTGACAACTTATTTGCTTTTAAAATATTTTGCCAAGAGGAAAAATGTTTATTTTATTAATACATTTTTGGGACTTCGGGCTGGATGACAATAAAAAGACAAACCACTGTCACACAAACCAATAAACCCAGAACGCCACAGAAACCCTCCTCCCCTCTGTCCTGTGCTTTGAAAGCTGCCTCTGGGTGTGATGCATTTTGAGCTGCAGCGTTTCCAATTAAAATGATAATTTGATATAAATTGAAGACCAAACTAATCGAAGTCAAGTAATTTTCAAATGAAACAAAACCTTAGAGACACTATTTGCCTCTCGGCGAGTTTGCTGAAAAAATCTTCGTACGTTAAAAATGGAAACATGTGCCTTTTCAAAGAAGCTTACAACAGTCCCTAGGGTCCTAGGCAGTGTGTGTCTATATGAGCTTGAGCAGGTTCAAGTTTGGAGAGGTTACAATGATACTAACGAAGCAGCCCTTGTGCTGCCAACCCCAATGTGTCCTCTCGGCCGCACCTAAGCATTGGCCAAAAAAGGGCCGTCTTACAAAGAGTTCAGAGGCGAGTGCTCTTTCAGGGCATCGATGTTGCCAGACTGAGATTCTGCCAACCAATGCCAGTGTAGGCCATGTCTCCAGTTATACATTTACTCCTACCGCTTTCCACTCCAAATCAAATTTAGAGTAGCCAAATCGCTCAGTTTTCCGAAGGCATCATCTCTGCACTCATGGACTTTTTTTTCATTTTTTTTTTGTAAACAAAATCAGTGTTTCCAGATGCATTGGTCCAATTGAAGCAAGCGGAGACAAGTATTCCCAGAATGCATTGTTTATTAAATTAAATCCCAAGAAAGGAAACTTATACTGAAGACTTCAGAGATTTGGCAACAACAGCCATGAGAATGTACGCTGGCAAGGCATGGGCTTCTCCGGCAATGCATGCTGAAAGGGGACCCGTGGATGAGGATGCTATCCTTGGCAAAGCCTGTGCCGGCAGCCCCCAACTAGGATCCAGCTCACCACAGGTAAGTGATGTCAGTGCGGGACCAGCAGGGCAGTGGCTGCTGTGGAACGGTGCAGTATTTTAATTCTTTAAATGCAATCCACCGTTTCACGTAGGTCTTTGGCATGGGTTAACTCTTTACCTCTAAAAAAAAAAAAAAAAATCAACCACCAACTTAGACCTGTGGAGGATAACGTAGCAAGAAATGCACAAATCCGGACTTGTGTTGCAGACATATGCCTCATTTTTCTGCGTCATTGAACGTTACAAGATCCTTTACCTGGTGTACCTCTGCACCGAGCTCTGACTGCATTTGTCCCACTGTGTTTTTGCCACAGCATTTTAACAACATTTTGATGCTAACAATGTAATAATACTTCTTATTTTAAGTGTACAAGTGGATTTGGGAAGTTCTTTTAATATCATAATTCCCAACACAAAGGAGGTTGAAGCGTTTGTAATGAGGTATAAAGTGGGCCTGAAGCTGCCCTTAGCAAGGGACTGTGCAGGTCTACCTTCAAGAACACTTTTTAGGGTCATAATAAGACCAGGCTGTTCGTCAAACACCATTTTTGTCCAGGATTACAATGTACAAACGAAATAATGCAAACAAATAGACCACGTGGTCCGGGAGGCTCTACTTTTACAAACCAGTCTTTTAAGAATATATACTACGAATCCTGAAACCAATGAATGTTTTAATACTATACATGGAGTAGGGTGCCAGTTGCCATTTATGGGTCTTGATTTTACCAGCTCAAGTGATATATGAGGCCACGTTAGTGTGGCACAGTGGACAAACTAAATTGCTTTGTTGATGCAATGATCCAACACAAAGAGCCCCCCCCCCACAAACTAAGTCTGATCCCACTGAAAGAGCAAAGTGCAAGGTTGGTAAAAGAAACCCACACACAATTGTACAATCTCAATCCCCCCACCCCCTCTGCAGGATTATCACAGCAAGAAGGCATTGCTGAGCCAGCTGCTGCAATACTGGAGAAAAAAACCTGGAAGTGAAAGAAGGCGGATATCAGAAATCAAAGAGTCCCTGATTAGCATGGTCTTTTCCATACCACTTTTTCAAAATAGATGAAAAAATAAAGACAAATGTCATCCAAAAATATTGCAGCCGCACGCTAGCGCTTAAACAGTACAAAACAAAAAAAATCACTGGCAGCACCTCTCAAAAAAACTCCAACGCTAACCAAAGCTGGTATGTGATGCCGTCCTCATATGAACAATGCCTCCTGTTTCTAGAATACAATATATATATATATAAGAACTATTGATGTACCATTGGCACTTAAAATCCTCCAAGAGCTCATGTCATCACAACATATTCCAAAGTCAAATAAAACTTGGCAACCTGCAACTCCTGCCACCACAGGTGTGTTGTGTACCTGAGTAAGGGCCTTTCCTTCTCCGGGAACTCCAGAAGTGAAGCCGGAGAGGCATTCTCCTCAGACTCGGCGTCAGCGATGTGGACTGGTACACAGCTATCGGGATACTGAGCCACGGAAGGCGACTCAGGATGCGGAGATGGTGTCTCCTCATAGGCAGCGGAGCAGGACAAAGCAGCGGGAGCCCCCATGGAGAGTGGGAAGGAGGAGGGGATGATGGGAGAGGGCGGTGGCGGACAATTTTTGATTTCTCCACCCAACGCCAACAGGCATGTATAATGAAAATTGAGACTGCTGGACCTGCGCATGTTGCTCTGGGCACAAAACCATGACATGAAAAAATTAAAGATTTTGATACAATGGTTTGCTTAGGTTTAGATTATGCCAAGCGATTTAGAACAAGATAACGTGAATGACACAATAAACCACAATCATTCATTTAGGAATGTAGAATATATAAAAAAAAAATGAGCAGTATTTCATGAAAGCATACACTCATTGGCAACATAAAACTTGCTTGGATTAGAGAAGCAAGCGTGCCCAAAACAGTTGATGCTGGCTTTACAGAGGGCGGCTAATGCTCAGCATTTAAAACATGAGAATAACATAAAACATGTTATGTCCCTCTCAATATAACACGCTTCCAAATTATTGATATACTCTCACCAGGCACGGACTTCATTGCCTCGACGGTGGGCCACAGTGAGAATGACCTGGATGAGACAAGGAAAGGGCCAGGCTGCTAGATGATGGAGCCAAAAAAATATATCCTACGACACTCCTCAAAATACCAAATGAGAATTCGGAGGGAGAAGAATAGGAGAAGGGAAAGAGAATATATAAATAAAATAAAAGCAGCAAAACAACATACTGTCCAACGAATAGTTAAATTCACCAGCTCAAATAATCCCCCAGCATCAAATAAGTATTATAGTATATATATTTTCGTTTTAATCTTCAGGGTGCAATTGACACAGACAAACAAGTCAGATCTTACAGGCCCTATGCTCTATGGGCCGGTCTGAAATGTCAGTGTGCAGGAGTTTTTTTTTGTGGGGATGTTCTATAGCCAAGTGAGACGGTTTTTAAAGTTAATTTCTCTGCTGCAGATGTTGTTTTAATACCAAACACAAATGCATGCAGTCTCCCATACAGCTGTTTTTACAAGTCCAAAACTGGCCTGATTTGCAAATTAGGGCCACATTTTTATTTAGCTATCTGGTTCGTTGACATGGACCACTTTTATTTTGGTGCCCGGGCCGATTTTTTTTGCCCCAGTATGACCCGGAGTGTGGTTGGACCCCACGGCTGCCCCTATATGATGTCCAACTATACCCACATTCCAATCGTTTAGAAAGATTTTAAATGTTAGATTGAATTGCTAAGTATGAAAAGTGTATATGTACAAATATTTTTTTTTGCCGTTTAGCAGGAACCCTGACATATCAAGAGTGGGGCTCGCACAAAGCCTCAGTGCATCATTGGTTGAATGCACCTATTCGGGGGTCACAAATGCTTCGCCCACACAGACTTCCCAGAATAAAGTTCATGAGACCAGGGCTGGCTGCAAATGCGGAAACCTTCAGATTTTACAAGCATTGTCTTTATGCTGTTCTCCCTTCTGTTCCTCTAAAATGCCACATTGCTACATTCACTGTGTGTGCCCGGGGAAAGATAGTTGCAACAATATCAGCATTGTGTCAAAAACTCGAAATATTTTCCCATGACTAGAGTAAATTCCATTTTGCTAGCACATACGGTGAGAACATTTTCAGAACTTTAGCAAAAGAGAAAATAGGCTGCTAAACTGCTCCCAGGACATTTATCAAACACCATTTTCGGTGTGTAGCAGTAATTTGGTATTGCCTCTCCTGGCCCCGTGGAACCACCGTCTCAGTTGACCTGTTACAAATGGTCTTCACTTGATTCACAAGAAAAATACAGTTTTTTGGACCCTGGAATCTGTGACTCAAGTTACAAAACAAGCGGTTATTTGCGTTGTTTCCATATGAAAACATCACATAGAATCATCTTTTGCATAAACAAGAGTCCAATACTTGGGCTGCCACAATTGTGACCCTACATAAACATGTAGATACTGCAGTCTCGGACAGCACACTCCACACTTTCCCGCTCTGACACCGATGCTGGCCTGTCCAAGCATCTGGAACTAGCAGTGTACTTCGTGAAACCCTGGTGACATGGGGAAGGAGGCCCCTGTGCCACCTATTGGTAAGGGCAGGTCTATGCTAGCAGTAACTTTTGTTCACTGTCCGTAGGTGGACAGGGATGGAATTGCGTGGTCTGCCAGAGGTATTAAGAAAGCCGGTGGAACACAATGTCCATGTCTTGGCCCTATCAGTGGACTTCGTTTGTATGGATATTTGTCTGGACATGTGCTCGTACAGATGAGGTTGCCCTGGCCCTTAGTCTGCAAGCACTGTAACCCTACGGGGGAACAAAATCTGTGACAAATCTGCCAAAGATAAGATCAATCTTCTGCTGTTCTCATCCTGGGAATGATTGGTGGGAGACGCCGGGCTGGTCATCATGAGATCCACCTGTGTGTGAGGTGCACTGTGGAGCCCTGCCATCAGTAGGAAAGGTGAACGGATGTCCTCTCCCATGAAACCATGACACCTCTATTCCACTGATCAATGCAAGCCTGCTTCAGCAGGACTCACTCCACAGGGAGGAAACGCAGACCAAAAGTTACATTTTACCCCCTCCACATACATGCTGACAGAGAGGTGATGGTTTCTTTGATCCCTCTATGCCCTCTCCCCATCACCATTATTTGTTACCTGGACTATTTATTTAATGATGGCCGAAGGTCCAGTATAAAGAAGAGAAAGACGAGGGGTAGAAATTGTATGGTTGAATTAAAAAAAACTAACTGAAAGCAATATAGACCATCGGATCCCAATAACTAGTTCCAAGATGCAAGTGTACTATGCACTAGTAAATGTGAGGTCTTTCCTACCACTAGATTTCACCATGGAGGTACCACCCCCAAATATTCCTCAGTCCTTACTGGTTTGATAACAGTGTTTTAAATGTAACTTAATTATTAACAAAAATGTTGGCTTGTTTGAAATTGGAGTCTGCGCATTGCGCGTACGCTGCAGAAGCAAATGTTCATTTGTCGAGCCCTAATCCTTGGTCGCCTGGATTCCTCGGTGTAGCATCATAGACCGGACTTCTTTTCCGGTACCGCCTGTGTGAGTCCAGCAATAAGACGGTGTCTTCACTTCACTGCCCCTCAGCGCCTCCGAGGCGGTCTTTAATCAGGGCAGACAAGGTTCTCCTCCTTGTGTTGTCATCACTGTGCTCAGTCAAGGGGGCTGACTAAATGCTTATTCAGCCTGCGGATAGAGATCAGAGAGAAATGCTGCCTGACAGACATCATTCAACAGAGCTGCGGTGTAAGCCCTCGGGCATCACCGCTGCACATCCACAGCCTAGCAGCTGCTAGGACTCAGCAGTATCTGTATCCAGATCATCAACATAGTTAATGCTATTCACAGAGCTGTCAACTTGTTCCATGCCATGAGGGTGACCGTCAGCCACTGCTGTATCTTCAGCTATCACCACTTATCCGCTGTAGGAGTGGGCCTATAAAGTCCCATTATGCTCAGCAGTGTGGGTAAAGACCACCGCTGACAGCAAGTCACAACAAAGTCAAGAACAAGCCAGCGCTTTATATTCTCTGACATTACTGCGCATTTCGGTGCCACAATCCCCAGATCACACTCTAAAGTAGTAATATGCTACTAGGAGTTTAACAATCTGGATGTGCTTATTATTAATAGTTGTACCTCAAGCTACCAACGAGTTCTTTGTCCTGGTTTTTATGGGACCAGTAAAATGCAGTCAGCTTTTCAATGGTGCCCACACCATGAATGATGAATATTTGTCGGACAATCAGAAAACCTGGGTGGGCTTCGTACCCTGTAGCTCAATGGTACGAATCCTTATTTCTAGGCCGAGATGTAGGACTGTCCATATTTAAGAACAAAATATCTGCCATTTATTGCTTTTTGAGATTCTGAAGGGCCATGTGCTAACCTTTGAATAAGAATTGGTACAAATTTTAGTGAAGTCATATTTGACATAGACATTGTCTATTTGCTTTAGCGTTAAGCTCGGAAGTAGTGTTGAACAAGCTCCTTACTATTCCATAGTATTTTATACGTTTATGTCTGGTTTTAATTTTTGTTTCAATCCAAAAAGTACGAAAGTTTGTTGATTTTCTATATGTGTTTACTGACCTCTAGGTGCAAAATTCACACCCAGGTGATAAAATATCACTCAGATCCCAACCATATCTTGGCTGAAGAAACAAATGATGCTACACTAAAACGTTTTGCATAACAGACAAATTCCTCATCTAGACACTGGTGAGCGTCTGAGAGACTATGGATGCATTTACAGGAAAGTTATTTCCATGCCTGAAAAAAGAAGCAGTGCAGTAAAAAAAATAACATTTTAGATGTTGGACAACACAATCCGGGTCAGCAAATGCAGTGACCTAATTTGTCCAATTTTAACCCAGTTGAGCAACACAAATTATATAATTACAACTGTAGGTTCAAAGTGACGAGTCGTACACATTAAGTCAAATTTTCTATACGCCCAATCCCTCCTCTCCATTAATAGGATATTCCAAATTCCACTGGTGTTAGAATAGTAAATATCAGCCTGGAATAATGGGGGTTTGGGAACCCAAGAGGCAGCAATACCATTTTTACTGCACTTCTTCCGCTCGGCGTGCTCTTCAGATACCTTACTGCACCAAGGTAGGCCATGAGAGATGCCCTCTTGCCTCACAAATACGGACTAGAACCAATGTAAGCTGATGAATTCCAAATAGTTGCCTTCACCCTACAGTGGTTTACCTGGGATGAAAAGGGACATGCGGTCTAGAGCATCCTAGGACAAGATTGTCTGTGGCAGGACATACACAGCAAAGCGTGCGGTCTAAGGAACCTTAAGAGTAGTGGCCTAACAGAGGAGAAGGTATGTCATGCTTCTTTGCAAAATTAGTAATTAAATCTAATCTTCTTAACTGGAGTACATATGTTGCTCATTAAGAATTAACATATTTGAATAATTGTCTCTGGAAAAAAAAACACAAAGTGATCTTACGGTTATGAAACAAACTCTGAAAACCACTGAAACTGGTCATTTGTGGTTATCTGAGTAAAGCATAAGTCCCCCCAAGATCTACTGCTCCATACCTCAAACGTTATACCACAAATGACATCATTGATGGCATCACTGGCAACATGATATATCACTTGGATATACAACCACTGTTAAGATCTGCAGCTAGTTGGTAGGGCACGAGTTTGATGTCCTGCAGGGCTCACTGAAGCTTTCATTCTACGAGGTGAGATAAACAGAGTATCTGAGTATCCTAGAGCGGGGCGGGAAACCACAGTTCAATCACAGAGACTCTGCAGCCTCTGTTCATCGAGACGGACAACACAATGCAGAGAATGTGCTTTCAGAGGATGTCATGTTCCTTGCCTAACCTGGAGACAGGATGCAGAGTGCCTTTGGGCAACTTCTACAGTCCTCGTGCGGGTTCTACATGCATTTTTCACTTTTATGGGAGAATCACTTGCATTTTTAAATAACTTTAAAAAGCATATCACATTCCAGTCTCTGTTGCCCTAGCCGATCTACGAGCTAGGGCACAGAGCATCGTGGTAGGAGTATGACAGACTATTGTATGCTTCGGTCTAGTCGTAGACACCTTAAACACCCGAAATAAGATTGATGTTTTTGGGGTGGTTACAACTGAAAAGACACTCTTTGATGAAACAGATCCCAAAACATGTCACTGGCCATGCCTACTCACTGTCCATTTCTAGGGACCCTGGAATGACCAGCCCCTTAATTTTTTTCAATGCGTAAAAATCTAACAGCTTGGGGGTCACAGCTAGATTGCGCAGCTATGAAAGACTGGCAACAACTTCACTTGTAGTTTTAAAACACATAGTTTTCAAAATTAATTATAGTTGTGTCAGACTGTTACTTTAAACACATAAACCTGCTACTCTCACACCACTGCAGCTTTGGTGAAATCATTCAAACAATGAAGGGTAGGAATGACCGGTCTTCTCACCCCTTCCCTGCTCATCACGTGAGGTGTGGAGCACTGTTGCTTTCTCACCGGTCCATCGCTGTCCTGGAAGACTCCCATCCATGCTTTGCCGTAAAGCAGTGACAACAATATACCTTTCCAATGAAAACGTACCAATTTCCCTCTCCAAAAATGATATATAAAGCCTCGCATTTTAGATATTTCACAGTGAAAAAGTTTTCCCCGGCTCTATTAACATAGCAGCGAGAGCTTCTCAAAGACACACAAACAGCAGGCAGCATCAGTTCAAGCTTCTTTCACATGCCGTACACAGCTACTTTCTGGCGCCAGCAATAGTTCAAGCTTCTTTCACATACCGTAAACAGGTACTTCCTGGCGGCAGCAATAGTTCAAGCTTCTTTCACATACCGTAAACAGGTACTTCCAGGCAGCAGCATCAGTTCAAGCTTCTTTCACATGCCGTAAACAGGTACTTCCAGGCAGCAGCATCAGTTCAAGCTTCTTTCACATGCCGTAAACAGGTACTTCCTGGGCGGCAGCATCAGTTCAAGCTTCTTTCACATACCGTAAACAGGTACTTCCTGGCGGCAGCATCAGTTCAAGCTTCTTTCACATGCCGTAAACAGGTACTTCCAGGCAGCAGCATCAGTTCAAGCTTCTTTCACATGCCGTAAACAGGTACTTCCTGGGCGGCAGCATCAGTTCAGGCTTCATTCACATGCCGTAAACAGGTACTTCCAGGCAGCAGCATCAGTTCAGGCTTCATTCACATGCCGTACACAGGTACTTCCTGGGCAGCAGCAGTGCCAGGTTTTCTCACCAACCAAGTACCTGCGTCCGCAGTAGCGCTGGCTTCCCTGCCACAGAGGGGAGGCTCAGGGCAGTCAGCAAGAGTACAAGCTTCCTACATGCAGGGACTGTGCAGGTAGCGGGAAAGGATGCTTTCCATACACAACAGGCAGCATTGCAAGCCTCTCATAGTACCGCGTGTTTAGCGGAAACACATTACAAGTTTGCAACATTTCCTTACACAAAACGGGCACAGAACAGCAAAACAGTATAGGGTGACCAGGCCTCCCGGATTTTCCGGCACAGTCCCGGTTTTTCACCAGCTGTCCTGGCAAATTTCGGGAAATTTGACTCATGTCCCGGTTTTTAGAGGTGGTCGACTGAAAATGGTGCGAGGTGATTTTTTGGTTTTCCAAAGCAGAGATGGTTGGTTAGGTGATATCAGAAAGCAATTTAATTAAAAGACATTACTCTGGCTTCAAAAATCGCAGTTTATTTATGTTCTTACTGCCTCTTCTGTAATTCTATGCTGATGAGCGCTGCTATTCTGTGCGCTCAGCTGAAGTAAACGTGTAGTCCTTCCTCTATTTTTTGTGAAATGCCCCAGTTTTTGGCCGTAAATGTCTGGTCACCCTAGAACAGTAGCAACAGTCTCACAAACAGGACACGCACAGCCCTTTGGTGGGCCATTCAAGCGTCCACTCTTAAGGAGAGGGTGTGCGTCCTCACTTAGTAAGGGGGTCTGTACGTCCCCTCCGTTGTAGCCTGCAGGCAAGACTGGTGTCCACACTGGGATACAGAAGGGTGGTTTCACTGTCCTCCAGCTCTGTTATTGTGATTCTCACCTCTGATAAGCACCTGATCCCTCCCAAGCACAAACGTTTGGACTGCTGTAAGTTGGCTTGCAAATCAGGAGCCTGTAACCCACTAAAATGCAGAAAAAGGAAGAAGCCTGCAGCAGGAACCAGTACTGAGGGACAGTAAAAACAAGCATTGGCAAAGGGAATAGGTCTCGCCTTTGGCACCTATTGACTTTGCCAGTGCAGCGCAGCATCGGTCAAAAGAAGAAAAAAAATAAGGTGCAATGATGCAGCTTTGTCATTACTTTGTATGTGTGTGAATGCGTGATGGTGTATGCGTGTGTGCCTACAATATGACGAGGAATTCATTTTATTTACCAATCCGAGACAATTCAAGATGGATTGGTATATAGAAAATCAAACTGGAGTAGGGTGAAAGCGTTTTGTATTTTTTTTAGGCGAGGGGAGGCGGCAGCAGTTTACTGCCTGACCCGCCCAAAAATAAATATAAATTAAAAAAACCTGAAAGGACCACGGAGGTCGATGGCACAACAGAGGAGCATGTTGGAGGGGAAATAAAGCTGAAAAAGGACGGTAAGAGCAGCACAGGAGGAGCAGACAGAGCAGAACATGAGGGGAAGAGCAACAGGGGAGTGAGGGGGGAGGCACAAGGGAGATCTGCATGCACTGCAGGAGAGCTTGGTGGGACAAGAAAGAGCAGCATACAAAGGAGAATTCAACACAAAGTGGGGAGAAACACACAAGGAAGAGGACTGGAAAATATGTGCACTCTCATGGAGAGCCTAACTAAAAAAAGTAGTTCCCTAAAAGTGAGCCATGGAAGAATACAAGACAGCCAGGCAAAAGGATGGTAAAGAGCGTATGCTCCAGGGGAGGGACAAACACAAGAAGAGGAAAGTAAGCCAACCAACAAGAAGCAACCAAATGAGAATGACTAAAAAAAAAAAAAAACAATGGTAAGAAAAGGTCAAGCTGTAAGCTCACTCTAAATTCTTAAAAGCCCAAAATAGGTCTTTTGCCACCAGACAGCTTGTGCTGTCTGGCAGGTGAGACCTAAAAATCTCTCTGCTTGGCCATGGCCATTGGTGTACATCCACCTGTGATGACTCTGTGGCACACAATGTTTCAGGGCCAGGAAATGCCTTGGCACTGGAGAACAGCCGCCAAGGTCCCCCGTCACATATCCAAAGCCTGCTTCTCCCTTGATCTCTCAAGGTACATAATGCTTCTTCCTCAAACCCCCCGCACTCTCACAAGAGTGAGGTCCTGCCCATCATCCATCTCTGTAGAAGGCGCAGGATGTACGCTGCACTGCATGTTTTTGTTTCAACACGCCAAAGGCAGTGCTGCCAGGGGCACAGCACACTCTTAGCTGTGCGTCCAGGGTTAATGGTGGCACTGGAAATAGCATGGGTGGTCCTCGTGAGGAAAATGAAAGGACAGCTGTAGAAACTACTGCTTGAACCCTTGTGCTTAGGGGTGCAGCGGCTGTCGGTCACAGAAACAGAAGCAATTAGGCATACAGGAGCTCAATAGAAGGAAAGGGCCCTTAGAAGAAAGGGATGTGCCACTGCCCCTGTGCTGCAAAGAAATATCTAGTCTGGAAAAGCAAGGATACGTGATGCACACAGCTACTTCTGGTCACACAGCCCATTTCTTGCACTGCCGGCCCGACAGCATTCCCCTAGTGGCACCAAAGCACCACTAAGCCAGAATGTGAGTCAACAGGGTGGCCTCAAACCATTTTAATGGCTTCAATTTAGCAAATCATATACTATATTTTGACCCCAAAACAACAAATCAATACTCCAATAAATAAAAATTACTACCTGAGCTGAGAATTCACTTTTGCACCATAGGAACTAATTAAGTCATAACCAGATGAAAGCTGTCCAAATTCATGATTCCTGTGTCGACCCAATAGCCTAATATAAGTAGCATGGTAAACAAAAACTCAGCTTGGGCAGAAAGAGGCTGTCATGGGGATGCAGGGATCCAATTTTTTGGCAGCAACAAAACAGTGTCGTAAAACGCTACTTGCAAGAATCACTAGCTCCATGTAGGACTCAACACTACTTCCCTGCTCACTGTAGCTCTTGACACCCCCTTCCACCACCAAGAAAGCGTTTGGGCCCTGTGAAGGCACGAAGCACTCTACATACGCTACGATACAATCAGAAGGACTGATTTCATGGGTTTTCCCCTCAAAGGGGCGGTGTAATACCTCAAAAAGAGAAGCAATCTCAGTCCGTACCACATCGTGGGTAGCCCTCAAAATAACAGAATTGAGTACTACAATTCTTTAGTTCAAATGTAGCTATTTGACTATTAAACAACATTCTGTTTAAAACAATTCCTTCCATATGTTTCTATTACAATATCGTTTATAATACAATAAAACACAACGGAACCTTAACTAAAGTACTTTCTGAAAAGCGTCAAAAAATACAAAGTAATCCAGAAATGGTAATACAACCTTCTATGAATACTGTACAAATGTGGAGTAAAAAAAAAAAAAAAAAAAAAAATGCAATTTTGATTTTTGGGTAAATTAAAAAAACATAGTATTTTCAAGTGCCAAAACTAGTAATCTTGAAAGGGTAATTAATAGAAGCTTATTGTAAAGCTCTAAAGTTTCCGAATCCATGTGTGAGGAGCTGATCCACTCCAATGATTTTTTTTTCTTTTTTTTTTACTATGCAGCATGTAATTCTGCGTTTTTAAGGCGATATAATGATTTACACGTCCCAGAATGAAAAGCAAAAACCTGGGCTGGGTGAGCGACTGATGCATGCACGGGGACACTGGAGGGCTTTGTTCTTTCACTGTGGTACTTTCATTAAAGGCAAGTGTGGTCTAAAAGGCATCGCCCCTGCGGGAAAGGTGTATGTTTTTGTTCTATGTGAAGAAAAATGTAACACGAAACCACCGAAAGGGCAGACGTGCAGCTGGAGTCGAGCATGAACAATCCCCAAGAATTTTGAAGTACGTATTTAATAATTTTTCTAAAAAAAAATTCTCTTTTCCAGGACGGCGGGGGCGTTATTTTTGCATTATAAGCGAAAATCCCCCCTAAGGAGTCCAGAAAGCCAGGTCACTGCGTGCCCGCCGCCCGACCCCGGGCTCCCGTGCAGGGTTTTCCCGCGCGCTTGCAGTGCGCGCGCCCTGGAGGCCTCGGAGCGCCGGCTCTGCCCGCGGAGGGCACCGGTGCCAACATTCCGGGCCTTTGTCCCGCCGAGGACCCGGTCACGGAGGGGGCAAAAGACAGCACAATCGCCCGAGCTTCGGTTGCACGCAGACAAGGGCGCTCTGTGCCTGCGCCCTCCGGGGCCCGTCCCCGATGCCCTCAGCACAAAGAGCCGCTTTGTTGCGCAGCACCAGCTCCTGAATTAGCCGGGGTGTTGTGGGTGGAAGGGTTGTTACATGAAACATAAACTTACGGGGGAGGCCTACTTGTTAATCTCTACCACTGTTTTAATGAGCACAGCAGGAGCGGCGGTGATGGCGTGCAGTGGGCGCTAGATGAGGTATATATTTCAGCTTTGCTCGTTAGGCCCATGAGGGAGGGGAGGAGTGCTGGACCTGGCCCGTGTGCGCCTTTCACCAGGGTGCCACCTGCAAGGAAGACCGTGCAGGAGCCCATCTTCTCATGCTGCTACAGCCAGGGGATACCGGTGAAGTGGCCGCCTCATTCCCAATACTTGGCAATCCATTGCATCGTGGTGTTGTAATCTCGGTTTCTCACAGCAATGATTTGTAGGTAGAATAAAAGCTCTTTGCTGGAATCAGTGTCTGTGATGACATGGAGCTCCATGGCCCTCCTTGGCATGGGGGAAGCATGTATAGGACAGACAGACAGACACTGCACCGACCCTGGGACCCCTCAGTGTTCAGATGCACATTAAAAGCCTCTGAGGAACCTTGCGACATTTTCTGTCAACCATGCCCTTTTATTACAGAGTGTTTCCGTAGTGACTTCATGTATCTGTAATCGTGTTGTAAGGAAGTGTTTGACCATTTGGCTCATCGCGTTGCGCTGCCGGAGCCTGGACCCACGTCTTTTATGTTCTGGGATTCTCAATGACCAGAGTCAAACAGGCCTGTTGATATTACATTACCTCGAGTTTCTGTTTACTTAGAGATGAGTCATACAGGATAAAAGGTGTCAAGGCTGAAGCACTGCTTTGTGATGGATAACGTTGGACATACATTCTGTGAGTGTCATACTCCATTGTAAATTATTTCCAGTTACTGGGAATTCTGGGGCTGAACAAACAAAGCCAATAGGTCTTGCATATGAAAGCTATTGGTTTTGGCTATGATTTTTAGCCATGCTGTGCAGCATGGATGCCGTGGAGCAAGACTAAAAATAATTTTAAAATTCTATGATGTGGCCAGTGCTAATTCGCTTTACAAAATTAATAAAAACAAAAACAAATGGGGAGTGGATTGGGGGATGAAGTAACACGTAGGTAGGGCGGGACAAATGTTCGCAGGTAAGGGGATAAGCACAGACAACCGAGGATGGTGGGAGGTGCTGGGGTAAGCGGACAATAGAGGGTGGGCAGAAGGGGGGCAGGGAAACACAGGCAATGAAGGGTGGCCGTGAGACAATGGTGCAGCAAGTTGACAATTGAGGGTAGGTCGGAGAAGATGGAGAAACTGACAAACAAGTGTTCCTAGGCAGGGCTGGGGAAGCTGACAACGGTTGCTGTGGCAGCAAGCTGACAATGATGGGTGGATGGGCAGAACAGAGGAAGCACACAGATAAGGGTGCACAATAGGGCCTGGGGAAGCAGACAACAGAGGATGGGTGGGCAGGGCTGGAGGAGCAAACGGACATGGGGTTGGTACGAATGCAAGAATGGTAAGGGAAGGCGGGCAGAGTGGAAGCAAGAATGGCAACTGAGGGACCTCAAAAACATACACATTGTCATAGAGTTCTTAAACGTAAAGAAAAAAATAGTTCATGAAAAATGAGCAGTGAAAGGACTCAAGTAATCCATCCATGCTCTAGGTGAGGGACAAATACAAGAAGAGGAAGGAAAGCCTACAGAAGATGGCGAATAAGAAGCAAACAGATAAGAGTGGCAGTGAAACCAACCAATAGGAATCAATGGGCGTGCTCAATGTTCACTGTAAGCTAATGTGTCTCACAACAGACAGTGCCATTTACTTTCTTGGGCAAGACCTAAAAAGAGGGAAATCCATCTCTGATAAAAAACAGAATTTAGTGGAAGAGAGTTTGCAGGAACAAGCAGAAACTGACCTCTCACCAGCTTCCCGATACTTCAACAGCTCTCCAATTCGATGTATCACTGCGATTGTATGGCCACAGGTGGTCAGAACAATTCTTTTGCTTCTTTTCTTGAGAGGGAGGCTGAGGCAGAGTAAGAGGCTTTTTCCAGAGGAACATGGGTTTACGGTAGGGAAGAAATATCAAACAGACTTTAGCCTATTTAAAGGCAAAATAAGTAGCCTGCAATCAAAAGTAACTCACAGAAACAGATTTCAGAATCATGAGTCCAAACCCAGCGTGTCAGAAGCTGCACCTAAACCATGTACACTGTAACCCCGTGGGGGTCCTTCATCTCACTGTCAATGCTGCCCTGGCTGCAAAGAAGAGGAGGCATGGCAAAGAGACGGCGGCCAAGGCCTCAAGCCTTCTGGGTGGATGTTCAGCCTGACATAACCTGGGACTGAATAGGTATACCAGCATGAGTGAGATTCTATAGTTATAGGTTAGTTCACAGGGGAAGGGTTATTCTTTGCCTTTTTCCCTCTTCATCTGGGCGGCCATAATGATTTGCTGTAAGGAAGTCAAGCTAAAGTAGGGAAAATCAATAGGATTGTGATGGTTTGGGAGTTAATTGTCAGCAGATTTAGGGTAATAAGTTGCTGGAGGGGACCGAGTCCCCCAGGGTTATTCGGGATGCAGGACAGAAGCACGTTCTCATGCCCTGAGTGTTAGACGAGGACTGAGTACCAATTGTAACTGTGCCAGTGCAGAGATCAGCTGGCGTTGCAGCGGCAACAACGGCATATTCACAGTTGGAGGGAGGAAGGAAAAAAAAGAGTGCGGCTGGTAGCTGCAATGAGGTACAGGGGCACAGAGTCCCGAAGTAATGGCTGGAGGAGGGCAGATCATGGGGTTATGGGCACAGAGCCAGGGCAGAGCTGCCTCATTGTGCAGAGGACCCTCATAGCTTGTAAGTGGACAAGACAGCAACATTAGAGCTGCAGGCGGGTTAGCAGGATGGAAAAGAGGGGTGTGGGGATGGTGGGCCCAAGAGGAACAGGTTACAGGCCCTGAGGCAGTAGAGAACTGGGGGTTCAAAGTACACAGAAATGCAGTGGGAAGGAAGTTGGCGAGACAAGGGGTATCCAAAACGCAGGATACACCAGGCTGCAAATGCAGTGTAAGGATCACTGCTTGGCAAAGCAGGGGGCACTGGAAGGAGTGTACCATGTGTGTAGGTGCATTGTTTTGGTGAGCATAGCAAAGCAGGTGGTGCTGTCTCGGAGCAGCCTGAACACGACAAAGGAGGTTGTGGGTAGGGACAGGTCAGTTGGTGACGAAAGCAAGAGGTGGGAGGATACAGGGACATACCACAGATTTATTTTGGTGATGAATGCAGAATAAAATGGTTATTTGGGAGGATTGCATTAGGAAAAGGCAAGAAAGTGGATAAAAGGTTCTCTGTGGAGGGGGGGCAGAAATTACACGAATGACTGGTGGAGTTAAGAGGAAGGCAGGAGGGGATAGTGAAATGGCTCTGGAGAAGGATTCAGCAGGGACCGCAGTAGAAGACAGGATGTTAGGCAGACATGTGTGAGTGGTGGAAAGAAAGAGAGCCTGGTGGTCGCTGGGAAGGTCAGCTGTGCAGACCTGTCTGGTTTTGGTTGCCAGGCGGTTAAAAGTTGTACAGTGCTAGTGGCAGAGATCAGCAAGAGGTTCCAGAAGCTGGTAGAGTTACGTGTGACTCATAGGCACAGGAGCAAAGTGATGGATTAGTTCTATGAAGCCCGTTTGATGGAAGCAACAAGAAGAGGAAGACTGGATCTCTCCAACGGGGATGTTGGTGAGCGCAAGGTACCTGAGACAAGTGAGGGTGGAGATAACATTTGCCTATGTAAGGGGCATAAGTTGGAGGAGAAAGTTTTAAAGGGGACTAGATTAAAAGGAGGACAATGGTGGGAATGATCGGAGTAAAAGGTGATCCCGACAAAGCATGGAGTGGGAATCTTGGCAACAGGGATGGTAGAAAGGACAGCAGTAAGTGCATGACTTGAAAACAAGATGTTCAGAGATACTGGGGGATGGTCTGATGAGAAGACTGCAAAGGAAGATCATAAGAACAAGGGCATTCCACGATGGAGGGAAGAAGTGCATGAAGCATAGATGGGGACAAAGTGAAGGAAAAGGGATGATAGGACAAAGGAGCTGCAAGGATGAAGAAGGACAGAAGGCTTTGGAGGGGATTAAGGAAAATGACAAAGTTGCCGTACTGGGCCATTAATAAGCCACTGGGGCAGCATCTGATGGTGGCAACGAAAGAGAAGCTATGGAAAGGGGAGTTTATAGATGTTGTCAAACATTACACACAGTGCTTTAAATGGGCAGGTACTCTCCAGTAGTGAGTACCTGCAAATCTTAAATTTGACAAGGAGAGTACCTGCACTTCTCAGCACTGCTGCAATACATTTAATGGGAGAGTGCCAGCACTTCTCAGAAGCAAACATGTACTCTGAATAGTGAGGACCTGCACTTCCATATTTCCATTTAAAGCACTGAGTCCACAGAGAAGTAAGGCCAAAGGAGATTTCAAAAGAAGAACTAAAAGTGGCTGGCCTATGGTGACAGTTTCCGTGGGGAACTGGGCTTCAGCGTTCCTTATTTATGCTACTGTTTACTACAAACAGTATCATGAATGCAGAATGGTGAAAAACAAGGGCAGCCAGAAAGAGGCAGCATGGGTTATCAGAAGGCTGTGGGGAGGGACACATGCAGCAGTTAGACTGGAGGTACTGAATTATTACCTGGCCTTTTACCCGGACAGGAAAGTGATGGGTTGGTCGTGTAGCGGGGGTCTGTGAGGGGTTTTAAGGTGGGATACATGGGATCTGGAGATAAGAGCTGGACAAAGACCTTGCAGTCTGCAGGCATTAGCCCACATGTGGTAAGGAAAAAAAAAACTGAAGAAACCTAGAGAAGGGCAGAGATATGGGGTCCATTGTTTTTTGGTCTGCTGTACAATCACAGCCCAGCCCACGCTGGCATTCTTCGTCTCCAGAGTACACCTCTTGTGCATTGGGAGTCGAGGGGGCAACACGTGTTTGACATCTATGTGCCTGGGGATTTGAGGGAGGTTGTTAATAAGGCTGTACACTCACTCTGTAACCTCTACTTTAATACAAGCAGGCGGGGCACTTTTTTCCAAGCCAGTAATTAAGGCGAGCCTTTGGAATCTTTTGGAACGACGCCTTCCCCGTGAAAATTCAACCTGAGAGCCAGCCGGCAGGACATGTTCAGAAGGCCTCTTCCCCGAAACGAAAGGGTTAATGAATTGACTAAATTAAGCCAGGGCTGCAACTCTCAGAACACATTTAATTGTTAAACAACACCCAGAAATGGAGCGCTGCGTCCTCAGTGGCAAGGGAGCCCACCGGGAAACCTTAAAGATGGTCGAATAAGGCACGGACATTGCAACATGGGTTCTAATTTTAGCCTTGACATTCCACCAAAAAAACTTGTCATTCTGGACACATGGATTTATCTTTCTGTACCGGACACTATCCGTTCCCATCATATCCTGGTTTCAGTAATAATATGGAGTCAACCAAAACCCACAGACAAAACAATATTTGACATCATGTTCAGGATGCTGCTGCTACAATCAAAAGTTGGCCATATAACATTCCGTGGCTTCCTGGAGCTAGACGTGTACTACCTTAATTACAATTAAAAGGAGTGAAATATTGTATTCTTGTTTTCTTGACTTCAAGGAATATTAAAATGCAAAACAGGAGAGACAGCTCTATAACACATGCACTCTTGTAAAGTGCTAGCAAAAAGAAAAAAAGTACTTAACTAAAAGTGAGCAATGGAAGAGCCCAACTAAAGAGACAATGCTCCTGGAGAGGGACAAACAAAAGATGGATAAGGCAAGTGAATGAATAAGAAGCGTGCAAAATAAAGTGACAATAAAGCCAACCAATGGAAAGCAACTGGAGGTCTTTAAGCCCACTGTACGATCTGGGTAAACCGACAATACGCCTTCTACAACCAAAGAGCGAGCACTTGTAAGCTCAACTTAATCATGAGTGCAGGCTGAGGTTTGGTACCATTCCCCTTTTCATGTCTGCCTCTCACTTTCACCTTTCCCAAAAGTACCCGCAACAATTGTTAGTCACATGATCCTCTTCCAGGCTGGCCATTGTATTGCTAGAGTGTAATTCCTTTATACCACAGGCGCTGTAGTTGTTCCCTCTACTGTAGTGCAGCTGTAAACAAAAGTGCGTGCATGGCGTCATACCTCTGGGCTTATGAATTCTGCAGTCAAGAGATACTGTGATTTCATACAAAAACAAGCATTTCTAATGCAATGGGTCTCGCATTTGCTCGAGTTACAGCTCTAAGCGTTGCAAACTCCTAACCAGACTTTTCATGCCACATAAGTTGGAAATGAAAAGTAATACAGTTTCACATAAGCAAGCAGATTCAGAGCGCATCAGCATGAAGCAGCACACTAAAGGAAAAAGAAGTTCGCTTGCAATCAAACGTATCGGCAAAAGTGCAATTAGTCATGCAACAGGGGTGATGTCCAAGACGGTAAGCAAACCAACGAAAATAAAGGATTTTTGAAGGGCAGGCCCATGAACGAGTGATAGTGATGGGTGTGGTTAAAAGTCTAGATACATAACAACACATCGGAAAAGCAGCGCTTGCGCGCTGCTATGCTCAACCTAAAAAGTTACACTGTGGTGCACATTTTCCTTAAAAAATGCGCAGATTCATTGAATTGGGATCTTTGATTTATATGATGTAAAATGTGTGTCATGGAAAAAGTCTGCACAAAAGCTGAAAATAGCAAAGGGTAACGCTTATAGGACTCAAATGGTAATGTTCCTATTTCGTCAGTGTATTAAATAGGTTTTTAAAGTTAATACCAAACAATTTAATCACTTTACAGGACTAAGGGAGGGACCAAGGTAAGAGACCAACAACACCATGCAATTACTCATTACACAACAGACACAATGAGGCCAGTTAAGTAAGTTCCCGAGCTTCCTGTTACATAAAAAGCAAACCTCACTTGTATTTGACCTATCTTGTCAGCGCCTCGTCCGATAATCTCTTCCATATTTTTTGGCTTTCAATTATATTATTGATGTCATTTACCCGTCACTCGGAAGCGTGTTAAATGGCCAGGTGGTGCAGTCAACAAGCTGCTGACATCTTTAAAAGCCTCAGAACAATGGCTTGTTCGGGCTCTTGGAAAAGTGAAGGGTGTTGGCCAATGTGAAGGCTTAAGATGAGACATCTTTAGAGCCTGCATTCCTAACCCTCAGAGAGATGCTTTGAAGACAAGGGCTTGGTGACAGAACACCACCCTCTGATGAGAATCTGCAATGAATCACCCATTCGCTTTGTGTTTAGGGCGATCTTAGTGCACTGTGGGCCAGGTGTATCAAGCCTATTTGCATTCACAAACAGTCTGTTTCACTGAACGGGCTGTTTTGGTATGTATTAATTGAAAACTGCGATTCGGTAACATGTTACTGGATCGCTCTTTGGGATTGAGAATGCACACCGATTCGGCATTTGGATGAACAATGTTTAGGGTGTATCTTCCAAATTCTGAACTGGAATGGTATGTTTTATTGTTTTGCGACCAAATTCCAGTTGCAAAACTGTAGGTCATATGTTCAAATTTAAGCGATTGCTATTTCCTAGTTTCCATTGAGATTCATTTTCCGATTCCTAATGGGGTCATAATCTACCTGCCTCATGAATATTGATCAGGTAGGTTCCAATTTGCGACCCATTAGTTTGTGTTGTCATCACAGAGATGGTGGCCTGCTGGGCTCACCAGACAACCATGTCTGTGACTGCTTTTTAATAAAGCATCTTTTTTTTAAATGCAGCCCTTAAAGGAAAACTGAATGTGTTTAAAAAAATAAACAAAACATGTAAGTTTCATTTTTTTTTTTTTTTTTTTAAATTCGTATCAACATTCACAAAGGGGAACGGTTCCCTTCCCATTTGCAAATGGCTACCACCCCCTAGGAGAGTTGGTAAAAAATGAAGCCCTGAACATGCCCCTTCTAAAAACGGAAGCGCTGAACACAAATTGAGATTTGGAAGAATGTAACTGAATAACAATTTGTATTTTGCACATTTAAAAAAGGTTTTGTACATATGGTCCTTTACCATAATTTCCAAATTGCCAAATTAGTGGTAACCCATTTGCAGATGGGAAGTGTTCCCAGGGGAAGGGGTGGCCATGGGACCCCTACCCTTATGGAAATGTAAAAGATATTTATTTTAAGAGCAGACAGTGATCCAACGTACCACTGCATGCTCTTGAAAAAGAGCAACTTTAGTGTTTCATTTTCTTTTTGTAAATACATCCCTTATTTCTTTAAAAAGACGGACTGCATTTCAAATGAAAAAAATGCTGCATTTAAAATAAAACACAGATATGGTGGTCTGTTGAACCCAGCAGGATTCCATCCTTCTGATGGCTGCGATTACTAATCGGTCACTAATTACGACCTACCTCATTAATATTCACGAGGTAGAATGATTGTGGTATACTTGGAATCGGTATTTGGAAACAAAAAGGTTCATATATTAGGAGTAATAATTTCCTAATTGCCATTAGGAGATAATTGCAATTAAGAAATCGGTATTCCTAATGTTGGTACATCTGGCCCTATGTTCAGAGCCATTGGGATTATGGGGCAATGGAGACCCAAGTTATGCAGCAGGGATGTCTAAATTATATGTCCAAAAAATGAAAGTATGCACCATTATGAAGTGCATTCGTGGCAGTATTATGTTATGGTTTTAAACAAACGCGGATACTGTCTGAGCAAAAGTCTCACCTCTTTAATTGAAATTCTGCCCTGGTATGCAAAAATCAGTAACGTTCTACGGTTTTACCCATAAGCCAGTTTTACATCACTCGTCTTTAGAAGAGAACCTTGCTATTTAGACCAAACAGCTCTACTTTTATTTTAAATTGGTAATGTTGATTAATAGTGAAGGAAGCAAACAACCTAAATAATCCATTGAAGAGGGAAACCAAATACAAAAAAGATCATCATTCCAGAGGGTACCCTAAAGAGCTAATTTGTCAAGTACAAGCCTTCTTAATGGTAAATAAAGGAATACGTTTAGATGATTGGATGGTCTGTGAAAAGGTGGTTTATTAAACCTGAGACAGTCTGTGAAGAAAGTAATAGTACTGAATCATTGGTGGTGTTCTGGTTAACCTTATCAAAGGGGCTGCCACTGAGCGGCACTATGAAGGGCTAGCATTTTTAGTGACTTTTGATCCGTTTAACCTGCAGACTGTTTTTTAATGAAATCTGCAATTTAGGCAGCAGATGGTGCATGTACATTAAAACCATATTTATGCATGACATGATGTGGCCGCAAATCATTTAATTACAGTGGTCTTGCCTATTTTACATCATATAGATATTTACTAAAAGGTGTACCATGTCGTATTTGATAACTTCCCTCAGTTTGGGATTTATAGCCAACAGAATGTGGCATTCTGGGGCTGGTAGTTTTGTGTTTAAGTCTGTTAGCAGGGACTAATAAATCCTAGTATGCAAAGTGCTGATGGCTGTAAAACCAGGAATGTCTAAATGTATCGCACATGATATTGTGTTATTTGGAAATTGTGATCGCAGGCACTCTTTTGCTCCTCAAAGCACAGTATTCTAAAGAAAGGCGTTGTATTCACACGGAAAGTCAACATTAAAATGAAAAGCACAAAATCAGGGTTTGGAGAGGCCCACGGGCCGCTCTATCAAGAAAGGCCAATGTTAAGTCACATACCAGGGCTGACTCACTTTATGAGTGATTGTGGTGCACATGCTGTTACACCCAAATAATCGTTTGTATTTTCTGTTGCCCTATTTCCATCAAGCATAAACATCTGAACCACGCCAGGCTGGCTCCCAGCACAATTACTGTACCTGCAAATTATACACACTCAAAGGAGGGCGTCTTTGAAAACGGATAATTCCTGTTTACATTTCAATGTTTTGAAATCAAAGAAATCGGATACACACAACAGCCAAGAGTTTTAAAAGAATGTCCCTTGCTAAGACTTTAGTCTCCAAACAGATCAGTCGTCAAAGCTTGTAGCCACATTGCAGAAGAGAAAGAGGGAAAGTGCTGAGGATTAAAGATCGTGAAGTCTTCTATTGATTAGGACGTGGAGGTCACGTCCTCAGCACTACTCAACAATTGTTTCTATGGCCGTTTCTATCTCGAAATGGCCAACATCTGAAAAAGGTCAGTGCGGGTAGGTTGAGAACAAAACTACCTGCAGAAAGAACTGGTGCAGTCTACAGACAATAGGACACTAAAGAGGCAAATCTGGACACCCAGTCTGGGATGCCTGTGGCTGACCTGCTGTGGAACATTGACACCTGAGGGGCAGGACCATTCTTAGACATAAGGGTCTGGTGCAGACCATGAGAGGTAGCTTCTGACTCGAGTAGCAGACCCTTACTTTGGAAAAATTTAAAAATATTGCTACACCAAGGAACACACAAACTGCTTCTCCTAGGCTGCTGATTTGGTGGGACCATGAATGGTGTTTTTGGCCGGTCCCTCTGCAAGATGAAATGTAGATATTCTTCTCAGGCGAACAGACTGTCGGTTTCTAGCAAATATATTAGCACCTGTACAGCTCGATATACTCTGGACATTCGGATGTATATTTCTAAAAAATATAAACGGCTCATATATTTGGAATTATTAATCACTAACATGCACTCCTCTACAAAATATTAAACATGGAAAACGTCTAAAATAATTTTTGACAAATTTGACATGCACACAGTTCCCAGTCAGACTGTAAGTACACTTCAAAAGTGAATGATTCTGAATGAATATGAAAATGATTCTGCCTTTTTTTGGAAAAAGTACGAATAATCGAGACATTTGCAATATTGTCCAAATTTACAAAATGTACATATACTAGATTTAATGGAGACAAAGGGCAAAAGTCACTAAAGAAAGAATACACAATCGGCCATCTTCCAAACACATTGCACAATTTAATGCACAACTAGACTTCCTATGATTATCTTTCTAAATCAAGTGCAAATTAAACATATTGAGACTGCAGCCAGATACATTACCATATCCAAACATAAAAAAGAATCCAACTCAAGGTCCACACAGTTCAAATTAAGATGCCTACGACATCCAATCTCCAAATACAACATTTATCTGTACCATATCCAGAGGAACCAACCCAATACACGCTCTATTGTTGCACAAAGTCGAACAGAATATCTGAATGTCACCTGAACCCTGTATACAAGATGTGTTTGACAATGAAACAGACTGAATGAACATGCGTGCAGCACTGGTGCACCTATGCAAGTGCACTCTAAACTAAATCCAAAAAACGACAACACACACATCGACTCTACCACGCACAATCCAACACACAGTCCACAGTTCCACAGAGACCAAACAAACATCCGTACAATTCTCAATGTGAAGTCCGTGAACACTCCTGACTGAACATGGCATCCGTGCACCATTCAAACAAATTCCATAGACAAATCTTAACCAACAAATACCAAGCTTGTAGATAACAATATGAACCACACACAATGTATCACAAGATCAGATATAAACAAAAGACTACATTTTCACAATCACTAAGATGTGTGTAGGCATTGCTCGGGAATAACATATGCATTCTCCAGAGTCCGAACGACAGAGTACACGCACATAAATATGACATTATGACCTTTACGTATTAACACCCTTCAATGATTCCAATATACTCCCCACTACCCTACGAGGATCTAATACTTATCCATTCAATGTTTGGATAGTCACATTAATTCATCAGGCTCCAGCCACTGGGTGTCGAAACTGATCAAGATAGGGCAACCTGGTTCGCTGGTTTGCCCAGCATCAGTAATAACCCTGGAAGTCAACTAACATCCTGCTACTGTATAGCTTACATGTGTAGGAGCTGGTAGGGTTAGTCTCTGATGACACACTAGGCCAGATGTGCCCATCTAAATGGACCTCAGACCCCCCCCCCCCCCAAAAAAAAAAAATCCCTCTGTGTCTTCGGCAGGAGTGCAACCTTCACCCAGTAATGTAACTTCACCAATAAAAAGCTGGATAGACATTCACATGTTTATACTTTGGTGTAGTGGGGTGTTAGTACTCAGAGGAAGTTGCTGGCCCGTCAAAACACAACATTGATGTACATGTTACTGTCTTTTAGAGGGACATGCAGCACCTGGTCCCCGCTGCATGTTGTTCACCTTCTCACTCATGAACAGAAAGTCCATACATGTACAATGCCACAGGTAGTCCTTTCCTGCCCCATGGCCACCTCTCAGGCTGACAGCCTGAGGACCCCTGTGGTCCATTGCAGTTTCCTCACCGAAGCAGCAAGTCAATGGCGCGTGGACGCAAACCACATTCAACATTTTCCTACAGTATTGCCTTTTTCAGTCTGGTTTGAGGACGGTGGAAGGGGCCGTCATCAAATCACCAGCCACCTGGAATAATTTCCATTCTTCAAAGTTAGTACCCAAACCTAGCATCCTCGTTTAGAAAACCCTTAAAAACGTTACTTTGCAAGCTGCTCATCTGAAGTATCAGGGCCTTCTACCTCTATGCTAACTTTGTTCGGTATCCTCTCAGTCAATGCCACTAATAAAGAGTTCATTGCATTTCTACACCCAATAAGAACTCATACTACTGAAGTCACGCACTTCCATTTCGCAATGTGTGCAAGTGCATCTTGAAACAGCCGGTCAAAAATAAATAAGATTCTAAACTCTAGCTCAGGATTAACAGGTTCATCAAAATCATTAATTATTAATGAGTTGCTTTCTTCTCATAACTCATTAACGCACTCCCACCGTGGAGATGCTTGCCACACCATCTCAACCTTGTTTATCGACCGGTCATCTTATTTTTGTAAAATAGAGGGGAAGTGATGGAAAAGCAAGGCACTCCATCCCTTCAGTCACACTTGCTGTGTCCTTCCAGAAGAGCTACACTACATATTGGAAACAATTGAGGAAATGACTAACTATATTGGATATTTTGAAGCTGTGAAAAGGAATTAATCTACCCATTTAACATCAATATTGCAACGAAGACAATAAGGTTCACAGCAGTCAGAAATCAGTTGCATCTATCAGACGTAAGCTCCACACTTTCTCTTTGCACTCTAATCGAAGCCTATGCCTTCCAATGGGCCTGTGGCGAAAATCAGAAATGTATGTGACAAATAAATACGAGAGCCGTGTATCCAACTGGGAGTCAAAATTGTTAGGTTCATAGAAATCTGAGACAAGGGGTTAGAATCGACATCTCAAACATCAATTATCCCCATCCAGAGCCACAGCAATGTACCAACTCGTGGTATCACCAGAAAGATAGATGCCCCCATATCATAACCTGATTTGCCATCTAATTTAGATGGCCCTAAAAACACTAAGACTCCAATGAGATTTTTAAAAAGACTTAGGTTGAGCTAGACGTGTTATTTCAATGTCGTTATTATATATTGTGCTCCTGCTGTCCCTAGCAGACACAGGGACAATCAAACAATTGATGAATGAGCTACTGTCATAAAAGAAGTTTAACATGAAACTTCAGCAGAAATATTATACGGATAAAGGGGTGGGGCAGCAAATAAAGTTCAGAAACAAGTGACTGCATTACAGGATGAAAAAAACAATCTTGCATAGCAGTTTAATATAGATTCATTTTATGAACAGAGTAGAAAGACGATTAGACTTTTTTTTTGTGACTATTGGTCACAGCGATAACTTGAGAACGACCTTCCGTAAGAGAAAACACAAGGCAGATATGGCTGACCATGAGGTGGACTTTGGCACCCATGCTCAGATTTACTGGGACTCATGGACTACATACTGACCCTCGTAGGTAAGAATATGTGGAAGTGAATGGTGGAGCCTAAGGTCTTAGTAAAATTTAAGAAAATTAATTTTACAGAAGAGGAGCAGATTGCTTCGGAAACTAGAAATAGAATTATTTTAGTAGTTACTTGACAAAAGACCACTAAGCATTATTCTGAAGCTAGTTCCAACATCACGAAATGGGTCTGACATGTGCCGAGTCAATGCAGCAGTGAAAACATCACAATGATGCCTTGTTAAAGAACGGAGAGAGAAAATTACAGTATTTGGCTAGATTACGAAAATAACAATCACACTGAAGAAGATGCTAGTTTGTACAAGGGATATATGGGCAGAATATGTGAATTCTGAGCTATTGATAGCCATGACCAGTCAATGACCTCCACAACTGTATTCAATATATTATCAGACTTAATTGTCTTTATTTTTCTTAGTTGCTCCTTTTGAATTCTACAAATCTTTATCCATGTTAGGGCCCAGTGGATGGTGGATAATGCACTAAAAACCTCAGCGTCTTCAGTGCTTAAGGTTGCTGTTGAGATAGATAACCTCCAGAGAACTTGAGCAATACTAAGTACTATCAGAACAGACCCATCAAACTATTGGTGTTTCGCCATGATGCGTCCCGTGCCAAGATTTTTGAGAGGATTACTTTTGAGCAAAATATGATATGGATAAAGATCAGGCACGTATCCCTTTAACTGAAATAGGATTCGGAAAGAGAATGGCTTTATGGCAGAATGCAGTGGCCAGCATATTAATGATTAGAAGTGACTTGGTTTCAAGTATATTGTGCCTTTGTTGATTTCTTGGTACCACGTAAAAGGAGTTTACTACACTGAAAATCTGTCTATAATGGCAGCAATTCAAATAGATAGAGGAGAACCGCCCTCACTGGGGGGTTCAGTGTTTTTGCGTACCCACATTATATTCTGCGGACTGAGTGATTAGAAAGGTGAATTTTCCAGAGTGCCATTAAGATCTCCTAGTTTAGGCTGTAACTGCGTCTCTGCTATCTGTAACGCAGATGCTCTCATAATTTGTGACCATACACATGTAGGTTCACATAGTATGCTAGATATGTTGTTGAAATACACAATAATCATCCATTTGAAAAAAAACAGAAGCAATGAGCTGTCAGAGGAGGAGGTATTAGGGAGGCTCCTACGCAGAGGAATCTAAATTGACAATGATGAATGAATATTGGGTATTTTTGTATCTTGACTTATAGCGTATAATCATGGTTCTTGTAGAAAGCAAACATTATTAATAAAATATGTGTAACCAAAATGAAATGATTAACGTGTATTTAAAGGCCTAAATAGAGAAACGGGTGTTAGAAAATAAAACGTGTACGTTTAAATTGTGGCTGACATGGTGTCAGCCACCTCGAGTTCAGTGAAAACTAATAAATGACTGTGAAAATATATTTTGATGAATTATAACTAAATGTACTAACAAAAGATTAATATTAATGTACTACAAAACTAATGTGTTGAAATTATTAGAAATGTTTTATATCTTCATACATTAGCATTAGTGAAAAAGCCTCAGTTTTAGTATTTTTCCGGAAGTGTTGAAATGTTATGCTGACTTTACTGAAACGCTTTTGCAAACATGGATTATTAGACATCCTGTTAAATGTTCACAGTGGAAAATTATTGTCCTGTACCGTACGTCCTTGTGATAAAAATTGCAAGTTTTAATAATGAGCTTTAGTTTCTGGTAGCAAGCAAGGTTAGCTAAATGTCATGTTCTCTGCTGCTGTTTTTACAAGGTTATATTTTTAACAAATTGCCATCTGGAGACCCGTGTGGACATGGGCCTAGCCTGAAGAAGGAACTAAGAAAAGATACATCTAAAGCACAGACAAAGTCTAATTGGTTGTCAACTATCTCACCTCATAGTCTTGTCCAACAGAAGCCTAGCTCGTAACTTTTGGGACTTTAATATAGCAACGTTCTAGGTGATGTAAGTCAGGTTAAAGTCAGTTGTCAGTTTAGATTGTGTTTCGCTTCTGTTATTCAGCTCTTGTCTATGATTCTAATCAGTTCAGATACCTTAGGCCCAACATTACTGAACTGTTGCCCTGTTCATGTTCCTGATGCTGACTGAACACTTGCTGAACCTGTGCTCCACCTTTGAAGATACTGCTGGCTGCTGTTTCTTTTAGGAGAGGTATAACCAATGTGCATTTGTTGTTCCTTTGTAAGATTTTTTCCCTTTAGAAATCCATATGCATATTTTTGTTAGCGCCATAGTTAAATGCTTTCCAAATTAACTTTTGTCATATTTTTAATTTTTGCATGTGACAAAGCCCAGCCCACACATACTTTTCAAATTAGAATTTGGTAGTTAGGATGGCCGACCCAACAATTAATTTCAATGTTTATTCATTGATTGTGACTGATTCAACTGCACAACTAATGAATTCTGTTGCTATTTTCCAAATAATTCTGTTGCCATTCTGCATAATTCTTTTGGCGTGCTTAATGGCGACTGTACTAATAAAATTGAGATTCTTCAGACACTTTGGACAGTCTGTGTTGTTTGTATATTACTATCGTTTGGTTTTGTGCATCATTTACGTGACCTTAGCACTGTCAATTTAAGGGCAATAAAAGTTTACACTTTACTAAATTGGTGTGGTGATTCATGACTACATAGGTCATGGTGCATATAAATTATTGTCTACTCATTACACATTTTGATTGTTTGGTGGCTATTGGTTCCCATTGTTTAATTGGATGATCTCATTACTTCTGTCTGAGTCAAAAGATTTGAGTCAACTTCTGAAGGTAGTGATGTCACTGCCCTATTACGTGTCACCTTAACCTAATATTAGGAGGTCACACACCTGCATTCCCAAAAATAAACACTAAACTCAACTCTCTACACATTCTCTCCACTGACCAAGTATGGAAGCCCTTTACTTAGGCCACTTGCCCGAGGATCTGGGGAAAAGGTGCTTCCTGTGGTATCACCTGAAGCCCTCTGTATAGGCCAGGAGTTAGATGGAGGTGTTTATCAGGTATGAGACAGGTAATATATATCGGAGCTGATCTGAACGGTATTCGAAATGCTGTCTAGTTTGATTTAGTTTATATAACTTGTGTTATGTTTGTATCTTCTTTGGACCAGAACTCCACCTAACACACTTTCTAGTTTATTTTGAAGAAATGAATGCATCACTTTGGAGAGTATATTACTTTTTGCTCAGTGTGAATAGAATGTTTTAACATAGGAGATTTGTTTCATGGGCTGAGGACTTCAGCTCGAAATTTAAAAGAAATGTAAGGCACCTACCCTGACTAATGTCCCAAGCTGCTGATACAGAAACACTAGCTAGTAAAAGGTTCAACCTATGGTAATGCTCTAGTTACGCTGGAAACAAGCCCCATAATCTGGTTTGATGTACTAGCTGAACCTGACCATAGGTAATCTTCAAGCATCTTTCAATATGGACACTCCTTTATACTGAAGAACTTGGAGAACAACCGAACTTTACTCTGTCCCAAAGAGTCTGCTCCTTCTGAGGTACAAATATAGAACAGCTTCCTATAGGACCCTCTATTGTTTACCACAACCCAGACACTGCCTTAATGTTAAGGATGAGGAATCATGCTTATGTTTTAATATCAACAATCATGCTATCCATTTCCATAAATCTGTATTAACATTTTTCAAAAGTGTGCGTGTATCAATATGAATTATTTATATGAAAATACATAATTGTAAATGGTTACTCAGCTAGTAAAAATGTAGTTCTGTATAAACGTGCCTGTGTGTGTGTGTGTGTGTGTGTATACATACACACACACAATGCGTTTGCTTGAGATTTATAGCTGTAGAAATGTATATCTGTGACTGTAGAACAAAGCATTACATCAAGTGCTTTGCTGTCTGTCCCATGGGTTTTACCTCTCTTTCAGAATTATTAAAGTCCACTTTCAGTGCCAAAGCCCCATCCCCTACCCTGCGGGAGAGAAGAAGAAAGTCCTGTTAAACAGTGAGATGTGCTCATGACAAAGGACTGCAAAACCTCCATTAGTATTTTTTCTTTGAAATGTGAGCTTAATGTATACCCTCATTCCAAAAGAAATAAGACTGCATACATTATACAAAAATGGCAAAGATGTGAACAGCCTTAAAAATCACACATTAAAAAGCACAATAAACATCGCTATAAAGATGGGAGTGGAGGGTACACTGTGATGAAAAGACGTGAATAATAAATATATTTTAATCTATGCTTACTGAAAATTGTCTGATTAGTGTCCTTTTAGTTGACAAAAACGAGGAACCATGATTGGCTGCCATTTGGATCAATCAAGCCACTTATACCACCCCAAAAAAACAAAAAACAAATCTTACTTCATTTATTAAGGACTGCCGGTCAAGGTGCATTGATTTGGGAGAATCAGTATTGGCCGCTGGGTCTTGGAAAAGATTCAACTCGTGATCAGAGCACCTAACAAGGCTAATAAATTGAGAAGTGACCACCTGAAGATCTGCAGGCTTCTGTGTCAACTTGTATATTTAGGAGTGTCTGCCTTAAAGCTTTGGCGTGCCCGTCTAGGGCCATGGGCTTGGGTATGGCTGACCAGGCACATCAATCTGGGAGTGTTCAGCTAGCCTCATAAATCTGTGAGTGCCCGTCTGCCTAGCCCCATGGTTTTAGGAGTGCCGGTCAAGACACATCGATCTGGGAGTGCCTGCTATAACCATGGCTCACGTGATGCCGGAGTGTCTCCCTGAATAAATGCGATGCAGTTTGCAGTTTGAAAAGAGTGTGATCAAAAACAGTCCACAACCCATCATTGCTCTTGCCCTTAAGAAAAATACGCCAGATGAGAGTGCTATCAGAAATTACATGCCACAAAAAACTGTTCGAAATGTTGCTGAACAAGTACAAAGAATTCATGGGTTACAACAAAAAGAATACCCCTGGTTTAGAAATATACTTATACTCTCATAACATATTGCCTTCAGGAACAAGGATATTTGTTTACTCCCCAATAAATCATTCTATTGCCAAGTTCCCAGTGTACACACTAAATTTTGCTAATTGTGCAAATGATACAGGCAGTCTTGGCCAGAGGTATGCCGCATAGGCGATCAGGACGAGAAAAGAGGAGGATACCGCCATCACACTACAAAAAACATAATGACTGGCAATTTTAAAAAAAAGTAAAACACAAAGAATTGCACCACCCACCTAACAGAAGCAATGTGCCTCAACAGTGGACTCTTCAGCATAGATAACAAAAGGAGAAGTTGGCGGGGGAGGAGGACAGATCCAATGAATGGACTCACAATAGTTCTCAACACCCAAGTAGAGGTCATCAAACAAACATACATTCTGGAATGCCTATTGTTGGTGATTGTTAGAGATGAAGGAGTGGACAAAAAATGACTTTTTGTAGTATACAAGGAATGGTCCCTTTAAAATGGGTTGTGTTCTGCTGAGTACTGATGGTGCAACATGGGAGGGGCCATCCATACACTCAAACTTCCCAGATGAATGACAAAGCTCTTTACATCCTCCCTAAAGCGAAAAAGACCAGCTCAAGCAGAAACTGGAGAGGATAATTACAAATCTACATATGTGGCTCAACAGATATGATGCAAACTCCTCTAAACTAGTCTGCTTCAGATGAGCAAAAGCCCAAGTCCAGTTGAGTGGCTCGGACAACATCAATTCCTGGAATCTTTCAACAACCGTTTAAACTGAATGTAGGTCATCTTTCAGTGAAACCACAGTCTATCAAGAAGTCTAAACACTTCAAGACGGTGCGGCAAAATGTGTCAATGACTAAGGAACATGTTTGAGAAAGGTCTGTCTTTCACTGACTAGTCAATTTGAAATGGTCATTAGGTAAAACAGTTTAGTAATTTAAGCAGCCGCTGCAAAGATGTTGGTGAACCCTGCAATTGAAGACTTGGATCTCAGCAAGACTATTCTGTCTTTCATCTTTCCAAGGTCAATGAAATACCTACTAATTATTTGTGTATCACTAAACAGCTGTTATTATTGTCAAGAAACAGACACATGGAGTACGAGCAGTACATAAAAACACATAACATGGCTCTGTTATATTACAGATGACATGTTGAGATTACTTTGGAAGGTTAGTGAAATAACCTTCTGTGTGTTACAGATTTCAGGCGGGAACCCTTAAATAATGCCTATTGGTGGTCTGTGGTGTGTAACTCGTCACTTGTAATGTTTCATTTCAATTGCATGTTGCAGTGGGAGGCTGTACCTATTTTGAGGTTTTCATTAGTGGCAAAGACAAGACAGTACATTGATGTTGCATTGGGAGGACATGATACTGTGCAAGTTACATCCTATCTCCACATTCAAAAGTGCATCCAGGGGTAATTCAGTGTGAGGTACATACACCCCCGGGGTGACCACTCTGGCATTTGCCAGTGGGCTGCAAGGCAGGGTGTTGCTCTGAAAGCTGGAGGGGCTGCTATGGCCCCCTTCCCCTCTCGTGGTAGTTTCCTGCATTGAGGGGGTGGTTTGCCAGGGGTACTTAAGGTTTGCAGCCCAGCCCTGCTGTTTAGTGTGTGTGAGGCACGCTGCCTCGGTCTGCCGCACCTGCACTACATTCTTTAACCAAACTTGAGAACACGGATTTCACTACACGAAAAGCCAAAACTAGCGGATTTTGTAAAGCTCACCTACGTAAGATTCAATCTATTTGACATATATATATATATATATATATACACACATATACACATATACATACATATACACACACACACACACATATATATATATATATATATTATAGAAAGCCTTCAGGACCCAGTTACACCTGCTGGCGGTGGAACAATGGCTCAAGCAGACGGCAGGGGGAGGCAGCTGCGGTCATTGAGGCCTGCCAGAAAATCCTCAAATTCACTTCAAACGGAAACAGAGGGGCGGGGAGGTAGAAAGGTGAAAGTGAAAACATGCACCATTCAGGAATGCTTTTAGAGTTTGGTGGACCGGTTGATTTTTCTTCCAGTCGAAAGAGCCGATTATACTCCGACTGTTTCCTACTAAACTGAACATTTTCCTGCAATGGAACTGACTTCCAATCTGGCAACTCCACAAAATATTGTCAGAGGTGTATTAAACAAGAAAAACTGGGAGAAATGGGAGCATGCTAATGCACAACCAGTGCCCTGTCTGGCCCACTCCATCTGTCTTACTGGTGTCAGACTGTAACTCCCACACCGAACTCCGCCATCAAAGGAAGATTGCGATTCCTCACACAGGTAATATTTGCAGCTACTACTGGTCAGTTTAAAGAAAAACAGATATGGCTAAAAAAATGTGACTTAGATGGAAGTTGTAATGCCAAAGATCATTTTTTGTAATACACCTTTAGTCTGACAAAAAATATGTTTAAAACTAACCTGCATGCATTTCTGCCACTGAGGTCAATCTGACTGAAAATGAGGGAATGCTAGTGAGTATGCATTGAACGGCAACTACCAACCGATAGGGGGCAATATTTGCAGTGCAGGTACTTGGCACTGTTCGTGTGTTTCCTGCCTAACCAAAGGCTGACAAGTGGTGGGTAAGGAATAAAGGCAGATCTTGATTTTACAACCCTCGCCTGCATTTTCAGTCAAGCCAACCAGGCAGTGCAAGCTATCTGGTTGCAAACGTCCTATAGTGGGTTCACCAAGAACTTACAGGGGCTAAAAGTTAACCCATTGCTTACCACTGGTTGGGTATGCCTGCTTATTATCCAATGGCTTTCCTTGCCCCAGATTATCTATATAGTCCCTCCTCTGGAGAATAGCCTCTTTACCATCTTTGTGAATGGCTGGATACTATCCTTCAGCTGCTCACTGTTAGGAAACTACTTTTTGTTGTTGTTTTTGCTTACGCATGCCATAACAGTGCATTTTTTTTTTTTGTTCTACTTCGCTTCTTCCCACTGCAAAAATATGCGCCCTAAGGACTTTGCTGCGGTCTGTCTAATGTGCTTTCCCCCGCCAAACTCCCTCCCTCCCTCCCATGCACTGATTGTCGCTTTCACTCTTGTGTGCTTTTCCCTCCTGCTCCTGTTTTGCTCTCGCCCATGTGCTGCTTGTTTCTACCCCACTCACTCCAGGTTGCATTCTCCAGCCGTTCCGCTGTTGTACCTCAAGTCCACCATCTGTTTTATTCTTTTAGAGGACTGGGGAGCAAACTGTGACCGTCCCCATCCTTTTTTTTTTTTTTTTTTTTTTTTTTTTAAGTTTACAGACTATCCTGGATTGGCAAGTTTAAAAAAATGGTATATGGGCTTTTTATTTTTTGGCCAGGCTCTTCAGCACCACCAAAGGATCTGGATTAGCAAACAGGTCCCAAAGGTGAGATCGATTGGCTTTGCTCAGGCTTGTAACAAACTGGACGTTCACACATTTACCTACCTACAGGGCGGGAGAGAGAGGGTCGACAGGGTAAGAAAAAAAAACTTGGGTTGCAATGGGCCTTTTATCAGAAAACTTTCCTCAATGCTTTGCATGAAGAACGGTCCTGAGATCAATCAGACGCCATGCACCTACAGGCTAGCTCTCCATGAGGGTAAAAAAATGGGGTCAGTGGCTCTGATCACCTGCCACAGATGTGGAAACAGGGTGAGTGGCTCCCTTTTTTATTATGTAAAATATATAAAAACACACTTCACAACTTACACTCATTATACTATTGTTAAAGTCCAACTGAACTAAATATCTTTGTGAAGAACAAGTGACCACGGGATCAGCCCGCCTAATATTGTCTGGTGTTTTTGAAAGTGTGAGGTTTTCCAATGTTTCAATACAAAAATAATGTATTATTCCACCGCACAACTTAACTCAGTGTCGAAGAGTAGCGTTCAGGTTAGAATAGCAACTGCACTATACATCCATGTCTTGCCCTAAACAACTCCTCCAGGGTTTTTTGTGCAAGGTATTGATTGATGTGTCATGGGCCCTTGTGCAAGGAAGGAAATGGGGTCCTTGGCCGTTGTTTTAACAGTGAGATACAGAAATCGGGTTCACTGGTCCCCTCAGGTCCCTGTGGGCCACTGTACCTGTTGCACCACCGGAAGCTACGCCTCTGCCCACGTGCACTGATCATACGTTATTAGTGCAAGTTGTGAAAATTGTACATTTCTAAACAGGTTATAATTAATTTGAGCAATATATGTTCTTTTTTTTACACATCCTAGTTTCCTGTGAGGGCTGTGGCTCACTCTGGCTTTTCATTAATTAATGACTTGTGTCTGTTATAAACATGCATTAATTGCTATGTTCTCTAGAAAGACAGTAAATTATTTGTCTAAGACCCTAATTTGGAAAATCAGGAGACAAAACATAAGGTAATTTAATTAGATTTAGGGAAGACGCGTTCTGTGGTAGTTTTTTCAGTGAAAGCTGCACGGACTCTCAGAAATTATGAAAGCCCTCTGATGGCATAAAATGGCAAAAGAAGGGCCACAGGAGGGCGGCTCATCATTCCAAGCGGGCAGGACATGAAAAACGCTCTGACACAACAATAAAGGCCACGAGAAATACTTAGAACAAAAACTCATCGGTTATTTTTGAATTGTGGCACATTATGTTTTATTTGTTCTAGTATAAATACAGGACTACCAGTCCCATAACTCAAAGGGAGAAGCATAACTGGGAAAGCTACTCGTGTCTCACTTGGTATAGCTGTACATTTATTTACATAGTTTTGCAGAGTGGACAGAACTTTTGGGCGCCAGCGTACAGCAGTGGTACAAGCCAAATACTGATTCTCAACATCAGGTTACCTAAATGCAAAAAAGTAGTAGCAAAGCCAATAGGTCTCACCTTTGTGGCTACTGGCTTTGCCAATACGTTTTGCCGATGTTGTATAGCACCAGACAAAAAACAATATATATATATATATATATATATATATATATATATATATATATATATATATACACACACACACACACACACATATATATATATATATATATATATACACACACACACTCACACACACATATATATATATATAAATATTTATGATGACCTGATGCATATGTAAGCACATGTGTCACAACCCTACTGCTGCCCAAGGCATCCTAAAAAATGCCAAGATAAGAGACGATAATCATTTTCTTTTTTTTTTTTAAATCACTCACACAAAAGCATATTTCTGAAAGTGATGCAACCATGCAGTGCTAAAAGGAAAAAAAATATTTCCCTAAATGTGAGCAGTTCAAGGATATAAGTCAGCCAATCAAAATGATGGTGATACTTCTATGTTCCAGTGGAAGGACAAACACAAGGATATAAAGGCAAACCATTGAATAAGAAGCAACAAAATAAGAGTGGCAATAATTCCATACAATGGTATGGGTCCTAAGTCCACTGTGTGTGTTTTCGTTATGATCACTATGAGGATTTTGCCTACTGGTAGCTAAAAGCTGCCAGGTAGGAAAGACCTAACAAGCATTTGCAATGCAATGGGTCTCACGTTTGCTTGAGTTAGAGCTATTAGTGTTGTAAATTTCTAACTGGACTATTCTTGCCACATAAATTGAAAACAAAAAGTAAAACTGTTGACATAAGCGAGCCGATTCAAAGTGCCACGGCCGCGGTGAGCGTGCAGGAGAAACACAAAGGGAAAAAGAAGTTCTCTCGCATTAAAACATACTGGCAAACGTGCAATTATCCATGTAACAGGGTCGATGGCCAAGGTGGTAACAAAACTGCCCCAAGGAGGGACAAACGTAAAGCATTTACAAATGATAAAAGATTTTTTTAAAGCAAGCCCATAAACGAGTGATAGTGATGGGTGTGGTTAAAAGCTTATAAATAGATTACAACATGTCCGAGCGCTTGCACGGTCGACCTAAAAATGAGAAATATTTTGGGAAAGCTAAGTTAGCACTGGAGAGCTGGAACAAATCTTTGTACAGTACAGGTACCAATACCCTAAGGTAAGTGTTGTACAGGTTTACAAGCATTTAGTAGGACACAGGGCAAAGTATCTTTCTTACACAACCGTCCAAGAGTTCACACTGCCATCCAGGGCATATGTAAACAGTAAACATTGTTTTCTACCGCATTTGTAATTACAGGAAGACCATATGAGGATGCCCACATAGAATCAGGATCACTTGAATTATGCGATTGTGAGACTGCATATTTTTCGCGTATTTATAGATTTGCATCATTTGCCACATATTCCATCATATGCTGCATAATCTGCAGATTTTAACCAAAAAGTTTTGATTCTAGCTTAAACAGTTCAAAAGTTATTAAAAACACCACAGCACATGTTGCCACGCAGTGGGAGTCCCTTTGCAAAGGGCTGACTGGTCGCCTTTCTGTTGCTTATTAACTACCATATTTGGGTGTTAAACTGGAACTAATGAGGTGCAACCAATGCCCTGACAGTATTAAGAAGTGTAAAATTACAAAATAATGAAGTAATACAATCACACAATGTGCCGCATCGTTTGCCTCTTCTTGCTGCCTAATTTAGTCTACTCTGCCACATAAGTTGGTCCTCCCCTTCCAAACAATTCCAGTGGCCCTGCGTATAATGCCCAGAATGCGTGTAAAAACAGTTGTAAACATTAAACGCCAACCAAGGACAGTTTTACTCGGTCACGAGAGCAGAACACTTTTCTTGTTGCACAAGTAAAGCATATGCAAGTGCTGTCAGAGCCCACCACAGCCTGTTACTTCTCGGTGGAGTATGCCCTTTTTAACTGCCCCGGAATCACTTTCTAGAAGGTTCCTGATCTGAAGGAAAACATCATTGGCTGTGATAGAAGAGGCTGCTGCGGGCAGGGCCGCGCGCTCTCGAGACACCGGGCTGCGGTGGCGCGCGCTGATTGGATTGGAAACGCCTGAGAGGCAGGTGAGTAATCAAACAGCAAACATTCGAGTCTAAAAATAGTGCGCCGGGATTCTCTGCACCGCAGTAAAATGTAAAAGCAAGGCAGGATAACTCAATAATGTGTACATAATGGCCACTCGACAGATGCCCCTCGAAGCGAAACGGCGATTATTATCCAGTTTGGTGCAAGCTGCATTTAACACGTCGAAAAATGTCTGTCTTTTGGAGCACATTGGTAGCTCTTCATGCTTCATTACTCTACGGCTATCCAATGTTCACGCTTTGTCTGTTTCCTGCTGAGACATGGAGTGACCCCTGACCTCGCATACCTGCCCAGTCAGTGTCTCTTTACACACTGCGCTGCTCACCGTGCCTGGCCGGACGCTCACACCAATAAGGCATGCGGCCTCCCGAGGACTGACATCAAAGAACCATTGCACACCCAAAGGTCACTCGAAAGGGAAGGAATTTAATTCACCTCCATACATTTCAAACCCATGTATTTCTCTTTTGTAGCCGAAGTGCTCTTTAAGGTACAAGAGCTAAGACCAGAGCAACTAGACTGGTGTTAATTTTAATTCTGTGAAAATATCACATTGGTTAGGTCCTGTTTACAAACCCATGCACCACAGTACTTTAGCAATGGGATAACACTTTCATGCGAGTCTAGGAATGCCAGTATTCGATTGTGCCTGTTCTGTGGAGTGAAGATAAATTGGTGACAAGTAAGGGCTATTTAGTTAAAAGTAGATAAAGGATAACAAATTAAACAACCATTGGCAACGCCAACAGGTCTTGCTTTTTTGACCTACCGGCCTTGCCAATGCTTCTTGCTGATGCAGTGCAATAGAGGCCAAAAGAGAAAAGAAATGTGATGAAGAAACTCTTGCATGAGCGTGTATGCCTTGTGACGCCACTGTCAGCCGCGTCATTGGTGACCAATGAGTGCTCATGTATCACCCACCACGCATGCACACACCCAATTTTATTCATTTTTTCTTTAATCGTTTCAAGATGGCGAATGCCACTTAGGGTGATAAGTTAAAATAAAAAAATAAAAAAATGTATTTGCATAAAAGTGCTTTTCTGAAGGTGGAGTGACCCAGCACCAAATAGCAACTGCTGGTCCTTTCAGGAAAAAAAAATTCTAGGACTGCAAGGATTGTGGGAGCAAGAGTGGAATGAGTGGGGAGAGTGGGTGACAGGGAAACAACCTCGAATGAGCAGAGGGAGCAATGGACGACGATGAAGCGGAGATGGGAAATAATAGATAAAATAATTAAAAGTTGGGGCAGGAAAAACAATGGACAGGGTGGAAGAAGGAGAGAGCAGCACCCAGCGCATCTAACGGGCTGCAAGAAGCAGCACATTTGGGAAAGAACAAGTGGGGAAGTGGAAGTAACACAGGGGAGCAGCACAAGAGAGAAAGAACACACATGCACTCTCATGGAGTACTTAAAAGGAAAAAAGTAACTCCCTAATTAAGTCAGCCAATCAAAAGGGGTGATAAAGAAGCTATGCTCCTGGCAAGGGACAAACAACAGACAAGCAAACATATGAGAGTGACAAAGCCAGCGAATGGTAAGCAACAGGCAGGCTCCAAGTCCACTGTACATTTTTAGTGTGCTGCAGAAGGAGATAAAAGGAGAAAAAAAAAGAGGAGAGGTGGAAAGCAGGATCTGCCTTGAGATGATCTAATGTCAGACTATGTAGTGGTGGGGATACTCTGCAGGCGTTGGAGTGCAGGGGATGTAGAAATATACAACCATCTGCATTCAGTGCCTACACATGCATATGTGTGGCTTAAGCAAGGTTACCAGATCACTCCTTGTAAATGGTAACGCCAGGTTTCGATCTTGGACTTTCCTCTTACAAAATGTTTTATGTGCACTGGCCTAATTCTTCCAGTTAAACCGAACCAAGACTATCCTTCTCAGAACACTTAAAATTGTAAAAAGAAAATCCCCAAAGTGGAAAAATTGTGTCTCTGTTGACACTGAGTGATCTCGTAAGCTTGTGTAAAGGGAAAACCTATCTACAAAGCAATGGATTGCTGCACACAATGGGGTTTTACACAGTTGATGCATAAGCGCTGAGACAGGTGGGGGGTTAGTGCAGTACAAACTCAAGGGCAAGCATTTACAGTGGAAAAATAGAGTGCTGGTGAAGCTGAAAAGGAGGGTCGGGCAGAGATGGGAGCAGCAGAGTGTGAATAGATAGGAGTCAGAACTACTGAGGCATAGATATGTATATCTGTAGTTACCTGTGACAAGTAGTGATTGAAGGGGTGGGTTTTATAGTGAAAAAAATGATGGAGTCTGGCAGATCCGGACTATCCGGACTAGGATGGTGGAAACATAGCAGAAGAACACCTAATACCTCAACAACCCCATTCTGCATTTCATCATTTCCAGTCTGAGGATTCTGCTGCCACACCTTGCCATGCATGCTCCATAGAAGGTCCTAATCTTAGCCACTAAATTCAGTACAGCAGGTTTAGAAAGTAATGTGGATGGGCTGTCTGCACCAGTTGGGTCATCTGAAGATTGGTGATTCAGGTTAATAGATCATAGAATCTGGGGCGCACTTTCATGAATGATGGTGAAAGAAACAGCTCCTACCCCAAAGTCAAAAAGCTGGTCAGTGGTTAGGGGAAGAAATGGCTCACAAACGGACAATGCAGCCTATCTACGAGAGCAGGATCTGGAGGTATTGTGGCTAACCGCATTCTTTACCACTACACAACTTGGCAGGCTCACTTGACCGACAGGCCTGCTCAGGGACCAGTCAAGTCAGACTGGTGATGGTGATGGCAACCTTTTAAAACCACACCAAAGGCTGTACAATACCCAAGTTGCTAGGAGGACAGTGATGCAGGAAGCATGCTAGAGTTCAATGGACTTTACATGTAGGAGTCTTTAGGCTCTGCCCCTCAAGTACATCTCCAGAGCACCCCAACAGCAGTAATGCGGCCAGTACCCAAAAGTAAAGGTGTCAAAACAAGTACCACGCTCTAGAGAAAACAGTAAAGGAATCCAGTTGGGGGGGGGCTGTGTAAGGTAGTCATCGAGGAGCACTTCAGATGGTATTCGGCTGGCTAAAAAAAAATGAAGAACTTCAGTATGATACAGCTGGGACAAACAGGTACAGACTTTTGTTTGTACAGACTGTGGCCGAATACCAAGATGATGGGTTTTAGAGCACTTCAGTATGGAAAGTATGTGTATACCTGTGGGGGGTGGCTGTGACAATAGCAGGCTGTGTTCTTGGGGATCAGAATGTGCAATAAGAGATAATTTGGGGGATGTATGAGAATACCGGTATGACGTGTTGGGGTGGCAATGTACCATTATGGCGATAGCAGTATACATGTGTCAGGATAGAAGTGTGTGTTGTGTTAATGGGATTCCAGTATAGTGTATGTGAGTAAAAGAGAATGCGCTGTTTGGAAATAGCGACACAAGGTTACTGCATAAACTGTGCAGTTAGAGGTATTGCATGTTGGGGGTCACCCAGTATGGGTTATGTGAGGACAGCTGTATGTGGTGTTTAGCGAGACCACAGTGGATTCTGTGAGAATACCACAGCAGTGGGGATGGTGTAAATAAGGGTTTTGAAGTACAATAATGTGGCCAGTGTCTCGTAGAAGCACAGGGGGGTGCACATGTATGGCTTCACCTTGTGTGGTTGTCACAGTGAATCTAAATGGTGTGCAGCAGCAGTATGTTTGTGTAAGGGCCACAATGGATTCACCACTATGACACTGTGGCAAGCTTCCAGACACATCAGACCCTGAAACCAGGCCTTATATTTATGTTGTTTATTGTGTATTGTTTTAAAGTTATGGTTGTACCTCTGAGTCACTGCGGTTTATTCGTGGGTGATTTGTTCGCTTGCCAGGTGTTTCCCTTTGCTCTTTTGGCATCTCACCAGCAGACAGATTCAACAAATTCCTAGCAGCCCACTGCCACGCAGATTCCACTGAAGTCCAATCCACTGACATTTTACACCTGTGGACTTCACCTGACTCCTGTACTGTACAGCACTACGCCCATGAGGGCTGATCCGGGAACAGTGTATCCTCCCACATGGAAACAGACTATGTATGTGGTATTTCTATAGCGCGAACCCACACCAATGGCAGTGGAGCTTAGAACAGGGCCAAGGGCAAGCATAAGGTCAACCAGTGACAGAAGAGGTAGCTCTGGGTGCGGATGGTTATTGCGCTGTGATGATGCGTTTAATACGTAAGTGCACCGTCAACTCTTAGGTAAACTGTAAAGGTGTTGGGGGGCGAGGGGGTCCTGATGGATATAATCTTTCGCCCTTCTCCCTTGTTAAGCCACCAATTCAGAAAGTAGGTTCGGCGATTCACCAAAAATCCTTGTTCCCCATCCGAAGGCACAAGCTACTGCAACACGCGGCCACGTTTATTTACAAATCTGTTATTTTTAGATTTAAAAACATCTAGTTGTACAGACGCCACCTTAGGACGAAACAGAACAGAAATGAAGAAACACCTATTAAAAAGTTACCTGTTTTAACTTGCTCTGACATCCTTGCTGTGAGAAGAGAAGCTAGGTGTCGACTCGGATTTAGGAACTAATTCGTGGGTGTCTGAAGTAATAAAGTGAAGGTGTTCACCTACGAGTGTCACGTTCAGATGGACGCCCAGCGTCCTTGTGCTCCTCCTGGGCACGGAATGTTGGGGCGCAGGTGTCCCATTGGGCGGCAGGTGCAAAGCTGGGGCTAGGTATCTGCTCAGTTGAGAATAGGAATGTTGACCCGCAGGGATGCTTCGAGGGACGCTTGACTAAACACCCCTTAAATGAAGTCTCTTTACTGGCTCGTTTGTGAAGGTAAAAGCTCTTAGGTGCTGAACTTCCGTTGCGTCACGTAAAGTCATTCTACTGAAAATATACAACAAGGTAGGCCCGAAATGAGAATTCTAACGAGTTAGTTTCATGTCTCTTGCTTGGCAGGACAACTGGCTCAAGATGTAGTTTAATGGCAACACGAGCATATGATGATGAAGTGCCCATTGTCAAAACAGTTACCCAGCGCTTAATTTGTAAATAAAAACGTGCCGGTGCCCAAAGATCTCCCATGTAAAACGCAGCTGCTGCAATTAAAAGTACGAGTACGGGGTTAGGGTAATCCTGAAACCATCTCGGGCCTCTTAAATCGATTTACAGACAGTCCCTGCCCTCTTAAACTCACTCTTGCGGATATCTGCTTTCTCCCTTTGTGACGCTTTTTCGTTTTTCTCTTTCTCCGTTTTCCCATATGTCTTTTGGTCGCAGTAAATGCATGAGGCAAAAAAAATCAGTGCTAGCCCTCAAAATGATGTGCCATACCCAACACAGGAAACCACCGGCTCAAATTAAGCACGGCCATTACATCAATGTGTTAAAACAGAACATTACATGTCCTATAATTACATAATCCTCTGTAATCGTATAGGTAATTCAAGAAATCTATTCACCTTTATTTGAGGAGATATTAATGGACAAAGGTCCGAGGTCCTCTGTTAGACAGAAAGATGGACGAATCTATTTTGTGATGGAAAGAAAGTATTAACTACGGAAGGAAATTACACAAAATGAGTCAATACCAAGTTAAGCAAATTCGTCATCACTGCTAATTTGAGGGCATAAATTCGCGTGGGTTAGAAAAAAAAACCTTGAATCAAGTGTCAAGTCACCCAAAAAGTCATGTGGACAGTTAGTCATTCTATAAACAAATGGTAACATGCAGCGATATTAAATTATATGTATGAACATTACTCAAGCATGGGTATCAAAATCTACAATCTTTTAAAAAATGTTGTGCGGACAAACCCACTGTTTACGCTGCAGAAAACTAATACCGTGTAGGAAGTATGTTTGCTTTTGAATTTCGAAAGTTCATTTTTATAGCACTTAGCTAATTAACCATTTTCCTCATAGGTATAGCTACATCGCTTTAAGATTTTTTTAAAATAAAATATTGGTAATATCTGTTCACGTGCTGGTGACTCGAACTGTAAATAGATAGTGGAGTGCTACAGGACTCTTTTACACCCACGTCACAAGAGGCAGCCAATAGCAATGGCCTGTAAGTGGACCTAAGAATACTTCGAAGATAAAGAGAAGCTGAAATGTGGGAGCAGGTGGTCCTCATTAGCCACACTGTGGGGGGTGGGGGTAGCACGGAATAAGGGAATTCCCAAGCTGCTGGGACCAACCTTCCTTGTTTGAGACTGGAAACTCATGTTTAAGAGATTGGTGGAGTCACGCTGGGAACACATCAGTGAAGCCTGCTGGGAACTGCGACCCCACCTGAGCTGGAAGCGATTACAAAAACCTCGCTCCAGGGAAGGGGCCTCAGATTTATCAGCAAAGAGACAATTAAGTCAGAGTCAGGATAAGCAAACTGGTGTATCCAGTCAGTGCTGTTTGGTGGTGGTGCTTACCTCTACATGTACATCTCTGGACGACAACCTAATGCTTCAACTACTGTGGGCCATGGGCTCCATAGTAAGGCTACTGACCGTAGAAGCCAGCTGCATTCTGCACAGGTTAGAGCCAGAACAGAAATTAGAAGTATTTCCCTAGGGAACTAAAAAGCACGGTGAGCATAGAGATAAATGGGCTAGTAGGAACCATTCTGTAAACTGCCTAAGGTCACTCTGGGTTGTAGCTGGCCATCAATCCTGGTTAGCAAGTGTGTAAACAGCAAATACAGCTCTTTAAAGATGATCTACTAGGCACAGACTGGGAATATTACATTTGAGAAATGTCTCGATCATATCTGCAGGACATGTTGGAAGATGAAGTGCTGGAAACAGGACATCTCCAAACAAATGCCTCCATAAAAGTTACAAAAATAAAGGGTTGGCAAAAGATTTTGAGCCAGCGGTTTTATTTGACTGAATGACAGCAGCTTTACCTATTCCATTTCACCAAACAAGTTGACTATTAGTTCTGCACAACTTTGCAGCAAGACTACCAGGACATCCTAAACGCTAGCGACAGACCTTGGGCCCTGATTCACAGAATTATTTTCTTATCTCGCATACAAAGATTAGCAAAAGAAGCTAACTGCCCATTAATAGACTTGCAGTTGGGAGGTGCATTCAGCACACAGGACATTTGATCTCTGTGTGTGTACCCAGAGTTGTGCACCCAGAGTTGTGCATATGGAGATCGGCCAAATACAATACAAACATCTTGTGCACAATCTAGGCATAACATTTGAAAATTATACCCATCAATCCCAAAAACAAGCGTGCCCTAAATTGAGGAACCTTGTAGTAGGGATATGTACGCTTTCCATAAGCAACCTTCCACTTCAGTAAGGAGCTCCAATATGTTGCCCGTTTGACATTCAAGGGCGTGAAGAGCCATTGCTGGTATCTTAGCTCCATACACCCTAACAAAAGAGACCACGTTGTTATGTTTTTTAATACAACAGGAAAATGCAAACATTGGACATCATTTGGAAATGTTGGTATAAAATAGCACTGGCATGATGAAACCCATAAGATCTGAACTCAAGTTAGGAGAAAAAAGAAAGGGTGTTTTTCTTCTGAAAACACGTAAATCCCGAACAAAATACCGATTTCATTAGCTAAAAATACACACAAAGGTTTTAACAATCGAATTAAGCCAATCCCTCTCACCTTAGGGGATAGTAATGTAGAGGCTGTGGCAAAGGTGCTTGGAATGGCTGGAACAGCAGAGACAGCAAGAGCCTTTATTGATGTAGAGTCTTTCCTTTCGAAATAGACATTTTGAGGAGAACTGGGTGTAATGTGTCATTAGCAGGCAATGGGGATTATTAATGTGTGTCAGACAAGGCTGGTGCATGAAACAATGTCAAGAAACATTGTAGACCTGTTTGGACACTAAATGAGATCTTTTGGGATCAGTCCCCGCCCTGCTGACAGACGCTTCTATGTTGTGATACTGTTGTTCAAGATATCATTCAACATAAGTATTTTGACGTAAATATCGCTCACAAACATATAGTCGCATTGTATTTAATCACAGAAAATGTACATCTCATGGGGCCATATTTTTGCACAAAATATTTAGGACACAATACTTACGTTAGACAATATTCTGACACCATAACAGATATCTAATTTGATCTAAGCAAAACTTTCAAAATAAATACAAAACGTACATTGAACACTGCACCTTTGAGAAATCCCTTTTTAGGGTCGAGCCTGCGTCACATGCGCTTGCACATGCGTTTTGCTAGCGAGACGCTTTAGGAATTAAAAAGGGCTTGGAGCCCCGTCCACGTCATGTCAGTGTCTTTCATTGGTTCGTGGGGCTGCCTGTTAGAATCTGCTTGATTTCATTAGTGGAAGGCACGCATACGTCATGCCTTTTCCGGTGGTTAGCCCTCCTCGAGCGCATCGACCAAGTACAGAAAACATTAGAGGCTCGCGGTTTTCTGACCGGTTCGTGGACTACTTTTTCTCTATTTTTGCAGCACAATCTCGCTTGGCAGAAGTCGAGCGCTTTGCATAATATCGACCCTGTTACACAGTTAATTGCACTTTTTCCGGTTACGTACATAATTGCACTTTTGCTGATAGGTTTCTTTACGAGTGAAAAGTCCGGTTGGGAGTTTACAAAGCTATTAGCTCTAACACGAGCAAACGCGAGACCCGTTGCATTGCAAATGCTTGTTTTACTGTTGGGTGCTGGGATAGAAGGTCCCATGTAAAAGAGAGGGGGGGACACTTCAATTCACGGGTCACAATTTTATCATTCACCTAAACAAAAGAAAAGAGACTTCCGATTTGGCTGTGGTGTTCCACCACAAAGATTAAGAAACGGAACCTGCACCCAGGAGGGCAAACACACCATAAGCCAACATCATATCTTTAACCAGAGTTCAAAGAGATATGCCACCATCCACAATTTCCAAGAAAGCAATGAGGGAGAAAGCTGACACAGGCTCCAATTACACTGATAGTACACATTCACTCCAGTCAACCTCAACAGTCTTGACGCACAGAGCTTTCACAAAACCACAACCACTATTCTGAGTAAACCAGCCAGGCACCCTACTCGCCAAAACTTCTGAGAGCACCGACTTTGCACATCAAACATAAAGATAAAGGAAACAAAGAACAAAAGCTGCTTGTGGGCGAACACATCTCAATACTGTAGCCTCAGCATTCAGTCTGGAAATGTGTTGTTCGCACACAATCACTGCCTTGTGTCAATATTTGCTCAAATTCACGTGAGAAAGCAGTATGAGAATAAGAACAAGTAAACTCCATGCCTACAGGTGCAGCTGAGTACTTATCAGGTGAGTGACGCACGTGAAGACATTAGCTGTGTGGCTCAGGTGGATCCAATGTCCACAAACCAGTCCTCTGTTGGAGCTTGCAATAGGATGGGAAAAGAGCAGACACCATGTCCATGGACTATAATATGGTAATCAACATATAGTTGCACAGATGACTCTAAATTTCTAAGGGAGTCAAGTTCAATAAAAATACTTGTGTGGAAGAAAGTCTCAGTTGAGTGTCAGGCAACCTGTCCACCAAGTCCTGTTCCTCTTTCTCTCCTTTTCTCTTTCCACTTTCAGGGATCACAGCACTCCCTGGGAACTCAGGGTTCACAGATGAGGCATGCTTCCCGTCTACTGTTTGGGCTTTCAGCGAAGTTTCCAGGATATCTGCACAGCCGAAATGTCCCAGGACAATATCTCAATTCATGAGTCTATGGGGAGGATGTTTAACCTGAGGATGAGACACGAAACAGGAAGCCAAACACACTGTATCTTCTGATTTCAGAAAATGTAAAGGTTTAATTCTGTCAATCACCCTCTCAGAGCCCACCCTCAGTCTGCAGAACCCATTTTCACAGGCAGTCTAGACCAGAAACGCATTCTAGGGGCTGAGATGTGTCAAACATCAAACAGGATGCTCGATCAGTAACTAAATGATGCAGTCCAGTGGTCAATGTGCACGGAGAGGTGATGAGGTTTATCTGGAACCAATTGCTGAGACTGTTAAATCACATGTGCACCCAGTGGCAGCAGCACATGGTCAATTTCACCCTTGTGCTAACCGGACAACTTCTCTGCCACCTCAGCAATCACAAATAAGAAGGTGTGAGCAGCTATCAATCCCCTTTCAAGTCCAAATTAGGTGATGTTCTTGAAATAAATGTGAACTAAAACAGCTGGTAAACAACAATTAACAAGTTTGAAAATTGTGGAACACATTTGTGAGCTAATTTGGGATGGTAGTAAACAATAAGTCGTTTTGGAAGAGCCACAGTGCATGGATATATGACAGAGGCGCACTGGGGTGCAGAATGGTCCATACATGGACCTCATTTTTCTTAGTCAAACTATAAGAGCTTACTTTGTACTCATTACTAGATGTGCACAGTTGTTACTCTAAACTAAATTATGATGCACTGGCCATGGCAACTTCTTCCTGAATTTTCCCAAATTCATGGCTCCCGGCTAATCCTACAGGGAGCAGCAGGTAGAAGAATGATCAATTTGGAGCACGATCAAATGATTAGACAAGTTATCCAGTGAATGTCACGATACATCTCAAAACCCTAGATGACAAACAACAAAGCAATAACCTAGAATGCCTATTGTTGTTGATGGAGCCCTACTGACCCATGCCCGTACCATATCTATATCTTAGGAGGTCCTATGATCAGCAAATTTATCATGCATTTCATCATCTCCTCCACTGTTTCTGAAACTTTCCCCAAAGACTGGAAACATGGTGCAGTCATGTCTCTTGTCAAGAAACCCTCAGAAGGCCCCACCGAGCTGAGCTACTTGCACCCCTACCTCCTTTCTAATGGACCCAGCAAAAGTAAAAGAGAAGGCAATCAAAAGTCAACTTAGCAACCACCTAGAACTTCATGGTCCTCTCAACTACACCCAATCTGGCTTTCGCAGCAACTATAGCACAGAGACAGTATTAATCTCTGCTACAGGCAAGATCCGCACTCTTCCGGACCGAAGAGAAACCACTACTCTCATACTACCAGACCTTTCCGTTGCATTCAACACCATGTCACTCTCCAGCGTCATGAAAAGACTACATGCTTAAGGCATCCAAGTTCAGCTCTCAAATGGATATGCTCCTTCCTCACAGAGAGAACACAGAGTCAGACTCCCATCTTCCACATCAGAACCCAATGAGTTGATCTGCAGACTCCCTAAAGGATCATCTCGAAAGTCCTACGATGTTCAACATTTACATGACACCACTCGCCAACGTCATCAGAGCACACATCTTTTCCATAATTTCCCTCGCTGATGACACCCAGCTAGGCTTCTCAATGTCCGACAAGTCCTCCATGACAAGGTCCAACGTCAACAAATGAATGATCTGCGTAGCGTAATGGATAAAAAACAACTGCCCGAAACTCAATTTGGACAAGACAGAAGTGTTGATCTTCAGGAACAAAAACTCCCCCTGGCACTCCTCCTGGTGGTAGTCAGAGTTCGGTCCAACAGCTATATCCTCTGGCCACGCAAGAAACCAAGGAATCATCTTACACAACAAACTCAATATGGCTTCACAGGTGAACACAGTCTGCTCCCCCTGTTTCTACATACCACAAATCCTCAGAAAAATATTCAAATGGATTCCCAAGACTAACAGGTGTAACCGTTATTCAAGCCTTAGTTAATAGCCGACTAGACTACAGCAACACACTCTCTGCTGGAATCTCCAACCACCTCCTCCACTGACTTCAGACCATCCAGAATGCCACAGCTAGACACATCCTGGACCTCCACCATCACACCACACCTGGGACAACTCCACTGTTTACTGATTCATAAACTCTACCAATTTAACCTCCTCAGACATGCATACAAGGCACTAAACAACACTAGACCAGCATACCTCAACGGCCGCCTTCACTTCGACCTACTCACTAGACTTCCTTCCTGGTTTTACTGTCACCCAATCCCCTACCTTTATTCTTCCTACATCCCTCACATTGTCATCATGCGCTCCTTCCTTTAAATCAAACCAGACAGAAACAGGCAGGGACAAGGATAGAGCAAGATAGGCATGGCACTGCTTTTAGCATAACCTTAACGCACATAGCTCCATGCGCCCTCAGAATATTGGCACCCTTGTGCCAACATGATAACTTCTCTGCCACCTCCGCAATCACAAATAAGAAGGTGTGAGCAGCCGCCCATGCTAAACACCGGCCCTGCAGACGCAGACCTTTGTCGCAGGACCTCAGTCTATCACAACGTCCCTGACATTTAGCTGGCATCTTAATAAACTCCCCCTTCAATGAACAGCCTCGGCGTCAGCAAACAGACTGCAAAAAGACACTGAACAGAACACTGGCAAGGAGTCCTTCTGAGGGGTTCACCTTTCTCCAGCCCCCAGTGATAGAGTCCTTCCCTGCCCAGATACCATCTACGGTGCAGCTGCCGAGGGTCAAACAGATCCAAATGTAACCATTATTTCAGTAGCAGAAATAAATAACTTTACAGTGATCCATCAGAGACTGCTGCAGAAAGCATGGAGCAGAAAACTCGTCCAACTATTCAAACTTATCCGCACCATAAAGGCAGACCAAAGCTGCTTTGGTACAAACACCAGTCCACGGCTCATATCAAGTGGGTTCAAAAGACCCAGTTGTAGACTTTTGGGGTCTTTGGACACTGAACTACGTATGTGGTCTGCGGGGAACACACATTCCAAATTGCACTGGTCAAACCAAAATACAAACTTAATTAAATAAACAACTGATAGTCTGAGGAACCACTTCCTCGGTGCAAATGAAAGTTGCTTCAAGGTAGCCAGGCACTGTCCTTAAACCAAAAACTCCTGAATTCTGATTTTTGGGCACGAAATGTAATCCTGCACACAAGCAAACATCAACACCCTCATCTCTGAGGGCGCAGGCAGACTTGTGGCGCTAGCAGAAAGTGTCACCCTGTCCAACCTTTTTCGGCCATTTCATATACTTCACAATAGCAATATTTAACGTACAGGTCCGGCTTGTCATGTGATACAACACTGGCCAGTTAAGTGTCTAACAAGGGAAATTTCCTACAGACCGTTAACTGCGAGTCGATTACCAATGCTGTCTAGTTAGATGAGACCCCAACAGCTGTTACCAGGATGTGGGCACTTACAGATGAATGGTGGGAAACAAATACTTTATGTCAGGGATGCATTATCCCAACCCCCAAAGTGTGCACCAGTTAGGTCTTCAAGACACTACATGATATTCACAAGATGATCCTCATGCAGTTCAGCACTACAGAATGTAATTTACTTTGTCAGTGGGTATTCTGAAGACGCTATAGATTTACACTTTTGATGCCTTCAGTCTGCCACCCATCTCTTAAAATCTTTCAAAGGTACTAGAAGGAAAGGCACCTTGTAAAATCATAAAAAAATAAACTTCAGTAAATACTATTAATCAACAACCCTTTGCACAGTTATGCAAACAGAAATTAACATACAGAGCATTGCAGAGGGATAGGTACCTTTTATTAACACAGAGTCTCCTCTTCTGCTCCCCCAATAAAATGTTAGTCATTGTGAGCATTTCCTGGGTGCACCTAGACTCCGCAGAGCTATGAAAAGTGGACAGCAGTCTTCAGGGCAGAGCTGTGCCTGCCAAGTGTTGACAAGACCAGGCCGGCTCATGTCATTTCAGTGCTCCCAGGAGAAGGCTCTTGAAACCAAACCCCAAACAAGAGACTAGTATGCGGTCTGCACCATGTGCTAAAAGAAGCACTCAACCTGTCAAAGGCGCACCAGGCAGAGGGCATCCCACGACAGCTGTACACACCTGGGCTTCCCAGCCAGACATCACCAAGGATGTCCTACAAGTAACTGCATACACAAATAACAGCTGCAAGCAGCTGCTTAGAAGAGACAGGGGCTCACCTTTTATACTCTCTCTTATCGTGACATGAGTTGCCATTGATGAACTACGTAGTTAACCAGCACTGGCAAAGCTAATACGTCTAGGCTGCATTTTGAGTCTTCACAAAAAAAAAAATCCTACTGCACTGAAAGAAAATAAAAAAATGCATGCCTTCTATGCAGAAGGCACCTATGAGGTAAATAATTCAACGTATTAGGAGTTTGTGCATGTCGGGGTTGTAAAATAGTTCCTCAAGCAGCAGGTCGGTGATGATACATCAAAACGCCAATAGCAAAAGATGAAGGAAAAATACCCCTCCTGGTGCAGCCAAAACCCATATTATGTATATCTTAAAGAATTGGTTACAAGAGGTAAGTAGGCAGCGGTTTGTCAATCTATGCATAAAAAGGCAGTTGGCTGTCACTCCATCCAATGACAAATGTATTGTCTGTTCTAGCTTGAAGCAGCATCAGCAAGAGCGGAAAAGGCATCAAAAACCAGGAGGACTTAAGGCCAGAACGGGACAATGGCGGGTCCCTGTGACATAAGAGCAACCTGCGAAGGTCTGCATCAAGGAAGTTGCTTGGTGAGTGTTATAAAGCTTCCAAACCTTTGGTTATCAAATTTATAGGTTGCTGTTGACATCGCAGCAGAACAGATGGCCAATGGACTCATTCAATTCTACTGATCGAGTATGCACACAAACGTACTAGATACAAGTGGCAGACTACGGCCATCAGAGAAGCATGCTTCACCATCAGTGTCAAGTCCTGCTGACAAGTCCGAATGTACTCGTATGTCTATTTCCTCATCACCATCCACAGCACATCATCTAATTCATAGCACAGTAGTTTTAGTGCCTACCAGTAACTCTGTAAAAATGGCTAGGGTGGATTTTTTCATAGGTGTACCCAAGGTGGCCAGGATGAGGACTGCTGTCGGTGGAAGGTCAGTGCTTGTGGAAGGAGATCAGATTCAAATCCCCATTTCCCCATCTCAAAAAATGGCGAGATGTGTAGTAAGTACTGGAGGGCTACGAAGAGACGGGCATGGTGAACACTATTCTGCCTGCGCATGGCCAGACCCAGCCACCTTCTTTTCCATATGCTAGAGCAGGCGCATCTGAGAACTTGGGAAGAAAGGCCTGGTATTGACTATGTTTGCTTGTTGAAAGCAAGAAAGCGCCCCGTTTATGACAGAAGTTAACAACACTAGCCTGGCCTTCTTGTATGCCCCTTGGTACAGCCCCCCCCCCTTTGGGGGGGGGGGGTTATAGCTGGACCATGGGCCTTAGTGGAGTCCATCCCCCAAGGAGCAGAACCCGGACTTGGCAGGCGTAAGGGAGGGAGATAAGGCAGGCAAGGAAGGTTACTGGTTAGGAAATGGGACACTGGGTCCAGCCCGGTCATAAATTTAACAAAAGGAATGTGGCTGGGAAGGTATTTAACTGTGGGCGCCTGGCACGGGCCCTCTTTCTCATGGGGATTCTATACAAATTATCTGAAAAATACGGAGGATCGGAGTGAGAGTCGTTGAGTTGGTGACAGATTTGCGCAGGTCCGGGGGGAGGTCAAACACACGAAGGGGCGAAAAGATTGGTGAAGGCTAGGCGATGCAAATGCTAATGTGTGTTTTCCGTTATAGGATACAATGAAGGAAGGAGTTCATCCACGAGGTGGAAAAGGCAATGTTCACCTGAGCAAAGGCAGTGACAGTAGTGGGGCAACCCGGGTCAGCAGTGGCGTATAAAGGGTACAGGAGAAGGAATTAAGGGTCAGGGACAAAGTATGCAAGGTAAGTCTGGAAACTTTTATAGAGAACAGTGGCATTTCCGGATAACCTTGCCCAGGGTGATCGCGTCACAATACCGGGTCACTTGACAACAAGGCAAGAAGGACAATAGGAGGAGTGGTGGGGCACAAGGATATGGTTAACAGTATTTTACCCCCAAGTAGTCAGATCCACTAACAATGGCAGCAAGCCAGATGCTGCATCCTACAGGGTTTGCCTAAATTCCTGGTTTGTATGTACTCACTAATGGTAATTTACTATGGGGTGAAGTAGTGTGGCATAGAGTACAGTGGTGATGTATTCTGCTGGCAATGGTAATTTTGAGCAGAGGTATGGGAATGAGGTATACAAAAAAACAAAATAAAGAATAAGGCTCACACAAAACAATATGAAAATGCACTGGTTACAGGGGAATGGGTGCATAATGTATTTAAAGGGATGAAGGAGATGTGGAAAAGCACAACCAAGAGGGATTGAAAAGACTGATATGCAAAAGGGGAACATGTGCAAACAATCACCCAACAACAATTACCAAATGCAGTGTTTCTGGTGGGTCTTTTTAGGTACTCCCCTTAAATGGAGGAGCACATCAACCAGTTACACAAGCGGTGATGCACGTGCGTTACGGTTGAGACCCCTATCCTTAGCATTATTTACCCTTTAGGCTTTTAGGGTGACCCAAGGGGGTGAAACTACAATAAGTCAAAAAAAAAAAAAACTTGCCTCAACAACAGCATTGTCTTTTACTGTTAGGTTCTCACTTTGCTGGACGGACGGCAATCTCTACAGCAGGTGCATAGTCCTCGTTGGCAGGGGAGTTTGCATTAGAAAACCCATCCGGCTGGCTGTAGTGGGAGGTATACCTGGGCCCTCTTCTGACTTGGGTGGCTGTGCAAGGCACCTTGCTGAGGGTTTGGGGTGGAGGGAGTTGGGAGATACTGAGCGCTCTCCGCTCCTTCTTCCCCCTTCCCCAGTGCGCCACATCGGTGCAAGGTGGGTCAAGGGGAGTGCGGTATGGCATAATATAGGCCTGGTGAAAGGCAGAAAGAGTAGTAGGTTTATAAAAAAAAAAAAAAAAAAAAAAACACACACATCTGATCAGGGGAATGTGAAAGGCAGAAATTGTTGGAGGTTGGTGCACGTAAAACGGTTTTCAATTCCAAGTATGGGTATAAGTCAAAGTGCGGCAAAACAAATGCTATAAGGAGTAATTTTATATTGGGGGATTCAAAAGCTTTTAGGTCTGTGGTGAAATGGGAAGGGATTGAGTTGCCTCTCAGGCATCCTCAGGTTGTCATCATTGTTCTAAGTAGGTGAGCACAGTAACGTTTAACAAAAGATGTTAGAAGAAGAATTTTCACAGATGGAAAATAAAGACTATCACACAAAATAAAGGGGAACATTGGCAGGTACTCAGGCGGAGGAAAGTTAACCTGGACACAAGTAAGCACTACTCAGTGACGAGCACACATGTGAAGGAAAGATGAGTGGAAGTTAACCTGGACACAAGTAAGCACTACTCAATGACGAGCACACATGTGAAGGAAAGATGAGTGGGTAGTCAAAGCGGCTTGAGGGCATACAACGTGCCAAAGGTAACTCCGCTTAATACCGTAATTTCAAGGAACAGTAGGAGATGCCTAGCAGGCTTTTAATGAAAAGGAAAAAAAAAAAAAAAAAGCATGGGGTAACTCTTGGACATATCAGGTGTTGCAATGCACGTGTCCAGTGCGACAGGGAGGGACAGCAGGGAAGCAAATGCATGTAGTCAGGTGAAATTGAGCAAGATTGTTAACAAGGAAGGAGAGACTGCAGTGAAATGGCAAAGGGGGTAACTAATGAAGAAAAGGGAAACAGGAAAAATGTAAAGGGCCGGGGGCAAGAACACCAGATAAGTTTAAGCAACTGGGTGGAGCAAGCAGGAACGGGAGGCACAGTAAAATGAAGATAGTGGGGCTGAGCTATTTTCTCTCGGCTCGTAAACTATCTATGGTGCTAGTATGGATGGACGGAGTCCACCTGTATTTCCAAGTATATTTCCAAGTACTTATACCCCCCAACCCTCCCTCCCACTTCACTATATTTTAGAAGGCACCTTTTTGCTATAAAATAAAAGCCCCACAGACCCCCTTGTTCCAGTCTCATAATGGATGCACAATAGTAAGGTGGATGGGGTTAAGTAAAGCGTTGGACTAGTGGGTCTGATTAGGGGAAAAGAAGTAGGACAGATCTTATGTCTCTCCATTGAGTCAGGTCCATCTGCATTTACAGGTGGACACACCCTTAAGTCCGTTCCATTACCCCAATGATTTTCAGGGTTCACTAGTTAGAATATAACAAAGGTGCCCGCACTTGCACTCCAATAACACTGACACCTTTCATTATGCTAACGCCTATTTCATTTTAGGTCAGCTGCAAAACGGATGTGGATCATACGAGTCCTGAGGAGGGAGTGCCCTACAGCGGCGATTTAGGTCTTGCCTCGGAGGACGTGGCAGGTCCTGGTAGGGGTGATCCAGGAGGTGAATGGCTCAGTGGCAGTATTGAAGGAAAGGGATCGGCCAACAAGGAGGTTCCACTAATGCCTGAAAATTGTGAATTGGATGAGTTCTCGGAGTTGATGCCTGTTCGAGGAATGGGATGAGCCAGTGAGAGCACACTGTCAGGAGTGTGGAAGGGCATAAAGAGCCGGCAGCAGGGGGAGGATGCAATTTTCCTGCTTCGACACACAAAGGTCGAAGGGCTCGCAAAGCCTGGGTTGCAAGATACTCAGATATTTTGATCATCCGCTATCGAGGGGCAACTTGTTTCAGATTGAGGGAATCCCTCACTGAGTTGGCTAGGGCCATGGATGTGAAAGAGGTGATATCATCAGAGACCATCCCCAGGAGGTCCTAGATAGGGGCTCAATCCCAAGATAGCATATAGTTGTCAAGATGAAGGCTAAACGGCCTCATGACCAAATTCCTGTTGGGGGTAGCCAGAGGTAGGATTAATCCCAAGATAGCATATAGTTGTCAAGATGAAGGCTAAACGGCCTCATGACCAAATTCCTGTTGGGGGTAGCCAGAGGTAGGATTAAGCATAGCTTAATTTGCAGCAGCCAGACTAGCATTGTCCCCATGGTGTACACATATCAGATGGGCATCATTGAATGAAAGAGGCAATTCATAGAGTGGAAGAATGGAGGCGCACCTACGTAGTGGGGGGGCCTTGCAGGCAGCGAAAGCTCCCAGCAAGGCATGGCGGTACTTACAATGCGATCCTAAAGAATAATGGCAAGTTGCTGGAGGGGAACAGGCCACAAACAGGTGACAGTCAGGACCCAGGGTGGTACTGACAGGCTACCACAATGGCCTTATGTGTTAAACCGGAAGGAAACAATCAAGGGCAGAGCCTGTGGCCAGGAAGAAGTTGGTGTAGAGGTGACTAGGTCAACTGGCAAAGAAGGGTGGAAACGTTCACCCAGGATACCAATTCATTCTTGGGCTGGAAGCTGAAGCTTGCCCTGATTGAAATGAATAGTGATACCGGAAGTGAATGGTCACCCGGTGGGCTGGAAGCAGACGCTTGCCCGAAAGGAAGGTGTGGTGGTGCCTGAAGTGAAAGGTCACCCGGCTGGGTTGGAAGCAGACGCTTACCCGGAAGGAACTGAGTGGATGCACCGGAAGTGAAAGGTCACCCGGTGATAGGGCACCTGGGTCAGACTGGCCAGCGCTGAATGTAGGGCACAGTGCTTGGGGCCGTGACAAGGAGGGCACAGGCTCGTTCCGGTTGGGGCTGGAAGCATACGCTTGCCCTGAATGCAAACAAATGGTTTCCGGTTGGGGCTGGAAGCAGACGCTTGCCCTGAATGCAAACGAATGGTTACACACCCCATGGTGATAAGGCACCTGGGGCAGACTGGCCGGCACTGAATGTAGGGCACAGTGCTTTGGAGGCCCATGAAAAGAAGGGCAATAGCTCTTTGAAGAAGTGAAAATGGTGGTTGAAGGATCGCTTGTAAGTTGAAAATTGCCTAATAAACTGCGGCCTCAATTCTTCCACAAAAGCAAAAATTGGTGTGGTCTGAGTTTGTGGGATCCGGGTGGGAGACCAGGTGGGAGGTGCCACTGCTAAGCACCCCAGCGTCTGGGGGTAGAACTTAGACAGGCTTTCACCCTCTAGATGACCGGACTGGGCAATCTCCCCAGTTTCACCCTTACGAGAACCGGCTCAACCCAGCGTGGCACATTACACTATACTTTTAATCTAATGCTTGCTGTAAACGAACAGCAGCAAAGCTAAATAAACAAAATGAATACTCAGTACCCCTCGGTTGTTTTACCAGCACAAGTTAGAAATAATTTTAAAAAACGCTAAGCGAGACAGTGCTGAGGAAAAAACACACACATTTTGAAAACATAAGAAAACGGAGAATTACCCAAAAATGCTCCAGATTTAAATCAGCAGTAGTGTGTCCATAAATGTGTTTGTGCCAGTGCTTAATTTGTGCTTGTTGTAACCGGTGCTAAGCACCGGCACTTACTTTTGAGGGCCGGCGCTTATTGTTCTGCCTCAAGCTCTTACAGCGAACTAAAGACACATTTGGGAAAGAAGGGGGAAGAGAAACACGAAAAAGCGTTGTAATGGGAAAAAGCAGAAAGCTGCAAGAGTGGGCTGAAGGGGCAGGGAGGAGTTTTAAATGAATTGAAGAGGCCCGAGATGGCTTCGGGATTACGCTCTCAGTATTCCGTGTTCGCACATTTAATTGCAGCAGCCTCGAGTTTAAAAGGAGGGCTTAGAGCACCGGCACCTTTTTATTTACAAATTAAGCACTGGTTTGTGCCATCCTTTCGGTCCCTGGCTCTGAAAGCACACACTTCCAGGACCGTGCCCCACCCCTCCCCCTCCAAACACCACCAGCGCCCAACCCTCTTTCCAGACCCTTCTTCCTAAACCTTCCATGCTGAAGGTCAACAACTTCCATGACCTCTGTCTGCTCAGCACAATGCCGCCGCCTGACAACGGTGCCCCCACCCCCAAGGCTTTATTCAGCAGGCGCCCCCCTCGGCTGAGACACCCCTTCAGCATCAGTCACGAGGCCTCGGCCGATGCGGCCGCATCTCACCGAGGAATACACCAGAGGAAAGCGGCTTGTCAAAGTAAAGCGTCGTCTACAGCACCGTTTGTTGCTGTAAATGCGAATGTATTTTTTTTAAACATTAATAATGGCATTTAAGTCTTTCATAGGCCCACATCCCTCCAATTCTGGAAGATAACGGAACTGTTGCCTAACAAGGTTTGCCTACGATCACACAATATGTCGTCTACTTTCACATTGGACAATTTAACTACGCATCTTGCCACACGTGTTGTATACCGAAAGATCAGGCTGTACCCCTCCGCCATGTGTGTGAGTGATCCAGAACCATCGAGAAGCTGTGTGAGATAGATTAAGAAAAACAATAAATTGAACAAAAACAAACAAATACATGAAACCATTACATATGCACTTCCGGAAACCACACCCATTTTGTGATGGCAGCCATTATTTAATCTAGTGTGGAATATGTTAACTGTTGCATTTAGAGGCGCAAATATACCTAATTCGTCTCCTCTAACGGAATGAAAATGTTTCGATATAACTAATGACAGTACTTAGCAGGCGATCACATCATTACATTGGTTGTTCGTGCGCAGTGCACACTCACGCCTCATGCTCACAGCCCGCCATTTCTGGGAGGATTCCCGCCTGCTCCCTGTGATCTGCCCATCCACGCCTGCTCCATGGTGCTCACTTTCTGGCAACTGGAAAAGGCCATAGAGCGTTCTCAAGGTTCGACAGCCTTCTTACAGAATAAACAACCAGCCCTTCTCTATGCTGTGTTGAAAATAATTTAGCATTTGGGATTGGCCTGCAAACCGGTTTTTGAAATTGCCTTGATTTTCTTTATTGCGTTGCTGATACGCTTATTTTTTAGAGACAAGCAATGGTGGAATGCGCTTTACAAATTTTATACAAGCAACTACACGCCTAACTATGCAATGCCACTGGTGGAATGCCAAGGCCATGCCACTGACAACCCAAAAGAGAGCGACAATAGAGGGGAGAACAGCCTCAAATGTAACAGTCATGTAACTATTTTGTTCCAATAGTTCCCCCCTCTTCTGCAGAATGAAAACTCGTTATAGGACACTCTGTTCCTTTTACAGTAGTCGTGTTTATTATATCACCTTCTTGCAAGGGCAATCGAGGGCGGTTGGAGTGGACTGGGGGACAACTCTTGGATGCCCCCCAAAGGCCAAAGACAAGCAGCCCCTTGTTAAAGATTCCCATTAGGGCTCCGTTTCATAACAACCCCCAGATGCTTCGAATTCAGCTGTAATGTACGTTTCTACAAGGGCTTGTGACTACTGTACCAGGACACTCAGAGCGCATCGTTCATTGGAGCTGAAGCAACAAGAGCGGCAGTTGCTGAAAGAAAAGTTAAAAATTGTTATGTGGAGAAAAAAAAAAAGGGGAAAAGCAGTAGTTCACAAGGCCTTCAAACTTTATCACTCCTCGCAGCTTTTTTAAACTCTCAAATATCAGGTCAGATTTATCCTCAGGAGAAACACGGGACTCAGGGCACACCATCAAAGGTTACCAAAAAAACACCCTGGCGGAGACATATCCTCATCAGAGCGTGTGAATAATGAGCTGGCGTGTATGGAACATGCCACCATGAAGTAAGCAAACACCTGCAAATGTGATATGCAGACACAAACCAAAATACACACTAGTCTGCCCTAGTCAATGCAGCCCACCTGCAAGGGCCATCGTACACCAAGAGGGCCACAGATGCATTAATCAGACTGCGATAAGGCAACTTGCCTCATCCGCTTCTCTGGCCCCATCCCTGTCTGCTTCGTCCATGTGGGGAACAACAAGTGCTTCTTTTAAAAGAGACAGTCTGGTCTTCATCTGGGTTGTTGTGAGCAGTGAAACCTTTTAATGAGATGAAAATAATTTGTACAAAAGATTTCCAGAGCACACAGGTCCCTTTTTCTGGTGCAAGCCAACAGTTCCAGGCCCATCATGCTGAATGAGGCCATACATTCCACCCCATTAGCCCAGCTGAGGCACGCAGACTCTCTCTGTATGGTATCAACACATGACTGAAGAAACCTGTTGGCTCAGATGTGGAGTCAGAGGACCATCGAGAGAACCAGTGAGAATTTTAGCACTTTTCAGCAGACCTAGGTAACTAAATTACACCCAGCTTGAATCATGATGTGTAATAAATATAGATCACAAATTGCAGAGTGCAGATTAACTGAAAGCATCCGGATTGCACCCCTCTGTGGGATTAGTGTATTGGCCTTCCAATAGGAAAAGGCAACAAATATAACAATTAAAACACTTTTAAGGTGATCAAATGTTTATTTTCATTCCTACTCATGGATGGGCCAGACCAATAATCATGCCTCAAACATGTAAACCAAAATATCACTGAATGCTGAAACAGTGAAAGAGGCGCCAGGCTTGCATATTGAAGCCAGCCAGGAAATGCCTCTCTGGCTCCAATTCCCAAGCTGGGAGCAAATACGCCCAATATTTTAGGCATTTCTTCTTCCTCTGTGCCAGACCGCTGAGCATCACACTCGCTTGCTGCTGGCATAAATAACCTGTTGAATTGCCCAGTGAAGCCTAACAAGTTATGAGATCAATTGGTGCAAGCGAGAACTTTAAATAACTTGCACATCAGAGTGAGAGATCCACCGTAAGGAGTCCATAGTTTGCATCAGCCTTCCCATGACAACCTATCACAGACCGGCATTGCTAGGAGAATGCCCAAAGAAGAGAAAAGAATGTTTGGAACTTCCCTCAGCCTGACCCAGGAATGGCGATCCAATTTCTTCTGCAATGTGTAAAAATATATAATGCAAAACTCAGCAGCATAGAACCTGATCAGATCTCTCGGTGTATTTGTTGAGGAGTCTTATCGGCAGCATGCTATGGGGTGTACAACTCCTTGATTAACCCAGATGGTGATTTTATCAGCCATGGCTAGACGCATGACAGGATAACTGAGCGATACCCATTCATCAATGTAACTCGCACACTACCATATTTCAAACCAGGCAAAACAATGGTGGCCATGAACCAGTCATCGATCTATCCATACCATGGATGTTCTCAATCCTGTACACAGTTTAGCAGTAGCATCCGGCACATAGACAAGTAGTTGCATCCCAAATATAGACAATAGGTTGTAGCATCCTGCACAGAAACCCGTGGTTGCATCCCAAACAGACAAGCAGTAGCATCCTGCACAGAGACCGGTGGTAGCACCCTGAACAGAGGCCAGCAGCTGTATCCTGCACCTCGATAAACAGGAGTATCTTGCATACAGATCAGCAATTCCAAGGGGCATTCAGCATACCGGCCAGCAGAAGCACTGTCACACAGACCAGCGGTTTCACCATTGCACAGACCCTCCTTATGACATTGTGTGACTGTTGATTTTGACATCTTAGTTTGGCCAGCTCTGATCAAAGGACCCTTAAGCCGACTTGGGTTATGTGCTCTTGTTCTAGGCAGTTTTTGCATTCCTTCGCACAGCCAGACTTCTGATCAGAAACGGAGCTATCCTAAACAGATGGCATTAAAATGAAAATACATTGTTAACACATATACACTTGGTACAAAAGCATGCAATATTTATTTTATCTCTTTCTTATTGAATTATTGCCCAATCAGCAACTGTAACAAAGTGAATGGCTGCACCACAGTGAAAACTGGGTGAGGAAATAGTGCAGAAGAAACAAGACCGGAGAGGGATCTTTTTCTCATGGTTTGGTCTCACGAAGTCGCCAAGCAGCACCATCTCAATGGGTTGAAGGGCATTTGCACTTCTTCCTCTTTCCCTGAACTTGCAGTCCTCTGGCACCACTTCAAGCACCAGCTATCTTCCAAAATATTGTGTGCCTTACCGATTATCTAACCCTCAGGTGTCAACTACTTGCTTTCTAAATGCTGCCCAATTTCACCCCTCAAACGCCATCATTTCTCCAATGTTCCTCCACTTCCTCGGAAACCTAAAATCTCTGCTACTATCACAAGTCTATTGCATGGGATTTTTTAATAGCCTGACCCCCTCACTCTGTTCTGGGATGATCTCTACAAGTGTAACCATTCACCCAGGACATTGTGATCATACTCATTTCATTCGGGCCACACTCAACATAGTCCCCAGTCCTCTGCTTCTTGCATTAATTGGGCGTGATCCTACACACTCACCCATGTACCCCTAAATTTACTTTCATGAGAGTCTCACCTTGCCTTTAGCTTTAGTTATTTCCCATCTTTAAAACCCTTTACAACCTAACCAGCAGCAACAGTTCACTTCCTATTGGCAACCTCCGCTCTCTGTCAACTGACCACACAGTTTACAGCACAAAAGGTACATGCCTACTGCCATAGCAAACACGTATAATACTGCTAACAAGACAAGTAATGCAAGTGATAGGCTTAAAGGGGTTACCTAGACTAAAGAAAACAAAAACAAAAACAAATGAAAACTGGCTTCATGAAGCAGCAGTTTTCAACTGGTCATAGTGTCAGATTCTGTAATTGCAAGCTTTGGCTGTAAAGGAACCATCTTCAAAAGAAAACACAAGTAAATCCAGGCAAATAAATGCACACCACAGACCAGTGTGACACAGCTACCTTAAGACACCTACTGTCCTAGATGCTACACGCCAAACGTGGGAATAAAGCAGTTTACGGCGTAATTATGAATGTCACTCATTCTTCTGGAACAGGGCACACACAATGCCGGAGGTCCCAAGCATGCGTATGATCATTTTTGCCAGATGTTATACCTTGATAGAACGATGGTACATTTTTAATTCGATACACTAGGATTGTAAAGGAACCAACTACAGCGATTTCTAGATATCGGTGGGTCTCAGACTACACTTTATCATCTCAAATTCCCAATGATAAAAGGGGTTAGACGAAATTACGTCATATTCAGCACCCACCAGACAGAATGAATGCAGGCCATGCAAGAGAAGGCGATTTCAGAGAAGACGCTAAAGATGAGCGCAGAGAAAACACCTGAAACTGGACTTAATCTCCATCGATTATGGTCCAATCTGAAATGTCAAAATGGCTCCAAAAGATTTTTTTACGATGAAACTGCAATGGTTTTACCTAAAGACAAGAGGATGAGCCTAAGTAGGTTTGTGCTGTACCACAAGCATTGGCAAAGTCGAATGCCTTTTGGGTGTACCGGCTATGAAAATGTCTTTTGGTGATGCTGTACAGCATCAATAACATGTATGGACCAGTCAAAAGAAAACAAAAGCAGAAAAAAGGCATGACAACGCGGTTGTGACATACTGAAGTTGTGCAAATGCATGATGACATCTGTACGCATGAGTGCAGGGTGCCATTCTTTTTATTTACTGATCTAAGATGGATAGGCAAATAAAAATAATGAAAACGAAACACTGCTTGCATTTTTTAAAGACAGAGGGGGATGCAGTAATTTGCTGCCTGGTCTCTCCCCCCACAACCCAAAACAAAAAAAACAAATATTTAAAAAATAAAATGAAAGACTGTGGAGTGAAATGGAGAAAGCAGGTGGGGGGAAGCAACAGAGAGTGGGCGAGGAGAAAATACATGAGGGAGAGCAGCACAGGGACAGGGGAGAAGCACGATAGTGAGAAAGCAACACAGAGCACCGGGATCGGTGGAGAAGCACACGAGAGGAAAAAGCTGGAAAACACATGGACTCTCATGGAGTGTTTAAGCAAAATTAAAAAAACTGTTCCCCTAATGTGAGTAATGGAAGAACAGAAGCCGGCCAATCAGAGAGAAGGTCGAAAATCTGTGCTCTAGGGCAGGGACAAATACAAGATGGACAAGGCACGTCTTCGAACCAAGCAAATGAGAGTGACAAGGCCACCAATAGTATGCTATGGTCCGGCTATAAGCCCCTGTAAATTCTTGGTAAGCAGACAACAGGTATTTTGCAACCAGACAGCTTGTGATGTGAAGGTGGCTTAAATTAAAAATACCTCCGAGTACAGGACAGTGCTACAACTGTTTGCGGGTCCTAGTCCCCCAATTACATAGATTTTGGTATTTTGTACATATGACTGCTTCGTGTGCAACACTATGTAACCAATTCAGCTACACTAACAGACATTTCCATTAGACTTCATTCCCTGTCTCGCCCAGCCTCGAAAAACAATGAGGGTTTTGCTTATTTATAGTCACAAAAGGCTGAGAGCTGCAGTGCATGAATAAACCATTCCGAAATAAAGTCTTACCTATGGGAGTACGGAAGGCGCTCCAGGCAAAAGTTCCAGCATCGCCGCACTGGCAGGTACACGCAACACGCACGCTGCAACAGGCAGGCTCTGCTGCGTTATTAAATACATAGAGTGTAGCTGGGGGTGCCACTTTTTCACAGAAAAAAATACCCACCTTTTGCTCATTTTTCTTGATTTTGGACGGGACAGGAGCGGATACTTAAATAAGAATTTGTGTAAAATCTTTTGTACTAGTTTTTGGCCTTGCCACTATGCACCTGGTCGCTTCAATATTAACTTAGGAGCATTTTAGGTCGTTCCAAAGTAAATTTGAAGTGTGTTAATCCTTTTTTCAAATGTATTTTTCACAGGGTTAAGCATACTGGCTCTTGCTGAGTTTCCAAATGTATTTTTACCAGACTAGACTTAAAATGTCGCCCATGTTGATAAGTTACAGCCTCGGTGGTAACTTTAAGCTTACATACTATGTAATAATATAATGTGTGATAGTATAATATGTAATTATGGCGATTTCAGTTTTTCCCTTTCTGGTCCAGAGGTTTGTAGGAGAAAACGTGGCGCAGAAACAGAAACCGTAAAAGAGCACAGAACGTGGAGTCAGTGCACACAGTTCAGTCCACAATCAGGTTTCTACTAATTTCTGGCTTTACAGCTGTTCTCCCCACGTCTCTAGTGCACGTCATCTACCCTGGGGATGAGGGCTGAGAGCTCATGAAAAAAGGCTTATTTACAGAAGGGCCTTGCCTTCACCAGTGCAGCTTTTAAGCAGATTTCTCTAGGCTCCCCTCTGTCCCCAGTGACAAGATACCTACTCTGCATGCCTGCTGAGACTTTCTGCTGAAGAGCGGTACACTTAAAGAAAAGTGTCTAAAACTAGGGGCAAAAATGCTGCAGAACTGCCATTCCATGGTCACATATGCAGCCCCGCTGTACGTCTGATAAACATTTATGTGTGTATAAGTATATGCATTTACACACACATATATATTTGAGATTAAATGTATCTTTAGAATGCTTCAACTCCTTTCCATTCATCTATCTTTTATGGATACCGGTCGTCCCACACCTGTGACCTCTCTTTCACCCCTCTGTATAATCCCTAAACAACACGCTTTAATAGTATGTGTTCTGCCTGTTCATACTTCTCAAGACCAGGCCTGTGTTTTTTAAGCCCTTGACATACAGATGTGGCTGTCAGTGACCCTTCTTCATCCATTGGTCTGTTCAAGTGTCATTCACATTTTGCACAGCCTACAGCATGGAGAAAGGGTCAACCCACTTCAACCTTTGGCTCTCTTCAATGTGGGTGAGGGCATTTAGCTCTTGTACAAGTCAACATCACCTCAGAAAGTAGTCCATGTCGGTCCCACGGTTGGCAGACAAATCTCTTCTTTCGTTTCATCTTTTTATTCATTTCACGACGGGTCATTTTTGTGCCGAGTCATTATTTATTTTGCCAACATATACATGACACATTTAGAAATGTTTACCTTTTTAAACGCTTTTTTATTGCTATTTTAATGTTTATTACATAGGTTTGCCACTGCCAGCTTCATTGGCATTGCCAATATCTAAGTGTCATGAACTTTGCCACCTACTCCTTACCATCTATGTTGTACAATATTTCCATTCAGATACTGCATCAAATATTATTAAAAACTTGCAATTAAAATTGGTTGACAGAAAAATCAAGCATGATAGTTTAAAATTGGCAAAAAAAGAAGGAATGGACTAACTGCACTATTAAACAGCTTCCAAAGTACCAGCACATAAAAAGATTTTAGCATTTTTTCGTCAGCATTAAGGGTCACACATTCACTTTTTCCGCACATCAAACTGTATCCCCAGCAGATATGCAATGTTCAGTCAAGATGAGAAGATTTACTCTGGTAACACCCCATGTTGGCGCATCACTTTCATGCCATCCTCATTTGTACTTTGCACTTGAATACTGTTACATTTGCATTAAACCAACACTTCTATCTTCTGATCTCCTGTATCACATGCAAACCCAAAACAAGATTGCAACAGAATTGTGACAAAGATCTCCAAACGTGTAAGCACGGGTGAGTATCTTTGGCACCTGGAGGGCTTTCCATAAGACATCTATTTAAATTGGGTGTTTCCAGCTTTTGTGCAACATAATATAGTGAAGGCATTTGATGCTGGTCTGCAAAGCTTGTGTCTCCTTGGCACACACTCTTTAATGATGGAGACAAGAGTCTAGTTGAGTGAGATCTTCTAGCTAACTTATCTTCAGGCGAAACTCGGAAGGCATCTGATCATCTTAAGTTGGTATTGTCCCATCTTTTCATTGGGGCATTCACAGATTGAGCCTTGCCTTCTGGAGGTAAAGTGGTGTCGCCGCTTGGGCCACCAAGTTGGTTGCTGAGAGCTCCAGGGGAAGGTCATGGTGGCTCCGTATTCCTGCCACAGCTTCGCTGGGACACTATGAGGGCACAATGTGGACATACAGAGGGGTCTCCGGTGCCATTTGCATGACAGAGTGACATGCAGAACATTTCAGGGGTCCATACTGGAACCATAAGAACAGGTTAGCAAAAAGCAGGCACTGACGTTTGAAGGTCAGGACAGGAGACAACACCTCATCCTGGCCCAAATGGCCAAAAAACTATAAACTAGAGCCTGGCCTTCTCTTTGAACTTTGGCAGAACTGAAACCAGCAATCAGACAGGCATACTGAAGGTGCATACAACTAGCAGGCTGGCAGCAGCCGAGAATGCATTATATAAAATACATATATTGGCATGCGTACCCTGCAAGTGTGCCTCAATCAACAATGCATCTTTGTTTTTTTCACTTCATGCTCTCATATTCCCCTCAACCCACAAAGGTAGATAATGGATTCTCCCAAACCTTGTTATTTTGTAAAACTTCTGTGATAAACTGCTTCAGTTTCTTTGACAAATCCAGGCCCTCACTTTAAGAATAAGCACTGCGTTTTAAATAAAACATTTTTGTTGCCGCAGGATTAGCTCAAACACGAGATGATGTTCAGAAAATAGTGACGTCTGTAAATCAGGCAAAGGTCACAGGGCCAAAGGTGCATAAGGGAAGGAGCTAGGAACATGCCGCTGTGAAACTACGAGATAGTAGGTACCAGATTGCTTTTCAGAATTACAATTACACATATTTACAATTTAAAGCACAGAGATTAAATTATGTGCCCAGAAGCGAGTGTTTTTGGTCAAGGGCCAAGGCCGGGATTTGAACCCTTGCCTCTGTGTTCCCAGTTCTTCAAATTAGGAGTAGGATCCACCTTCCCCAACCAACCACTTCCGTTCAATGAAGTGAATTTGGTCTGCCCACAACCTTCTATATGGAGCAAAGATCAACTGAGTTGCTTCCACACAGAGGATGAAAACAGTTACGTTCACAAAGTGTGAATGAAGTTTGAGAAAGTATGTACTTTAAGAGAAGCAATATATATTACTTGATGGAACATGGAAATTGTTAAACAATAAAGCACCTGTGAACGCGGTTAAACAAGACACATTGTAGGAAGTGATGTGCAACGTCTCTCTATCGAAGGACAACGCTAGAAGTGGTTAATTTGCGCGGGTGCTGAGCTCCAGCGCTTATTTGAGACTTACATTTCCATCATTAGAATATGACCCAGAACAAAAGAGGAAGGGCAGAAGGAGGAAGAGAAAGATAGGAAGCCAGTGGCAAAGGCAGAAAGCGGGAAAAGCAACCTTCAAGGCTGAGCTAAAGAGGCAGGAAGTGTGGTGGTGTGGAAGACAGAAGCATGTGCCAGAATCGAGACTAAACAGACTTGGTATTTGACAACCCAGACAGTGCCAGCTGCGAGCTCCTCAGAAAAACTCCAAGCACCTGCACTTTATTTGGTTATTTGATACAAATTAAAGCTGACTAATGGTAACTATTAGTAACAGAGCACTACAGAGAGCAGTGAGCAGATACCTCTTCCTTTTGCTTGATGACGGCTAGCATCTGATGCTTTTTATGACTGAATAATGGTCGTGGTTATCCACAAAGACAAAATCTGTTTTAGGCCACTGGCCAATCAGTTATGGCAGCTGACTTTGAAGGAACAGATGAGGTCTGAAATTAATGTTAAAGTGGAGACAGGGCGGTGGATCCTTTAGGGCCACCTGCGTTCTCTGGGAAAGAGTCCAAACTGAAGGGAGTGAGAGAGAGAGAGAGAGAGAGAGAGACCAAGGGATCTGTTACGAGGGATCCAATCAAGTGAAGGAAGTTGCCTTGATCCGGGATGGTGGATTGCATCAAAGCTGAATGAAAGCTGTGTGCTACCTCCGAACAGTTTTTCAACTGTAACTCAGTAGTTGGTGTTACTTTCTCTATTTTCAAAAAGCAGGAGTCCCACCACTACATCCGGCTCTATAGCAGTCTTCATGTACTGTGCTACAAATTCTACTGTGGCAAAAGTATTATAAAAAGTAAACTATTAAAAAATACAGGTAGCGCTACGCTTTTACCACTTGACAGACCGAAAAACCCTTGTGCATATGCTATCCAGTGCCGGCCTTTCTCGCCTGTTAAGGGCTACGAGAGCTGCAATTAAGAGTTGGAGGCTGTGATTTTCCTTGACTGCCTGTTACATCAAGTGGTGAACAGACAAATAAAAAAAAAATTACAAAAAAAAACTCATATCACCAGACCGCGACCACTGATACACGCCCTGTCCTCTCCAATGCATACCTTGGCCGCCCTGCCCACGCTGAGATGTCCCTCACATTCGCTGATGCTCGGCCAGCCCTCGCTGATGCATGCCCAGCCCGCACTGATGCATGCCATGGGCACCCTTCCCTCGCTGATGCATGCCCAGCACTTACTGATGCATGCCATGGGCACCCTTCCCTCGCTGATGCATGCCCAGCCCTCACTGATGCATGCCATGGTCACCCTTCCCTCACTGATGCATGCCCTGTCCTCGCTGATCCACGCCTGGGTCCCCCTGCCCTCGCTGATGCGCATCCATCCCTGGCAGATCCATGCCCTGGTCCCCCTGCCCTCGCTGATGCATGCCCAGCCCGCACTGATGCATGCCATGGTCACCCTTCCCTCGCTGATGCATGCCCAGCACTTACTGATGCATGCCATGGGCACCCTTCCCTCACTGATGCATGCCCTGTCCTCGCTGATCCACGCCTGGGTCCCCCTGCCCTCGCTGATGCGCATCCATCCCTGGCAGATCCATGCCCTGGTCCCCCTGCCCTCGCTGATGCATGCCCAGCCCGCACTGATGCATGCCATGGTCACCCTTCCCTCGCTGATGCATGCCCAGCCCTCACTGATGCATGCCATGGTCACCCTTCCCTCACTGATGCATGCCCTGTCCTCGCTGATCCATACCCTGGTCCCCCTGCCCTCGCTGATGCGCATCCAGCCCTGGCAGATCCATGCCCTGGCAGATCCATGCCCTCGCTGATGCTCGCCCTGCCCTGGCTGATTTATGCCCTGGCCCCCCATGTGCCTTGCCCTCAATGCCAAAATGTTCACTTGTGCCCCAAGCTCGGTCTGGCTTGGAGATAGATGCACTGTGTAATGTTTGCATTAAATTGACCTTCTTCTGGCACCAACTTTCTAAATGCACATTCTCACAAAGAATGAAAAGCAGTCAATTGCTTTCCATAAAGACTAAAAGCAGTCTCCTTGTCACTGCTTGCTGTTTTAGTTGGTTGACTGACTAGCTTTATAAAGCTACCCATTTTGTAAACTATAGATAAAAAAAATAAAAAATAAAAACTAGTTATGCTACCCCAGTGTGTTGTTGGGTTACAGCACAGAGGGCCTTCTGTCCTTGGAGTGTGGGAACTGCCTTCCACCCCGGGGAGGAAGGGATGGTGTTCTGTTTGAATAGGGGAAAAGCTGGGAAAGCTGGAAAAACGGATTATCCCTTCCAGGTCAAACTAGCCCCACAGGTTCGACGGGCTCGGGGTGCTCAGAGGACAGGCATTCGCGACATACCGAGGCAGTGACACCTGGCAGACAGCGGAAGTCTGCGAGAAAATGCTGAAAATGCGCAGATTCACCCTAAATAGCAGCAGAAAAAGCAATATCCTGCCCTGCTTTGTTAGTTACAGTGGTCACAGGCACGGAGCCGATTATGCTGGGGCTAGTCTGTTTGGATCTTGAGTCCTTTGCCGGAGTAGACTGACATGACAGGCTGCCCACGGAAAGCAGAGGTGGGCAAGCAAGGAAATTCATTAGGAGCAGGGGTCTAGCGTGGCTCCAAGAGCCACAGGCAAAGACATCAAAAGATTTGGCTTGGAGATGCTACAGAAAACGTTTCATTTCTTAAACTCCTCTGCTTCACTTCAGTACATTAGATTATATAACCGCATTGATAGCTTTTTACAGTAATAGTTGTTAAACCTGAACTTTGCCCCACACCGAAAGCCCTAAAGAGACAGTCGTTACTGAAGCCAGGGTTTCACCCAGTGCTGCGCTGAAAGAGCTTCTCTAGCTCTGTGGTTGGGGCATGGCACGCAGGGGTGTGCCAACATAACAGCTTGTGCACTGTATCGGTGACCAATATTGTTGTTGTACGTAGAACAACAATATTTTCTATAAACCATAGATAAAGGAGGTTTTTACCTCATTCCTGTCAGTTGGTCTCAGATTTAATGTTCATTGAAAAAGAGGTACAGTAAATTAAAGTGATTTTGTGCAAGATTACACAACTAGGTCAGGTGGGGAAGCTGGGATTCGACACCATTTTTTTCAACCAGATTGCACTCCCTTTCTGATTGAATTCTTAAGTACAGTCAGTAATTACTGTAAAGAAAACTTTGACAATGTTTTCTGACTGTTGGTTGATGCTACTGCTAAATGTTAAAACTAATAACATTTGGTTATAAAAATAATATTGTAAAGAAAGTATAAATCCTTGTTTATATGGCAATTATAACTTATATTTCTCCACAATCCTTTAGTTAATCGTCCTAAATTATTGTTGGAGTCTACATGTAGTCAGTATGTCTTTTGCCCTTGACAAATGCATCGGAACTTTCTCAGGACTTCATGGTTTGGTCAGTCTAGTGTTTCTCTTTGTGCTGCAAAACTACCTCTAATATCTTTCCTGGTTAGAACCATATGCGTCAATCTGTTTGTGGTCTGACCAGACAGGCTATGGGTAAACTCCGTATATATTTTTAGGATAATTAACCGGGGACTGTAAATAAATAAATGAGAGGGATGATTACCATAATAATTATATATTCATGATTTCTTTATATTAGTAATCCCTGATTGAATTTTTACATTCAATAGCATGGAAAAAGCGTGAAACCCGATAAAGGTGCTGTGTCCATGAGACAGTCCATCCGTGGGTACAATGATGGTCTACATCAGAAACCTTGTGAAGACCGATGGGAGGACTTAAATCTGTACAAGAAAGGGTGAGGCCTGGCAGTGGTTTTAAAGAAGGCCATAGCAGCTGAATATGTGAAATACAACGAAGGAAGTGAGTAGTCCATCTTAGGAGTGACTGTAGAATAAGGGGTCATGAAATAAAACACAGGCCTTGAACGGATCAGAAAGTAACATCAAATGGGGTAGGTGTAAAGTCCCAAGTAGTATTCAAATAGATTTTCTTTTTTTAAAGTGCCAGGGACAAGGCCAGAGTTGCTAGCGCGAGAACAAATGCACAGGTATGTGTGGTGTTGCAACTGACAAGGAAAGGGACAAAGTACACGGCTATCAGTTTCTGCTGCCAACGTGTGTCGGATATACCAAGAAGAGTTTGTTAAACGGGGTGAAACGCCATGCTAACTTCCCTTGTCTCTCACGGGGACAGGGAACGACAGGCCGGCAAGACATGGCACATTGCACACTGATTCACGTAACGTCATTGTAAAACAGTTTATAAGCTCAATAAAGTCAGAAACCTATTTTATTTCAGATTGCAGCCCAATAAACGTGCCCGCAACTTTGCAAGAGGCCAGACCTTGCAGTCATGTCCAAGCTGGGAGCCAGCCGGAGAGTTTACTTTGCAAATCACTCCCAGCACAGGGCCAGATTACATACACCGTGCGCTGCGGCGAACACTGGTGGCATGCTGTCTGGGGTGTTTGATTACTGCTTATGTAATCAGGAATGTAGTAAACGGTTTGCTCCAGTCCATGTTCCAAAAAAACAAATGGAGCAATTTTAAGTGTGGTGCGGTTTAACAATAAAAAAAAAGTCAGATCCATAATAAATAACATTTTTTTTTTAAACAAAAACGAAGCTTACTAGAAAATGTATGTACCGTTTTCCCAATTATATTAGCAGAGCAAAAAGAACAAATTTAGTGTTCATATGTTCTGCCATACTGCTCTAGTCTAGATACCCAGGTTGCAAAATGTTATATGCTGCGTTTTGAATCAGTGGGAAATTTATGTAACATGGACCAAAATCTTCATTTCCAATAAAACGGCTGCCACCAGAACAGATAAATCTTTTGGCATTTCTGAAATGCGCTAGGATTGGCCAATCGGTAAGACTCAACACAAGGGATAGGAAGGGATGTGAGACTTTTCAAATATTTGCTTTTCGAATCTAAAGAGGACCTATGTGGAGGAGAGTTTCACAAGGGCACCCAATGCGGTGCTGAAAGAGCTTCTAGATGTGTGGCTGGGGCATGGGACAGTGGTGTGCGCTAAAATAACAGCACAAGGACACACTCCTAGGCCTGACCAGCCTCCAATGTAGCAAAACTTTTCCTTCATGGAGAAGAATCCTCTATTTTTAAAGCATGCTCCCCCCACCCCCAGCCAAAGGGGCAATGCAAATAGAAATCTGTTAATTCTTTCTGAAGCCCCTTATATTAAAAGATAAGCTTTTGGCGTTAACTGTTGACACCACAGAGGCATCCACATAGTGTACAACCAAACTGAGTGAGGAGGTGCAGAAGCACTAAACAAAGCGAACACTGCGATAAACATGTTTTTATGATTCAAGAGGTGCTATTTCAAAATTAAATTATCCCACCCGCCGTATTACAAGTTCCATTATATCTAATAAGATATAATGGAACTTGTAATATGGCAGGCAGGATATCAGTCACGTTTGTGACAGTAATCCCCTCCGCCTAACTTGTAATGAGGTCCTAAGTTACAAAGTTGAAGGCAGTCTGTCTACCTATCCACGGCCAGGTCACTGTCCAGACCTTGCGGCAGAAGAGCACTGAGAAATGGAGTTGTCCTGTATGCAGTTTAGGCTAGGCCCAATCCTTGTGGGAGCTGGAGGTCCAACCAGCATTCCACAACACCTTAGCAGAAACACCCCAGAGCCACAGAGATATCTGCGTGGCTTCAAAGCTGACTGTCCAGGCAGGTCTTAAATCTCAAGCCCTAAACTGGGTTTTTTTTCTTGTTTTTTTCTAGGGGCCAGATGTAGCAAAGGTTTTTACCCATTCTGTGTCTATGGGAAAAAGCGTTCGTACATATGGCCCTAACTTACTTGAAAGCCCAAGCTGATGCAGCGTTGTGGGAGAAAGAGCTGGCTCGGAATAACCGTGTCTGTAAAGATATAGAGTTATTACCCAGTATCTCACTTGTTTTTTTTACCTGTGCACATAAATGCTATGGTTAAGTCTCGTACCTTACGATGTTGTGTCGAGATCTAAACCTGTGCCACCTGCGAACAGCTTTAGAACTGTGGCTCACGTCTTGGTGTTACTTTCCCTCAATTACATGGATTCACTCACAGAAGGACCGTGGAAACATGTTTAACTACCTATGGCAGGCTTACAGAATTCAGCGGCAAAATTGGGCCCAGCAGTTTTTAAATTCGGACATTTTTATACATAGTTCTTTTTAGTTATCATTTGTGACTTGCAATTAGGGAAGAAAAACAGTGAATATTTACCCGATAATCGTTACAGTAATGGATATATATTTCCCTAAACATTAGCAGAATGCCTCAGGTGGACAGGGAAGCAAGATCAATAAGGTGTGCCCTTCCATCACTGAGCGAAGCACCCTTAGCAAGGGCATCTCTACCTCCTTTGGGGAAGTCTGCCCTGTCCACTTGTCCTCTGTAGCCACTTTCAAGATGGCGGATGCATAGTTCGGCCCTCTAGTGGGTTTTTAGGCGAATAGTGACAAACTTAAGCCTTGTGTGGACAGCAACAGGTCGCTAGTGAAGCTGAGGTGTTCCTCTGTACCAGAGCAGCTCATTCTGAGCCAGTGGTGCCTGTTACCAGGCACAGTGGGTAACTCCCACTTGTGCCAGAAACATTTAAAGAAGACACAAGGTCTATAGAGTTTCCCTTATTTTCCATAATGCTAGACGCGGCTGTTTAAACAGGAAAAAGGATGACTAACTGCATTAGTACCGATGGCCCAGAATTCTGACACATGCAGACATCAAAGTACCTTCCTCATGATGAACGAGCCAGACAACAGGAGCCTGGTACTCGAATATAGGTCCACTTAAACTCCAAAGCCAAGAGTGCCAGATGCATAAGGACTAAAAGAAGTAAAGGGTAGGCTTGGTCACAGCTGCCATAGCTAAAAATAGACGAGCCTGGCACGCAGGCAAACCTCAGTATTGAATGTATTATTAAAAAGCCATATAATTTCCTGGGCCCCATGTAATCCTCACAGCGTAACCTAATCAGCCTCTCTTTGCTTCTCAGAAATATTCAGTCAATTTATCACCAAATGATGTCACAGCACATGGATCAACCATCTCCTACTTCTCACACACGTGCCACGTCTACTCCTTGCCTCATCCCTGCCACATGTTCTCAGTCAGATGTGTGCTACTAGATACCGGTCACCCCCTGCCATGCTCTGTTAATGCACCAGAGAAGAAGGCTGTCGCAAGCATGTCTAATGTACATCAGCTTCAGATCAGCCTTCCATAATGCCGCTGTTACAACTGGGCAGGCTGGAACATTCCGCCTGCGCTACACTGAATTCCAACCCTAAGTGGTCCAGGGGTATCTGTCTGCAATCCTCGTTCATGCTAGTGAAGAAGGCCCTCTCTTCCAAGAGAATTTAGCCTTCTCATGAGAAAAAAAAACACAGAATAAAGTCATAACCTACAAAAAGGGGCACTCTATGTGTTACTTCGTCAGTCCATGAAATACCACCTTTTACAGATATTCAACAACTACTGACACACTCACCAATAACAGTAATAAAGACATAGGAGTGACAAATCCCCCAAAAATGTGAAAACTAGGGGTACTAAAAATCTATGGGCAAAACTATCTGCAAATTAGACGAGACATATCCCCTATCCTACCCTATTGAAATACTCACCTCTCGGCAACTCCCAGATACTTAGTGAGTGCACCACCCAAAATTTGGCATACAGCACTGGAAAGTTAAAGAATCACTGGGTATAACAGTAAGTACAACAGAACAATCATCTAGTAATGGACCTTGTTTATACCATCTGCTATGTTATGAAGGATGCTTTAATGCACCGATCTGACAACGAGTTTTACAAACCGATCTACTTCCTCAACGCTGTATCCGACAGGAGGCCCTGCACCAAGAAGGCTGCTATGTTTATTATTAAAAGTCAGACTGGTCCCACCGAGCGGCTCTGGGACACACTTCCACCTCGCATTCCACTTCATTTTTAAAAGCATAAGCACCAGGCCCACAGTTTGTTTTCAGAAGCCGCCACCAGCACAGCCGAATGTGGAAGCTGGCCGTGGCCAAGCGTTACTTTTTTTTTTTTTACTCCACCTCATCCCTCTTTCTTTCAGACACTCCCTGCCCCTTGTCTTTGTCTTGCAGGAACTTTTTCATCCCTGCTTTCTCAATTTGTCTTTGGTCCCCGTCTTTCTGTCCCTTCTCATTTCTCCTTTTTCTGCCTTTCCCTCTCCTGCGCTGGGTCAAAGTCTGATGATGAAAAATAAGCCCTGGCACCCAAATATGAGTGTTAGTGGGACCCACCTGCAACCACCGGCTCAAATTAAGCACTGCTTAGCACATGCATCTATGTTTGTGGCATTCATAAAGAGCACACTGGCACCCCTAATCTGGATATCCTGCTGTTAACCAGCAAAGGCAAAAACAGTTGCATAAATCCTAAGGGGCCCAATACTCAGCACCATGGCTTCAGAACATTATTTGCAGAAATAACCAGGTTTTCAGGGCTTTTCTTACCCAGAGGAGATCAGAAACTTTTGACAGACATACCAATAAATTATTCCATTTTCTAGCGGCAGCAATGGAAAAGGCTTGGCCGCCAAGAGATGACTGAAAGACCAGAGGAGCCCTTAAGACTAGATCGTTAGATCTCAGCGATCGAGGAGGGTATTATGGCTTAAAGGGTTGTGACAGAATAACAGAATAGAACCACTTGCAGGTTAAAGTGCCTTGTGAACCAACCATAACAATTTATATATAATGCGTTCTGTCAGAGATCAGGGCGTAGCTTCAGGGGTGGGGAAGTTTGGAGCTTTCATTTGGGTATGAGGAGGAATATGTCGGAATTCACCACACCTTTTTACAAACACACAAACAAAAATACACACTCTCTCCCTCTCTCGGTTTTGAAATTCTTCAAAAACGTTGGTTATTTTACAAAATATTTTGATTTTTCTCAATTAGTACCCCTACCAATCCACATTCCGCCCCTTAAGCCCCTCTTTTGTGCCCTGCTTATGGTATAATGTATTTCAACATTAGATTGTTGGAAATTCTGAAGCCCCCCCTCCCCAAATCTAAGTGGCACAGCTATACGCCCTGTCAGAGATAGGCAGTGGAGACCATAGCAGGTGGAATTTGATCTTTGGCTATATGGTCTAGCGTCAGCACCATCCTAGTTGCATAGTTTTGCACTTTACACAGGGAACCTGAATAGATTTCAAGTAAAGTAGTGAGGAAGGCCAAAATGGAAGATTTCAAAATAGGGTGGCTCGCAAAGCGCCACAAATCTCTGTTTTACTGCCATTCAGCTTTATTCAACCTGTTAAAGACAGTAAAAAATGTCCTGCATCATTAAAGAAACCCAGGTCTAAAAGGGCATCATAGTGGCACATGCCCAGCTCATGAAGCAGGAAGACAAGCATTCTAGAACAGAGCAATTTAAGGCCCGATAAATGACCATCAGCGAGGGGGTCTGCCAACAGCATAATGTCAGGCGACCACATGTCCTCTCCTATGGACCCAAACTGTAACCAGGCATTTCCATCTGTTGTGAATAAACTAAATCCTGTGGTAGTTATAAGCCCGAAGTACATTATAGCTACACTCACAATGTGCAAAGATGAACAAATGTTTCGAATTGTGGTTTATTTGTAAAGCTATGGATGTTCAAACCTAGGCCAAGTTGGTCAATGGAAACCTTAACAATTAAATTAAGTTTACTAAAAAGAAAGCATTCTAATAAAAGGGAATAAGGAAAACTAAACAGACAAAAGTAACAAAAAACACGTAATCATATGAAAGTATCATAAAGAATCAATCATGAAACAAGCATCGGTTAAAGCCAATAAAAGTGTCCCTTTGAATGTCATTGTCCCACCTTTTTGGCTTTGCCAATGATTTTTGCAGATTTTTGTAATTTTGTTTTTGCATTGGCTAAAGAAAACAAAAAGTGCTTGTTTGACAATGTGGAACGATATCAGCAAAAAAAAAAATATGCTGCAGAATGATAAGATTGATAAAGTATACGTATGCATAGCACTGCCATTTTTTTTCTTTTACTGCATCATTACAAGGGGGCAGAAGCCAGCCTTGGAGTGGTAAATGAAAATCGCAATTAAAGAGAAAGTAGCAACTTAGTAGCAGATTGCAGCTGCAATGCCATACAAATATAAATCTCCCTCTCAAGATGAGAGTAAACCCTCAAGAGATGTCGTTCAGAAAGGAACTGAAGACTTGGCTATTTAAAACTTAAAACCCTCGTATAAATTTAAACAGTATGTCACCGTTATGGCAGTATAAGCGCTACGAGGCCTTTGGGCAGATAGGCGCTATATAAACCTTTATAACATAACATAACATAACATAAAACACCTAGTGGTGGTCGCCACTAGTTAGCTATAGTAATGACTTTTTTTTTTTTTTTTAACCAAAGACAGAGCATTTCTTGCTTTGCCAATAACTTTTGGCATCACTTGACGAATCTTCACAAAATTTTCAAACCGTATGCTTTAGTCAGTTCCGCTGTGGTCTTGAAATTTTCAGGGTGATCCCTCAAGCAGGGGCCGAGAAAAAAAAAGGTGGGCAGAGGGGGCTAAAACACTTTTTCCCCATTCCATGTCAATGGGATTTTTCAAAATTGTGAACACTACTACAGCCCAAACCGCTGATCGGAATTATACCAAACTTGGCAGAAAGCTAGATCTTGATTCCAAAAGCACACTTTTTGTCATTTGGTGTAAAACAGTTACATAGTTTTGGAGAAATTAGAGTTTCAAAAAATATACAGGGACGCAAATTCTCTGGGGATCTGACTGTCCCCTGCAGATATCTGATTGGCTGTAAACACGGTCAGCAGAGTCCCAGAAAAAAAATGAGAAAAAAAAGAAAAGAAAAGATGCCAGGGTAGGGACACCCTGACCCCTTAGCTTGGCTAGAAAGCATATATATATATATATATTTTTTGTAAACGTCAGAAAATCCGCGGATTCTGACATTTAAATAAAAAATAAAAAATAAAAAAGGGAAAAAGGGCAATTTCCTGCCCTTTTCTTTTAATTAGCCCCCAGGGGTAAAATTGAATAAAATGAGCGCCCAGGGACCGCCACTAACCAGCGGCTTCAAATAAATTAAACACGGGAGCCGCCTGGCCCTCCCAGCAGCTCTGGGGACCACCACTCCTGGGGCTTTTATAAAACAATGATGGGTGTCCGTAACTATATAACTCATGCTCTAAGGTAACTGTAACTCTTGCCCTCGCCACGCACATTTTTTTTGTCAAATATTTTGCAGCAAATATTACATTGATATTATCAATGAGGTTATCAAAGATGTCAGGAGTGCCTGACAAAGATGTGGGGTAAATTAGCAGTGCATGACAAGGGCACAAGTTATAGTTACTTGAGGTAACTAACTATAACTGGTGAATTTATATGGTTTTTTACGAGTAAATTCAGAACCTAACTATAAGGTCCTTGTAACCTTTGATTTTCTTCAGTGAATATATATATTTAAAAATCTTGACGGGATGAGTAGAGGACCAATAGAGGCCAAAAGTCAACATCTGACCAGTTTTGGGGGTGAAACATATAATAATTATGGGACACCTGTAGTCAACAACAGGCAAACTGAGGATGAGGTGGTGGAAGAGCACTACAGAGAGCAAACAAGGGAGGAGCAAGAAAACATAAGGTGCTGAACGAAAAATAAACATTTTCCCAAGTTGTAAGCAATTGAAGGATATAAGTCAGCCAATCAAAAGGATGGAAAAAGATCTATGCTCCTGGACTGACAGACACAAAACGAGGAAAGAAAGCCATTGATTAGGAAGCCGATTAATGAAACTGACAACAAAGCCAACCAATGATAAGCAATGGCGGACTCAAAGTCCACTATAAGGTTTTAGCATGTCAACAAAAGGGCTTTGAGAATGAATAGCCAAAAGCTGCCTGAAGGGTAGACGTGAGACAGGGGAAAGAATGCAGCCTCCACTAGTTTAGTTTAGTTTATAAGATTTGTAAAGCGCATGGCGACCCGAAGGCATCCCAGCGCTAAAAGCAGCAACGCACAAATAGGAGGGGGGATCAATGCTAATTACAGAATAAAAAAGTTTAGAGCTTTTTCCTAAAGAGGTGCTCGGAGGATTAATTACGGAGCTCCAAAGGAAGGGTATTCCAAAGGTGGGAGGCCTTACTGGAAAAAGAATTGTTGCCCCAGGCTCTCTTAGATCGAGAAATGTGTGCATACCTAAGAGAGGAGGAACGTAAGTTCCAACTTTCAAAGTTCTAACTTTCCAACCGACACCAGTTTGTTCACATGGTCACTCCAGACCACAAAAGTTCCCTTTCACATGTGGAGTCACCCAGGTTACATCTTATCTCCTGTCATTTTCTATCTTTACATGAAGCCTGATGGTGCTCTACTCACAGATAACAGCATTAAGATTCACCAATATGCAGAGGATACACATCATGATACTTAAAAGTTAATTTTACTTCAGGCATCCAACGCCTCAGACTCTGCTTGCACATCATCTACACCAGATGTTCCACACCTACCTGAGGCTAAACCCAATCAAGATAGAATTCCTATTATTTGCCTAGAACAAAGAACAAGATATAGTACATACCTCAATTACATGAATCGTGGTGGCTTTGTACACCAACTTTCACCAAATGCCAAATCGCTTGGATTCACCCTGGGCACCAACATCACCTTCAAGGAACATATTGCCAAAAAAACAAATGACTTGGAACCAGCTCTCAAACCTGTTTACTTCCACAATGCAACTTCAGAACTGCTGTTCAAGCTGTTGTACTCTTGCAGCTGAATTGTGATTATGCCCTACTCTATGGCCTTCTAGGCTCCACTCTGGCATCCCTTAGGCATCCTACAAGCCGCAGCATATCTCATCCAGGGCCAGCCGGCACCATCTTCAAAACTAGCTGCATCATTTACAAAGCCATCACAACCAGCACTCCCACTATTCCTGCACACAAGCTCACTATCGCTGGTGTTTCTAGGCACACGTACAGCCAGGACACAAGACTGCAGTCTCAGAAGTGGAAAAAACAATACAACAGACCTTTTACATCTATGTACCCAGGATCTGGAATAACATTTCTGTATTCATCAAGACTGTCCCAATATATTGCTCCAACTTAGGAAAGAGTTGAAGACTCACCTCTTTAAAGAGCACTACATCACAATGCACTAACCATCTGCAACTTGGCTTCATTTTGTCTAGGTTTGTGCTACAGAAAAAAACATATGTTTGACCTGGATCTTTTTACAGGGTCATCCCCAAACGTTTTGCCTTCCTCCTCCTATTTTAATTCTGACCCTTTTTTGTTGACGTTATGACTCTGGGCACTTTACCACTGCTGGTAAAATGCAGGTGCTCTCCCTTCTAAACTTGGTATGACTGGCTTACACCTGATTGGCACATTTAATTTACCTATAAAGGCATTTGTACAGTGGTATCCCTATACCCAGGGCCTGTAAATGAAATACTATTAGTGGGTGTAGGAAGTTGGCTCTGTATGTGCTATTTCAAAGTAAGGAATAGCATGCACAGAGTCCAAGGGTTCCCCTTAGAGGTAAAATAGTGGTAAAAATAGATAATACTAATGCTCTATTTTGTGGTAGTGTGGTCGAGCAGTAGGCTTATCCAAGGAGTAGTGTTAAGCATTTGTTGTACATACACATAGACAATAAATGAGGTACACACACTCAGAGACAAGTCCAGCCAATAGGTTTTGTATAGAAAAATATCTTTTCTTAGTTTATTTTAAGAACCACAGGTTCAAATTCTACATGTAATATCTCTTTCGAAAGGTATTGCAGGTAAGTACTTTAGGAACTTCAAATCATAAAAATTGCATGTATACTTTTCAAGTTATTGACAAATAGCTGTTTTAAAAGTGGACACTTAGTGCAATTTTCGCAGTTCCTGGGGGAGGTAAGTTTTTGTTAGTTTTACCAGGTAAGTAAGGCACTTACAGGGTTCAGTTCTTGGTCCAAGGTAGCCCACCGTTGGGGGTTCAGAGCAACCCCAAAGTCACCACACCAGCAGCTCAGGGCCGGTCAGGTGCAGAGTTCAAAGTGGTGCCCAAAACACATAGGCTAGAATGGAGAGAAGGGGGTGCCCCGGTTCCGGTCTGCTTGCAGGTAAGTACCCGCGTCTTCGGAGGGCAGACCAGGGGGGTTTTGTAGGGCACCGGGGGGGACACAAGTCCACACAGAAATTTCACCCTCAGCGGCGCGGGGGCGGCCGGGTCAGTGTAGAAACAAGCGTCGGGTTTGTAATGGAAGTCAATGGGAGATCTAGGGATCTCTTCAGCGCTGCAGGCAGGCAAGGGGGGGGTTCCTCGGGGAAACCTCCACTTGGGCAGGGGAGAGGGACTCCTGGGGGTCACTTCTCCAGTGAAAGTCCGGTCCTTCAGGTCCTGGGGGCTGCGGGTGCAGGGTCTCTCCCAGGTGTCGGGACTTTAGGTTCAAAGAGTCGCGGTCAGGGGAAGCCTCGGGATTCCCTCTGCAGGCGGCGCTGTGGGGGCTCAGGGGGGACAGGTTTTGGTACTCACAGTATCAGAGTAGTCCTGGGGTCCCTCTTGAGGTGTTGGATCGCCACCAGCCGAGTCGGGGTCGCCGGGTGCAGTGTTGCAAGTCTCACGCTTCTTGCGGGGAGCTTGCAGGGGTCTTTAAAGCTGCTGGAAACAAAGTTGCAGCTTTTCTTGGAGCAGGTCCGCTGTCCTCGGGAGTTTCTTGTCTTTTCGAAGCAGGGGCAGTCCTCAGAGGATGTCGAGGTCGCTGGTCCCTTCGGAAGGCGTCGCTGGAGCAGGATCTTTGGAAGGCAGGAGACAGGCCGGTGAGTTTCTGGAGCCAAGGCAGTTGTCGTCTTCTGGTCTTCCTCTGCAGGGGTTTTTCAGCTAGGCAGTCCTTCTTCTTGTAGTTGCAGGAATCTAATTTTCTAGGGTTCAGGGTAGCCCTTAAATACTAAATTTAAGGGCGTGTTTAGGTCTGGGGGGTTAGTAGCCAATGGCTACTAGCCCTGAGGGTGGGTACACCCTCTTTGTGCCTCCTCCCAAGGGGAGGGGGTCACAATCCTAACCCTATTGGGGGAATCCTCCATCTGCAAGATGGAGGATTTCTAAAAGTTAGAGTCACCTCAGCTCAGGACACCTTAGGGGCTGTCCTGACTGGCCAGTGACTCCTCCTTGTTTTTCTCATTATTTTCTCCGGCCTTGCCGCCAAAAGTGGGGCCTGGCCGGAGGGGGCGGGCAACTCCACTAGCTGGAGTGTCCTGCTGGGTTGGCACAAAGGAGGTGAGCCTTTGAGGCTCACCGCCAGGTGTGACAATTCCTGCCTGGGAGAGGTGTTAGCATCTCCACCCAGTGCAGGCTTTGTTACTGGCCTCAGAGTGACAAAGGCACTCTCCCCATGGGGCCAGCAACATGTCTCGGTTTGTGGCAGGCTGCTAAAACTAGTCAGCCTACACAGATAGTCGGTTAAGTTTCAGGGGGCACCTCTAAGGTGCCCTCTGTGGTGTATTTTACAATAAAATGTACACTGGTATCAGTGTGCATTTATTGTGCTGAGAAGTTTGATACCAAACTTCCCAGTTTTCAGTGTAGCCATTATGGTGCTGTGGAGTTCGTGTTTGACAGACTCCCAGACCATATACTCTTATGGCTACCCTGCACTTACAATGTCTAAGGTTTTGTTTAGACACTGTAGGGGTACCATGCTCATGCACTGGTACCCTCACCTATGGTATAGTGCACCCTGCCTTAGGGCTGTAAGGCCTGCTAGAGGGGTGTCTTACCTATACTGCATAGGCAGTGAGAGGCTGGCATGGCACCCTGAGGGGAGTGCCATGTCGACTTACTCGTTTTGTTCTCACTAGCACACACAAGCTGGCAAGCAGTGTGTCTGTGCTGAGTGAGAGGTCTCCAGGGTGGCATAAGACATGCTGCAGCCCTTAGAGACCTTCCTTGGCATCAGGGCCCTTGGTACTAGAAGTACCAGTTACAAGGGACTTATCTGGATGCCAGGGTCTGCCAATTGTGGATACAATGGTACATTTTAGGTGAAGGAACACTGGTGCTGGGGCCTGGTTAGCAGGGTCCCAGCACTCTTCTCAGTCAAGTCAGCATCAGTATCAGGCAAAAAGTGGGGGGTAACTGCAACAGGGAGCCATTTCTTTACACAAGCCCCCCCCAGCCCACAGGCCAGGAGACTCAGCCCAAGCTGGGAGAGTCTTCCTAGTCTGTCAGGCGAGGAAGAGTAGGAGAAATAGGCTGGTTAGTTGCAGGGCCTACTCTGCCTTACATCCTTCTGTTCAGGTCATTCCCTTTGGGGAACTGACCCACTTCCACAGTGATAGGACCTAGTCTGAATTGCCTCTTGTCTGCTTCTTCAATGTCTCCACCCATTCTTTTTATTTTGGGTTTAGAGGTATCCACCTCTGCTAATCTTATCTTAGCCAGGGTCATCCCTAGCTTACCCAAAGAGGTTACCCAGAGCTGGAGTAACCCCACCATGACCAACAGGGTCAGGGGGCCTAACTTGCTATTTGGCATGGGGTCTGACCACCATGCCAAGGATAGTGCAGCCACAAAGGCTAACACCCAGCAGAGGCCACTGACAGCTGTCAGTGCCCAGAACCACACCTTTAGCTCTTCACCTAAAAGGGAAGGGGCTAAGTTACAGGCTTCTTTGGGTTCAGGTTGCCTGTCTGCTGTATTGGAGTGGGGGGTTACCACATCTTGTAGTAAACACCCTTCTTCCACTCTTTCTTCTGTTAGCTGAGGAGCCACCCACTCAGGTTTAACAGTTGCCTGACTAGCCAGGACTTCTTGTGGGTCAGGTTGGACTTTATCAGGGCCATTTTTGGAGTTCTCCCCTACTGGAGCAGAATCTCCTTGGCTTGCTGTAACCTTGGCTAAAGGTTGTCCACCCTTCCTACTCTGTTTTCTTTTCTTCTTCTTCTGGGGCCTGCTTGCATTTACTGCAGAGGCAGGACTTCCAGAATCCTTGGGAGAGGACTGGCACTGGACCAGTTCCTCTCTTGGGCTCTGACTAACCTCTGGGTAGTCATTTCCAAGGAGACAATCAAGGGGGAGGTCTGTACTGACTACTACCCTTCTCCAGTTAAGAGTGCCACCCACTTCTATGGGCACTAAAGCCACAGGCCTCTTAGTGACCCTGTCTAGGCTAACTCTTACCCTGGCAGTCTCACCTGGGATGTACTGGTTTGAGAGCACCAGCCTGTCATGCACAATAGTGTGACTGGCACAAGTGTCTCTCAGGGCAGTGGTTGGGATTCCATTCACCAGTAGGTGGTGGAAGTGTCTACTTCCCTCTGGAATCTCCAACTCACCTGTTGGGCCCAGTTTCCAGTTGAAGGCTATGAAGACCTCCTCATCTGAGGAGTCATCTCCCATGGCTACACTGGTTACCCCTGGAATTTTGTTCTGGGGTTTGTTTTTGGGACAAGAAGTGTCCTTGGTGTGGTGCCCAGACTGTTTACAGTTGTGGCACCATGCCTTAGTGGCATCCCAGTTCTTACCCTGGTACCCACCTTTGTTTTGGGTTGTGTCTTGGGGCCCACCCACCTGTTCTGGTTTTTGGGGGCCTACAGAGGACTCTTTTTCTTTGTTTCTAGTGTCACCCACTTTCTCCTGGGGAGTTTTTGTAACCCCTTTCTTTTGGTCACCCCCAGTGGAAGTTTTGGTTACCCTAGTCTTGACCCAGTGGTCTGCCTTCTTTCCCAATTCTTGGGGAGAAATTGGACCTAGGTCTACCAGATACTGATGCAACTTTTCATTGAAGCAGTTACTTAAAATGTGTTCTTTCATAAACAAATTATAAAGCCCAACATAGTCACACACTTCATTTCCAGTTAACCAACCATCTAGTGTTTTTACTGAGTAGTCTACAAAATCAACCCAGGTCTGGCTCGAGGATTTTTGAGCCCCCCTGAATCTAATTCTATACTCCTCAGTGGAGAATCCAAAGCCCTCAATCAGGGTACCCTTCATGAGGTCATAAGATTCTGCATCTTTTCCAGAGAGTGTGAGGAGTCTATCCCTACACTTTCCAGTGAACATTTCCCAAAGGAGAGCACCCCAGTGAGATCTGTTTACTTTTCTGGTTACACAAGCCCTCTCAAAAGCTGTGAACCATTTGGTGATGTCATCACCATCTTCATATTTTGTTACAATCCCTTTGGGGATTTGTAGGATGTCAGGAGAATCTCTGACCCTATTTAAGTTGCTGCCACCATCGATGGGACCTAGGCCCATCTCTTTTCTTTCCCTTTCTATGGCTAGGAGATGCTTTTCCAAAGCCAATCTTTTGGCCATCCTGGCTAACTGGATGTCCTCTTCACTGGAGTTATCCTCAGTGATTTCAGAGGTGTTGGTCTCTCCTGTGAGGGAACCAGCATCTCTGACTATTATTTTTGGAGTCAGGGTTTGAGAGACCCTCTTCTCCCTAGATAGGACTGGTAGGGGGGAATTTTCCTCCAAGTCACTATCCTCTTCCTCTGAGTTGCCACCCTCAGAGGGGTTGGCCTTTTCAAACTCTGCCAAAAGCTCCTGGAGCTGTATTTTGGTAGGTTTGGGGCCCATTGTTATTTTCTTTATTTTACAGAGTGACCTTAGCTCCCTCATCTTAAGATGGAGGTAAGGTGTGGTGTCGAGTTCCACCACAGTCACATCTGTGCTAGACATTTTGCTTCTAAAAGTTGGAATACTTTTTAAGAATCTACAACTGGTTCTAGAATCTAATTCAAACTTTTACAAACTTTTAAACTCTAAAAGAAATGCTAAACAGGATCTAACACAAGGCCCTAGCAGGTCTTTTAAGAATTTAGAAAACTTTCAAATTGCAAAAATCAATTTCTAATGACAATTTTGGAATTTGTCGTGTGATCAGGTATTGGCTGAGTAGTCCAGCAAATGCAAAGTCTTGTACCCCACCGCTGATCCACCAATGTAGGAAGTTGGCTCTGTATGTGCTATTTCAAAGTAAGGAATAGCATGCACAGAGTCCAAGGGTTCCCCTTAGAGGTAAAATAGTGGTAAAAATAGATAATACTAATGCTCTATTTTGTGGTAGTGTGGTCGAGCAGTAGGCTTATCCAAGGAGTAGTGTTAAGCATTTGTTGTACATACACATAGACAATAAATGAGGTACACACACTCAGAGACAAGTCCAGCCAATAGGTTTTGTATAGAAAAATATATTTTCTTAGTTTATTTTAAGAACCACAGGTTCAAATTCTACATGTAATATCTCTTTCGAAAGGTATTGCAGGTAAGTACTTTAGGAACTTCAAATCATAAAAATTGCATGTATACTTTTCAAGTTATTGACAAATAGCTGTTTTAAAAGTGGACACAGTGCAATTTTCGCAGTTCCTGGGGGAGGTAAGTTTTTGTTAGTTTTACCAGGTAAGTAAGGCACTTACAGGGTTCAGTTCTTGGTCCAAGGTAGCCCACCGTTGGGGGTTCAGAGCAACCCCAAAGTCACCACACCAGCAGCTCAGGGCCGGTCAGGTGCAGAGTTCAAAGTGGTGCCCAAAACACATAGGCTAGAATGGAGAGAAGGGGGTGCCCCGGTTCCGGTCTGCTTGCAGGTAAGTACCCGCGTCTTCGGAGGGCAGACCAGGGGGGTTTTGTAGGGCACCGGGGGGGACACAAGTCCACACAGAAATTTCACCCTCAGCGGCGCGGGGGCGGCCGGGTGCAGTGTAGAAACAAGCGTCGGGTTTGTAATGGAAGTCAATGGGAGATCTAGGGATCTCTTCAGCGCTGCAGGCAGGCAAGGGGGGGGTTCCTCGGGGAAACCTCCACTTGGGCAGGGGAGAGGGACTCCTGGGGGTCACTTCTCCAGTGAAAGTCCGGTCCTTCAGGTCCTGGGGGCTGCGGGTGCAGGGTCTCTCCCAGGTGTCGGGACTTTAGGTTCAAAGAGTCGCGGTCAGGGGAAGCCTCGGGATTCCCTCTGCAGGCGGCGCTGTGGGGGCTCAGGGGGGACAGGTTTTGGTACTCACAGTATCAGAGTAGTCCTGGGGTCCCTCTTGAGGTGTTGGATCGCCACCAGCCGAGTCGGGGTCGCCGGGTGCAGTGTTGCAAGTCTCACGCTTCTTGCGGGGAGCTTGCAGGGGTCTTTAAAGCTGCTGGAAACAAAGTTGCAGCTTTTCTTGGAGCAGGTCCGCTGTCCTCGGGAGTTTCTTGTCTTTTCGAAGCAGGGGCAGTCCTCAGAGGATGTCGAGGTCGCTGGTCCCTTCGGAAGGCGTCGCTGGAGCAGGATCTTTGGAAGGCAGGAGACAGGCCGGTGAGTTTCTGGAGCCAAGGCAGTTGTCGTCTTCTGGTCTTCCTCTGCAGGGGTTTTTCAGCTAGGCAGTCCTTCTTCTTGTAGTTGCAGGAATCTAATTTTCTAGGGTTCAGGGTAGCCCTTAAATACTAAATTTAAGGGCGTGTTTAGGTCTGGGGGGTTAGTAGCCAATGGCTACTAGCCCTGAGGGTGGGTACACCCTCTTTGTGCCTCCTCCCAAGGGGAGGGGGTCACAATCCTAACCCTATTGGGGGAATCCTCCATCTGCAAGATGGAGGATTTCTAAAAGTTAGAGTCACCTCAGCTCAGGACACCTTAGGGGCTGTCCTGACTGGCCAGTGACTCCTCCTTGTTTTCTCATTATTTTCTCCGGCCTTGCCGCCAAAAGTGGGGCCTGGCCGGAGGGGGCGGGCAACTCCACTAGCTGGAGTGTCCTGCTGGGTTGGCACAAAGGAGGTGAGCCTTTGAGGCTCACCGCCAGGTGTGACAATTCCTGCCTGGGAGAGGTGTTAGCATCTCCACCCAGTGCAGGCTTTGTTACTGGCCTCAGAGTGACAAAGGCACTCTCCCCATGGGGCCAGCAACATGTCTCGGTTTGTGGCAGGCTGCTAAAACTAGTCAGCCTACACAGATAGTCGGTTAAGTTTCAGGGGGCACCTCTAAGGTGCCCTCTGTGGTGTATTTTACAATAAAATGTACACTGGCATCAGTGTGCATTTATTGTGCTGAGAAGTTTGATACCAAACTTCCCAGTTTTCAGTGTAGCCATTATGGTGCTGTGGAGTTCGTGTTTGACAGACTCCCAGACCATATACTCTTATGGCTACCCTGCACTTACAATGTCTAAGGTTTTGTTTAGACACTGTAGGGGTACCATGCTCATGCACTGGTACCCTCACCTATGGTATAGTGCACCCTGCCTTAGGGCTGTAAGGCCTGCTAGAGGGGTGTCTTACCTATACTGCATAGGCAGTGAGAGGCTGGCATGGCACCCTGAGGGGAGTGCCATGTCGACTTACTCGTTTTGTTCTCACTAGCACACACAAGCTGGCAAGCAGTGTGTCTGTGCTGAGTGAGAGGTCTCCAGGGTGGCATAAGACATGCTGCAGCCCTTAGAGACCTTCCTTGGCATCAGGGCCCTTGGTACTAGAAGTACCAGTTACAAGGGACTTATCTGGATGCCAGGGTCTGCCAATTGTGGATACAATGGTACATTTTAGGTGAAGGAACACTGGTGCTGGGGCCTGGTTAGCAGGGTCCCAGCACTCTTCTCAGTCAAGTCAGCATCAGTATCAGGCAAAAAGTGGGGGGTAACTGCAACAGGGAGCCATTTCTTTACAGTGGGCCTGCAGCGCAGCTTGCGCCACCCACAAACGTAGCCTATCAAACCTGCCTCAGGCCTGCTACCGCAGGGCCTGCATGCACAGTTTACTGCCACAGGGACCTGGCATCTAAATTTACTCGCCAGGCCTAGAACTCCCCTTTTACTACATATAAGTCACCCCTAAGGTAGGCCCTAGCTAGCTCTATGGGCAGGGTGCTGTGTATGTAAAAGGTAGGACATGTGTGTGTGTACTACATGTCCTAGCAGTAGTGACAAATGGCCTATTTGGTTTCTCACTACTGTGAGTGCTGCCTCTCTCCTAGGACTGCACTGGAAATGCCCCAACATATGTCTAAGTGGTATTGTCCAATCTATGAGGGGTGGCGTAGACATGTTTGGTACGATTGTAATGGTAGTGATAAATGCTGCTGACTGGTATAGGCGGCTTTTTATTACCATTATAGAAATGCCACTTTTAGAAAGTGAGAATTTCTCTGTGCTTATGACTCTAGTGTTTTGAAGCTTGCCTCCAATCACCTCTGGGGGCAGAGTGAGAGAGCTGGACTTTGTGCATACTTTTCAGGCAGCCTGTACACAGGAAGGGTGGAGATGTCACAAGAGTGCATCTACATACTGAATGGTCTTCTTGGGCTGGGAGAGGTAGAGGCGGGGCACACCTGCATTTCTAAAGGCTGTGCTCTGGCCTCACACAAAGGGCCCTTGATGATGTCTGGAGCCAGAGCTGGAGGAGAGAGGGGACATTACTGGAACCAGTTAGTGCTGGCTGGAACCCCATCTCCCCCTCCGCAAAATAAATATAAGTACATGGGGTTGTCCCCCATATTTGTGTAACACCTTTGGAAATGGGACAGAACCTCTGTCAGAAGAGCTACTGGATGGTGCAAAGGACTCACCTGGACTGCTCTTCTATTTGTTGCCCTGCTGTCTGCTGGGTGGAACAAAGGACTCGTCAGGATTGTTTTTCTGCTTGTTGCCCTGCAGCCAGTATTCCCTGACCTAGACTTCCCTGGCACTGCTGGACTGCCAGGAGGAACCACCCCTGCTTGCCTTTAGGGTGCTGGCCTCCCATGAAGCTCGGAGCGCAGAGGGCACCGGTTCTGGTTCCTGATCTCCCTAAAAGTCTAGCACCTGAGAGAGCTACATTTCCCTTTACTGAGTGTTACCTGGTGAAGGGAGGGTGCATTATCATTTGTTCTCCCGGGGCGAGGGGAGCACTGTGCTCAATCGCTCTGGAGCACGGAGAGCACTCCATTCCTTCAGCATAATGCAGGGCCAGGCACCTTGCGCTTGTGATCAACAGAACATGAGGAGAGCTCTAACTGCTGTGGGTTCTGGTGGAGCAGGGAAGCACCCGTGGCATCATAATTGTACCTCCCCTCTCCTTCTGATTCTGGGGGAGTAGAGCAGAGCTGCCAACAACTGCCTTGTGAGTCTTACAAGGCTTACCCCCGTCTTCCCCCCCTCATCCCCCACTCCCCTGAGGCCCCCAGGGTACATGCAGGCACTGCCTTGTGTGGATCCACCGCCGTGACCCGGGCTGAAGACAAAGAGCCGCCGGCTTGCAGCAGCCAACACTGGAGCCTGTCCTGGGCCGTTTCACCTCGAGGAGAGAGCGGTGACAGCCCAGGAAGGTCTGGAAGGTTCTTGGTGTGCTGATCCAGGCAGGCAGCACTTGGGGGCAGAGAGGCGCCATGCACACGTGGGCGGCTGCCATGTGATTTATTTTCTTTCTTGGGTATGGGGGGGGGGAACCGGAGCCACCCCGCCCCACAGCTACAACACCTGTTCAAATGCGGGGACCAACTGCGGCCTCCTGCAAGGAGACAGAGGGGAGAACCTTCTTGCAGGGCATCTGCAGGCCTCCCGAGGAGGCGGAGGGTTGACACCCCCATCAAGCAACGATACAGTAAGTAGGACGGGGTGGTGACCCTTGACTGAGGTCCCCGAAGCGATTTAGGTAATAATTTTTTTTCCTTTTGTGGAGATTACTGTGCCTGATCTAGAAGGAGGACTGGAGCTCCTGGGTGGACCGTGGGCTGTGTTAGTTACTGCCCTGAAACAATAGATACGCAGGAGTCTCTGTATCTTATGTTGAGGATTTTAATCTACTGTATAATTCCTATCAGAAGTGCCGAGGCGCTGTAATCTTTGTGTGGAAGGTGGGGCTGGTGATGCTCGCAGGACCTACCTTCCACCAGTGTATTTCTGCCCCCCCCTTGAAGGATGCATACTTCTGTGACCTGACGCCTGTTGTAGTTGGTCCTTGCTATGTTGGGGTGACGCCTAGGTCGTCAGGATCTACTTTCTATGCAGGGGGGCAGTGGAGTGTATATAATGACATATGCCCTATGGAACTGTTTTCAGGTCACGTGCATTTGTTTTGGGTGATAATAATGACCTGCCATTTGGGGAATATTTCATTCTATGTGCTTTCAGAACAACATTGTGGCATTCAGGATAACATGTTTTTTAAGACGTGCGTTTTTGGTGATACCGATGATCAGAGCACTGCTTATGTTGCAGAATACCAGTAACCTATATGAATCCCTGACCACTACCTATTTTATGGTTTAAGCAATATAGTTTGTTTTTATATAACTTGTTGTGATTCCTTTGTGGTGTATTTACTCTGTCACATGTGTTGTGCAAACACTTTACACATGACCTCTGGTATAAGCCTGACTGCTTGTCTCAAGCTACCAAGGGTGTGAGCAGGGGTTATCTTGGGTATGTAACTCCCGCGCCCTGACTAGCGTGGTGGGTTCTGCCTGGCTTTGGTACATACCCTAGCCAACCAGAAACCCCTTTTCTAACAAGATGCATACATTCTCCTCCCAAAGTTTATCAAAGCCTCTTCAAACGGAAACCATGGTCCTGGAAAGAATGCAAAAAACTACTAGCAGAACCACGGCAAAGAGTAAGATAATAAGCAGTTCAAGAGAGTTGTTAAAAGGTGGGGTTTCAGGTCTCCCCAAGTGATAACGTTGGAGCAGGCAGGAAGACTGTTCTATACTCAGAGCCTAAAGGAAGAAATGGCCCAGTTGCGTGTTATTAGTATTCTTCTATTGCATTTTGTTTTTCTTTATTTGTTTGTGGTACTTTTGTTGCTGCACTGGCAAGGCAGTCATACTAAACTTTTTTGTTTTGTTCAGCATACATTTCTTCCCATGTTGTACTTTTTTTTGGGATGCTGAATGCATTCAGACTACTGTTTCACCACACTAAGTTACACAGTTTCAGTCCCTTCTGAAACCCATGTCCTGTTCCAAGGTGGGCTGCCACTGGCAAAACCAATAGATCTCCCCTAGTAACCTTTTGACCTTGCCCATTATTTAGTGCTGATGTTCAGCATCCCTTAGGCCCTCCAGCATGGCTAAAGAGAAAAAAAAACAAAACAAAAAAAAAAAAACTTAAGGGTGTCATTACATGGCCATTTCAATGTATGTATCTTTTTCTTTTCTTATTTACCAATCCCAGATCGATCTGTAAGCAGAAAAATGTAGGGCAAAAGTGTTTTTTTCCCAAACAAATCGGGTAGGGAAGCAGCATGGAGTGTGCAGATTCGGGCAAGCAGCTCTGGAGATGCAGCTGGGTGGAGCAACATGGTCAGCATGGGTGGGAGGAATCTGTAGAAAGCTGGCCTGGTGTGTGGTGAGCATTATGATGTTATCATCCTATACTAGGTCCATGTATCCCTTATTACTGAAGTGTAGGCAGTGTTTGGGAAGCCAGGGCACTCTCAAGGTAGCTGTGGATGAACAGCCAAGACTTATCTAGGAGACATGCAAAGCTTATGCAATACAGCTATAGTCACACAGCACTCTGACACATGAAAAAAAACACACAGTGTTACAAAAAAATAAAGGTACTTTATTATAGTAACACAAATACTAGAATACCGAATAGGCAATCCCTCAACTGGAGGTAAGTAAACTCACTATTATATACACATTGGCAATCAGTAAAGAGCATAGAAAGCATAGGTAAACAGTGAGGTCCCTAGGGGAGGGCCAAACCATATACTAAAAAAGTGGAAATCAAAGGCAGTCCCCCACCCAAGGAAGTGGAATTGGTGGAAGGGAGCTGGAGGAACTAGGAACCCCAAAAGGTGAGTACTAAAGTGACACCCAGCGACCAGGAGAGCAGAGGTAAGTATCTGGTTTTCCCCCATACTAACGGGAGGACTTTGGAAAAGGTTTATGCAAGACCCAATCAAGACTGTAAGAACCCAAAGGTAGATCCTGACAGAAGAGGAGCTGCGCAAAAAGGGGACCAAGTCCAGTTTGTGCTGAAGTGTCCGGTTGTGGCAGGAGCCACTACCCACCCTTCTGTGGATGCAGGACCAGGTTGACAGTGGACAAATGTGGTCAGCAGTGCAGCACAGGAGATGAAGAGAAGTGATGCAAGTGATGTTCCACATCTGCGGTCGAGATGCAGTTGCTTAGTAGTGCTGGAAAACCACCAACAAGCGTAGGAAAATGCAAGAGACAGAAAAGAAGGTTTGCAAGGCTGAAGAAGACCAGCAAGGTCCAGGGGACGTTATTCAAGGAGGGGAGTCCGGGTGACCCTCAGCAGCTGGGAGAGTCACAAGAAGAGGAGGCAGCCCCAACAGGCAATCCACAGGCAGCAGGCACAGGAGTCACAGTGAGGCCCACTCAGCACACCTGAAGTAGAAGAAGAGGAAGAAGAGAGATAGCTGGAAAACACATGCTCTTGTGGATTGTTTACGCAAAAAAAAATAAGTGGCTCCCTAAAAGTGAACAGTGTGGAAGGTCAGAAGTAAGAAGGAATGCTCCAAGAAAGGGAGAGAGATGAGATGGACAAGGCAAGTCATTGAATAAGAAGCAAGCAAATGAGAGTGACAAAAATACCCAGAAATGGTAAGCAAACAGTGGTCTTTAAGCCCACTGCAAGACCTTGTGCGCTGACTATAGATAATAGGTATTTTGTAAACAGACAGATATGCTGTCTGGAAGGCTTGACCTAGGCAGACATTTTGCCTTGGGCTTACTTTGAGCTAGCAATTTAGGCCCCAGAAATAATATAATACTGTTGTTACCATTTAGGCAGCACACATCATAAATTAAATAGCTTTTCAAAATAATTGAGAATCATGCTATTCCAACACAGTTTCCAACTGTGAACAGTTATGGCATATTGCTGTAATTTTCAGAACAGATACTATATGTGACAAAGCTTTTATCCCAATGTTTCTTATTCACCGTTCTACTTATAAAGGTCACCAAATGCAATTGTAATATATTACTACTCCATATATTTTACAGTATTACATTTGTACAGTTGACATCAAACTGTGCCTGCGTAAAGCTCTTTGCCACCCACTTGGTCTTGTCCATACTACATAAGCTGCTAATAAATAATTATTGGTGCATCGCACTAGCGTGTAATTTTTAGCTAACTCCATGCCACACATGCTATTCACCCCAGAAGCCTGCACTACTGGGAATCGAACCTGCAAGCAGAACTGTGCAACAGAGCTTAAACCCCATGGGCTAGCTTCACAGGGGGAGAAGATGTTTTTTTTTATTGCCAGACACCGACTTTGCAACTTGAGGACCAGGTTCGAGTCCCAGTGTCGCTAGACATCCTGTGATTCTGGACAAATCACTTAATCTCACTGTCCCTAAAAAAAATATGACTTCGAGTAATGTGATCAGCTGTTAATGTAAAGCGCTCCACTGCCACTGGGCCCGTTCGAGCTACACCAAACTGCAAAAATGAGGATGCGGCGCTTGATAAGGAAGTTTCCAGATGCAGCCAGACACACCGGTGGCCTCCGGCACCTTCCCGCGCACATGGAACAGGCCCTAGGCCATCTGCAGCCAAAAAAGAGGAAGCAGGGGAGGGCCGTGTGTGGAGACAGATTATATGAAACACATCATTACCAGAAAGAAAGCGCACACCACATCACACGCCCCGCCATTCAGTGCGCCGAGGCTTGGATTACCCAATGACAATGTGCAAGGCGGTGTGGTAGAAAAGGCATAATAAATTTTGCAGATGGCGTCTGTCTTCATGCCCTCCCCCTTTATCTGCAGAGCGTGTGTGGGACAGAAGGGTCCCCCTCCTAACTACAAATCTGAAGGAAGGGACAATGCTGGTGTGAAGTGTGCCACTGCTCGAATTTCCAGTCAGCTCCCTCGTCCCCCTATTCTACGCGCCCCACCTTCAACCCGGATCCTTCACGCCCCTTCTGAAAACACACGCCAATCCCAAACAAAAGCACCCTTCATCTTAAATGCAATAACTGTACATATTTTTTTCATACAGTGCTCGCGGCCACGCTCTCGCGCCTTCTCACAGCTGAAAAATCACAGGTGGTATTATTACTCAATTTGATAGTCCTAATTTCAACAAAAAAAATCCAAACGATGACAGGCCCCGTCAATAATTCGATGGGCTGTTTAAATTGTTATACTAACTGAAGAGCCATCTTTCTGCAATTGGACCCCAAATTTACCACGTGGCCCATGTCTGGAGGGTGAAATTCAGGCACTCCTGCTTTTAGATTACGCCAACAGCGTGAATTCATCGTCAGCAAAAGCTAATGCTTTTTTTAGTTTTTGTTAAAAAAGCCCGCCCTTTATTTACGATTAGTTGGCTTACTGTGTCACTCTTGTTTTATTGCTTGCTATTCGTCAGCGCCTCCTCTTCACCACGGGCTTCAGACTTCGTCCCTTTGTCTGTAGAGCATAGACCAAGTACTGCTTCCTGTGGTCAGTGTCCTTCCACTGGCCACAGGCTCCTTGACTTACTATTTTTTTTTTAAATTTACTTGACGGCACCCTGGTCATTCTCTTTAACTCACTCACCCTGCCGACTGTTCCCATCATCCTCCTTCTTATTGCTTTTTTTTTTTTTCAAACAATCTCGACCCAAATCTATTGGAGCGCTTTAAGTGAGCACCATTTCATTCATTTGTGATTTTTCGGCCCAGAATCACACAATGGTGAATCAACATTGAGACTCCAACCTGGTTCCCCAGTTCCACAGGTGTCAGTTCTGGTTGTAAGGCCACATCCATTTTTAAAGATGTTGCACAGCGACACTGGCTGCTGTGCAACACGGCCTAAAGTAAGCAAAAACCGCGCTATGACATCGTAAATGCTGGACGCATCATAACGCTCTTGCTGCTGTACATGTTTTAAAAAACACGGACATCGCCAATTGATCTGGCATAGGCAAGACCTACTGGATTTGCCAGTGCTCATTTTAGTTGGCATCTCTATGGATGCTGAAATATGTCAGCCATATTTAGAAGGGGGGAATTAAAAACACTAAGCCCAGTATCCGAAATATTGTTAGATAAATGTCAGACTCAGCAGAGTTGACCCGCAAGACACTGTGCAAGCCAGCAAGTATGTGGTACCATGCTCTGGACCATACGTCTCTAGGTTAAAGTTTCTCAAATCCAGAAACACATTTGTGAACTAGATCTACTTGGAGCAGTTAATAATGTGCAATTAAAATACCCAGATGAGAACCAAATACTGATTCAAGAGAAACCAGAGAAAAAAACAACAATTAACCGAACAAATTAGGAGACGGCACCCTCAGAACAAGAAGGGCATGGCAGATGTGATTCTCCATGCAGGAGAACTTGCTAAGAGCTGTTCACTGGAGCTAATTAAGCTAGAGTTCAATGAGGTATCATGAAGAACAAGTCTGCTATTTGGGAAAGAAGTTCAAAAATCCTCAGCCAGAGCTCTGGTTTTGTTACAATAGTTTTAGGAACCAAGTGACAGTTCATGGATGAGTTCCTTACAGTTCAAACATCCAACCAAAATATTTTAAAATCCCCAAAATAGGGCCAAACAGTACATGAAAGAAACATGAAAACGTATTGGTTGTACGTTCATGATCTGGGACAAATAAATTAATCCTTAAACAGCCATGGATCTCCATGTCAAAAAGGTTATGCTTTAAATTCCTTGTCCAGATTTCATTCAATGTTGGCAAGCACAGCCAAAGTTACATAGTTCTTAACTGATGTGTTGTAAGCTGAAAGTCTTGTACTTCCTACTGTAAATTGCTATAGACCAAATGAGTGATGTTGCTGAGCTCACTGATGTGCTTTATAAAGCAGTCTATTTAGTGGCACACTCGGGTACATCATCAGATATAGCGGGAATGATGTATACTTTTGTCAATTGTTACAGTAAGTGGGTTTTTGTGTTCTACAGGAGCAATGACGTCTGGGTTGAGGGGTGCACGACTTTCTACTGATGATGCCAGGAGTAGATTTCTCAGCATCTACTCTTGGTTTCTGACCAGGGGTCAGAAGACTGTTTGTTTTCACATGAGGTGAAAAAGACACTGAAGACTCAGCCAGAAGTTCAAATAAAGGTTCTCTTGAACCCTCAAGCCCAAAAAACAGCTAGACTTTCATGTGGCTTGCTCTAAATATCCACCAAGAATTTAAAACAAAGTATTAACTTTTGGGTTAAATCAGGAGAGAGAAATATATACATATCTAGTGGGTAAAATGAACAATTTGGAACCAGAAAACCTGGGATTCATGTTGGCTTCTCTGCTTGACAAAATAGTGTGAATCAAGGCATATCCCTCTTCTTGAGCTTCATTTAATAGACTATAAACTTGCTTCATGTACAGTAAGAATTTAGGCCACGTATAGGGTACACATGAAAACTGACTTGAGTTTTAGTCCCCTGATGGAATTGTTGTTAGGGTAGGAAGCACAAATGTTTTCACATTTATGTAAAAAAAAAAAAAAAAAAAAAAAACACAATGTAATTAATGCCCCTCAAAGAGGAGTTATAATCGGATGTACTAGAATGAAACGCTTCTGCTTGTTAAAGAAATGCATTTTTTTTTAATTTAAAAGAGACTTTATAAAATTTGACATGATTGTTGTACAAATTAAATGGCAAACATTTTCATAGATCATGCATGGCCTCCTACATTCAAACCATCCCCTAGGCCCAGCTTTCTGTGTTAATTTGTTGACTCGCCCATCTCTACGCCTGGGTGGGCCAAACCAAGATATTTACAGTTTTGAATAAAACAAAGTGTGTGCTGACAAATTATCTAAACACCAGTCCTGATACAACTGTGACGTGGGCAGATACAATTTATTTTTCTAGCTTAAGTACCTCACAATGGAGCAACTAGCTTACCTCAAAGGCACAATATTCCAGCTTTCTTCTGGGTTAGCAGCAAAGAAATGCTGCCCCAAAAGAGAGGACACCCTCCCTCAGCGCCAAATTGACAACAATATTCTATTCACTGGTTGGTCAACAACTCCCATGCTCTTTCAACCAGGAAGCTACGTTGGCTCGGTGACTGACGCAGACTGGGGCTTCCTGGCCAAACCTCTGTTCAGGGAACATCATGTAGATTAAGTAAGAAGAAATATATATTTTTTCATTTGGACAAAATGAAAATCCTAGTGCCAGGGAATGAACTCTGCCAAACCATGTTTGGCACAGTGGTCAGATCATGGCTGGATTATGCCAACAACTGTTACACGGAGGTCCCTGGCATTAATAGGGAAACTCCCTAGAGGACAGAACGCTTAAGTGAACCTATGTTTTGGGCTGACACGCAGAGACCGCATAAGAGGGCTGGCTAAGCAACTCACTGCGTTGGTCTGTATCTTTTACATTGGTATATTCAGAATACTTCTCCCCATATGTTTAAAAAAAAAAAATCATGGAACTTTTTGCTTGTTGAAAGTAGGTATAGTATCTCAAGAGAGCCCAAGTTGTGTACTGTCCCAGCCAACGTCACACATTTGGGTTAGAACCCCAGTTAAAAAAAAAAAAAAACTTTTTTTTTCCTGTGATTAATTTCACTATATATATTAAGCAGCTCAGTGGCTAGAGGCAGACTTCTGTCTGTACAGTCCGCTACACAGTCGCATCTTCGGACTGCAACCACGCTCACATTTTTTTTTAGAACAGTTCTAAGGACTGAGCAGGTGTCTGCAGCACAGAGAAGTTCTCAAAATCTGAACTAATATCCTGCATGAAGTGTGTTAAAATCCGCAGATTCGTTGACTAACACTCATAATATGTTTAGCTCGCTGAAAAATGTCAAAATATTATATGGTAGAATTATTTTTCCAAAGAAAATCCAAAAACTATTGTGCACTATGCATAGAATGGTTTTGTTTTATTAAAATGGTGCTGCCTTTTTGAGGTTGGTGAGATTACTAGAAAGGGCAATAGCACGCCTCAAGCCCTCCACTTCCACAGAAGATCCAGGAAAAGACAGACAAATTAGATGCAAAATAAAAAGATAACAAGTGCTCGCTGCCCTTGCCAGATGAGAAAGATTCGTGAACAAGGCCGGTGGGCGGCACCATTTGCTAAAACAATCTGTTACCTCGGGGCCCGCCGCCCTCCCCTAACTTCTCCATGAAACTCCGCACTCATTTGTCACCCAGGTTTTGAACTCTCAAGGGCCTGCCTGCATCAGATCAGGGAGAAATTAAAGGGCGGTAGTAAGGGGGGAGTTTCACTTTGAACCTTTTGTACTGGACTGAGGAGACACAAATGGTGGCGCTTGATGAAAATTCCACGGCCTTTTCTGCAAAGCCTGCTGGGCTTCCCCCTGCACACACCCCATCTGGCCCAAGCAACCGGCGGCAAACGTCTGCCAAACGGTCGTGAGGTCACTGAAGAAAACAAAAAAACACAGCCTTCATCTCTCGCTAAAGGACTCCCCCAGCCACATAACCTGCTGCTTGCTGCAGGGTCTCACCCCAGGATCAAGGCACGAGCAATGCGCTGGCAAAATACCTGCGAGAAACTCCCGCTTTCAAGCTTTAATGATCCAAAGAAAATATGCGTTACATTAAGCGCTTCAAAGCCTCTTCTGGTGTAGTAGGCGCGATATAAAAGCAATTACAATCCAATCTACTTGGCAATGTTAGAAGAGGAGCAGAAGAGCTGTGTGTAGGTTGGTGTTCGTGTAAGAGGAGGCATAAAGTGCCTCAAGGTGGGTGGTCAATCGCGGTTCCTGGTTATCTGGCATAAAAACAATGACCTGATGACGTAATGGCTGGGCCATAATACCAAGACAATAGGACAATAGTAGGTTACAGATGATTTGAGAATAAGTGCTTTCAGATTATCATTCTGCCTGGCAGGGCAGAAGACTGTGTGTTTTTAGGGGGGCTATCTGGTAAAACCTTATAATCCAGTTCTCTTACTCAAACCTGCATCACCAACAATCCCCAACTAAATGAGTTCCAGAATATTCCATTTAATCGATAAAATCTGCTTGAGTTTGAGACTCATTACAGCATCTTGCTCTAGATGGGCCTTTCAAGTTCTACGGTCACTTTGTGTCCTGCCCTTTCAGTCTTTTTCTACTGGAGACATCATCCAACCATGAGTGTCTAAATTTGCAAACTGCGGCAGACTCAGCCTTTCAACCACTCTACTGTTGAGAGTCAGAGCACTCCTGAGGCGTGAACAGTCTGTAAAAGTATTAAGTGTTAAAAGAGTATGTATGACAATGTGAGAAAAAGCTGAATATCATGAGTCATCTCAAATAAATAGTCTCAGAAGGAACCACAGAGGAGAAGTGGCAGGGGGAGAAACGACAGAGGTTTACAAGAACAGGTTTATCTACCATTGCAAGGAAGCACCACCAGATATGGCAGTAGGTCTGTCTAGGTACCCAACCCTGATCTCCATCCTGGACTCACAATATATGATATGGGTGGGGAAGCAACAGGGAGCAGAAACTGGTTCAAAGCCCTCAAGTTTTCTAGGTTCAGGTCTGTGTAGCTCATCCACTCTGGAGTTTGTTTGCGTTCTGGTTCCTGTAGTCCTTTTCACCCCATTATAAATTCAGGACTGAAAGTCCTGGAATCCATTAAATGCATTAGCGCCACAGGTGCAGAACTAGGGAAGTTGCCAACTCTGCAGTAGGCAGTTGAACTATCATGGGTGCCGGTCAGGAAAGCATCAAACCTGAAATCATTGAAATCGGATACAAAACTCCAACTAGCAGACAATGCATTTTCAATGCAAAACCAACCATAAGGGGGTTTAGGGCATCAGAATGATGTGAGGGGTAAGAATGCCATTTTGAAAGTGGGGAGGGGGGCGAGAAAGAGGGAGAGATAAAAGAAGCAAGGGGTGACTTCAGATCTGGTGATAGCAAACAAGACAGAACTCATGCATCAGAAATAATATAGGAATTAAGCAACAGCGACCCTAACACGGTTAGACTTGTAACTGAAATACACAGTGGTGGGAACTAAGTTAACACTACTAACTAAAGTATTTATTCATTAGCAAGTGTACAACTGAAGGAGGTACAAATGGAGAAAAATGTATTAGAAAGTGCAGTGTACTAAAATAAACACCAATCTGTACCTTTTACTAAAAAAAAAAAAGTATGTAGGATGCGGTGAGCATTAAGATGCTTTGAATTCCAAAAACCTTTAATCTGCAAGAACAAAAGGCACTCAGACTGCTGAAGTTGGGATAAAGCAGGGGGTCACTACTCTGAAATCATAACTGAAAGAGTCCCAGCAGGCAGAAATATGCTAAAAGGGAACAGCCAACGACTGCAACGTTAATAATAATGATAGGTGGCTGGATGAACGCTGACAAAAGTAACACATACTTCACGTGGGGATTAAAAAAATATATTTTGTATTGCATTCATGGAATGTTGACTATGACAAACAAACATAATTTGAAGAGAAGACAGTTTAAGTCATCATAACACGCAAGCTTTACATGCAAGTGAAGTCAATAATTTCCTCACCAAAAAGTTATAATACTGAAAAAGAGAAAAGTCAACTAGGAAGCCATCAAAAACATAGCAGCAAATTTAACAAAGGAAAGGCCAATTTTTAAATGTCAGCAAGCGTAGTTGCCAGTGCACCCATGTCATGCGCGACTGCCTTTAAGACAGTTTTAGTGTTGGGGCCAACTATACATTGCATGATGAGTTTCAGAATGAACATGGGCAGTGAAACAGCTCTCCGATGCCAAAACTACTACTTTGGACATATTTGATGAAGGCTCGTTGCAGTGATGGTGCTGCTGGACTTTTCACCAGCATATTACACCCCTGACTATTGTGAATCACCTCTGAGAATTGAGGAGGCAGCAGCAGTGTTTGCTCTGGCCACAGATGAGTTTTCTTCTTTTTAAGTGACAGGTCGTGCAAAGTACGCGAAGATAAATCAACTGCAACATGGTCTCAGAGGCGTGTGGAGTCCCTCGCGGCTCACGCCTTTCACCGGCACATTTCAGCACCTTTGTGGTCCCTGCAACAAGTCTATTAGACATTTCAGAACTAAATCAGCTACAGAAGTCATTTTCTATTTTCTGCAGCTTCCGAAAATAGACTTTTCAGTCTATTGATAAAACGCTATAAGAATGAGTTCTTAATGTAAGGGGCTACAAACACAACATTGTTGAAAACGAAACCAAACTAGCAATGGATCAAAATTGGAGATATTTTCTTAACGAGAGGGATTCCGAGGAGGGGTAAAAAAAACAGAGACAAATATGTGAGGTGATACATTACCTGACTGCTATTATTCGTGGGGGTGAATAGGTCAGTATATGAAACCACACGAGGTCTCAGTTTATGCTAGAATAAAGTCAGCAGCCCTTACCTTGATGGACAAGGCTGTGTTTGACAATTCAGAAATCTATCAATATCAAAAGGGCACTGCGCAAAGATGGTCTTTTGGTGACCGTAAGAATCTGTCAGTTGTGTGCTGGTGCCAACATTTTGTGTTTCAAGTAAGTCATCTCTCCATGTCCAAACCTATCAAAGCCCATGATCTCTTTCTCGATTTCAGGAAATTAGCACAACAATGTTCCTGTTCTGATCAATGCTATCTGATCCGTGCCTGATGGGTTTACTCAATTGGTCGCCTGCATCAGTTTCATCCCCACTGCATTGTAAGGGCATTCTACCTGAATCAGAGCAGCCTGTATAGCTTTGGCAGCCTTATCAGGAAACCTGCTGTTTCTCCCATGGATGCTTCTAGCAGGGGAAGAGATGCTGAAACAACCAACAAGCTTCCCTCCGTGACATCACTGTACCAACAGACCTTAATAGAGGGGTAATCCCAGACTGGACACACATCTACACCAAATATTACTCCTTTCCTGGCCATGGCTGTGAGATGATGTGCACTTCTTTGAGAGACAGTGAGCCCAGGATCTTTCAACACTCTTTGATATTAAACGGTTTTCCAAATAAGCTTTCCACATCATGTGCATACTACCTCCTCGCTGATCTCTTATCTCTTCTTCGAATGCTACAAGCCGACGTGGGCATGTTCTACCTTGAGGGCTGAACTCCTTTCGAGCATTTACACCCACAGGATCTGAAACTGGAACCTTGATAAAGTACAAGGCATTTCAATCAAAATATGCATCAGCCTTTCTTTCCATATAAGTAAAACAAAGGAAAATCTATTCTATACTTCATGAAACAAACCACGGAGGGACATCTATGGACACACAAAAGAGCTAACCAGGTAACTCTGGAAAAAAATTAACGGGGGCTGAACCCAACACAGCTGTAGCAGCTTCTTTCTTGTTTTGACCAGGCCTTGTGTATTGGCTTTGCTTCATCCAGTCAAAGAAGGTATATTTGAAACATAAATCTATACGAGAAAAATGCAAGCCACTGGGGTAGCTAATGGAAATTTGTTAAAATTGTTTGTTTTTGCGTACCTGCTCTTGCAAGGAATGAGAACATGTTTCAGGATGACCTCAGCAATGAAATCCAAGTTCCTCTAATGGTTTCAAGGCACTTAATTGATCAAAATCATTACCTACTCTCTTTATTAGAATTACATTTCAAGAAGAGAAGCGATACAAGGATCCCTGCCTCCTCAACCCCAACCCTCCGCACATCAAACCCCCCTCCAGCTTATAAAGGAATCAGAACCAATTTGTGCAGGTGTTAAGTGAGAAATCCAAACCCAGTATCTTAGGGGAAAAAGATGTCATAAGTGTGAACTGATTTTACGTGTTGGCTTTAATTCTGATAAAGCATAACGAAGAGCTGCATACATTTCTTATGCTCGGATCGCACAGATCGCAGGTGCTCTGCAAACATACTGCTTCTCTGCACTTTCCAGGAAGGAACAAGACTAGAGCATGTGAGTAGTTGGATGAACCCATAAACGGTCTAACCCCTGTTTCGTTAGCTAAAGCAGATCACCATGTGTGCCCCAAAACAGTATGCTGATTGATGCATTACTACTCTCTCAGGGCATGCCCGGGGGCATTTTGGTATGAGGGAATTTTCTAGATGGATATTTCTGGGTAAGTATTTTGGAGGTTTGGTACCAGCTAAGTACTGAAAAAGGTCTCCTTGTTGAGAAACACTCCAACAGACGTGAATGCCACTTGAATGTTAAAGCAGTGGCAGCCTTACATTGATCGTTCTTCCAGATCACAATACCAGACTACAACTTATTATTTTGGAAAAATAAATAGCATATTCTTGAATTCCTCGGGCACGTGGACTACATAAAGGCTGATTGCCCTTCAGGCTAGCTTAGATGCCCATTTCCAAAAAGTCTATTCCTTCCTGGTGAAATATTCACTTATGAACAACTTTATTACTCACAGATGAAGACCTCACTCTGGGAATAAATACTTCTGGATCTAAGTTCATTGCTCTTCCCTCACAGGCTTGGAACTTTGGTCAACTCATTTCTCCTGCAAGAGCTTTGTTGAGTTTTTCGTGTAGTTAATTAATTGGACTCAGCTGCCCCAGAGTAAGAATTGCAGCATCTTCCATTTACCATGTGGTCAGTGCTCGTGAGTACTGGTATACCGGCTGTAATGTGACTTCTGAAAACGAAGAAAACTTGAAGTAATCCTGTATGCTTTGAGGCGCTTCTTCTGGGTGGGTGTAATTAGGGTATGATGAGAGTTACCTGCTGCAAAGTAGGGGATGTCATACTAGCCTTTTAACTCAATAAACCATAAATAGAAATGATAGGAATGCTGCTTTCTTCCATGTGGACTCGTTTCTTGGGGCGCGTTTTATGCCTGAAGACCACCATTGAATACTTTGGTCCAACTTGAGGCTTGTGGTCAGGACTAAATTGTAATGGCCTCCTTAAAAATGGATAAAGTGAGAAAACCCTAAAACTGCCCCCACCATCAGCATCAAAGCAATATATAATGACTAGGAATGGAACGGGCAAGAGGAGCACAGCTCAGTGGGTCTCACATACAAGCAGATTTTGACAGAGTTTAGCACATTGCCCTTGCATTGACAAACTGGCACAACTTATAAAACTCCTGTATATGTGGCACAGGCATGCCAAGCTGAAGGACTTGTGGGCAAAGCATACTACATCCTCAATACCATCCCAATATGGCCACGAGGTTTCAGTAAAAAGAACACATTTCCCTGCTTCAGGACAGATATGGCTACACCCATAAGGCTGCCAAAAACCCACCCTAGAAGAGTGGTAGATTGTAGAGGAGAAGTAAGTCACTGCCTGGCCGAATAACCCCAATCTAGGAGAGTAGTGAAAATGCAGGCAGAAATGCAGGAAGGAGGAGGAAACGGCTAGACTCCAAGGTGTTCTGCTGCCTGTCGCCACCCAGACCAGGCCTTCAGAGAGCCGCAGAAGAGAGAAGGATTATCAGCCCGTCGACTCGATGGAGGTGACACGGAAGGAAAGGGAAGATGTAGTAGAGTGATCTAGAGAAAGACCTGGAGACAGTGAAAGTAGAAGAAAGATAGAAGAGACACGAGTAAGGGGTGCCTGGGAGAGGGAGGCCACTCGCTCGGAGATAAGGATTTAACAACCTAAAAAGCAGAAAAAGTGAATTTGTGAGCACTCATTTCCTAGTCAGAGAGAAGGCGATATTGTGGATGGAGGTTGTTCCCGGGGATATGGAAATTCCACATGGGGTTGGAGAGCAGAAAGAAGGGGAGTGTGCTTGTTCCAAGGGGGGCAGGCCATGGTATCTGGCCCCAATATCACACTAGGCAACATATACATAACAAGATACAACTGTGGGCACTGAAAGTCATTCAGAGCTCTGGGACATCACAGAAGAATCTAACCTGGTGATCTCACAGATCTATTAAAATTTTCATTTGTCCTGTGATAAAGGGTTGCCTGCACATTATTCTGTTTGTTACATCAAACTACCAATCGGTTTGCTTTTTCCTGTAGAAGAAGAGAGACAGGCCAGGGGATAGGATCCCTGCATCTGTTACTAATGTTGTACCAACCAACACTTCCTTGTTATGACACCATTCTGAGATGCAAACCGTGCACCTCAAGTGTTAGCGTTTCAGATCACGAGATGCTTTAAGACACTTCAAGTTGTCCTGTGATTTAGGAAGTGTTGAACATTGAAAGTCTTGTATTTATTTATACATTTTATTTGGAAAGAATTTAAGCAGTCAAACCGCTACAGATTTAACACGGAATAAAATGGCATGCACAGCAGCAGCAAGGAGACTTAGAAAGAGAGAAAGAAAAGCCGGGAAGAGAGCGCTGGAAGAAGAGAAGTGAGGAGGATATGAAACGCTGATAGTTCCTCGCAGCTATGTATATTTATACCTGTCTGAGTTGTAGGAAGACCTAGTCTAAACTAAGGATGGCTTGTGCACTAGGAGGAAAAAGGCAAAAAGCGGGGCCCAGAGCTGTTTAATGACTGGTTTTCCCCTCACCCGGGGGATGGCCGTCTCTATCGTTACCCGGCCCAGTAACGCCAACCAGTCATGAACCGTAGGGGGCGCTGGCCAGGCCCAATCTCTGGCTACAAGTAGCCGCGCGGTGACACGGTGGCTCAGGTGCCCCCGTCAACCCCTGCTTGAGGCCTAACATGACATCCCCAGCGTCAAGCTGCAAACCGCAATTTAATAATCTGCAAGGCCACCCCAAAACGATGCTAAATGTGGGCAGCAAGCAAACATGTGAAGGATATCTGCAGACAGTAGCCCACACCCAGGGCAACGTGCAGTCCCTGGGAATCACTTTCTGTATTTACATATTCTTCCCGGAGTAGAATACAGCATGCATAATGTCTTACATTTCAAGCTTGCCGATGTAACTGAGGAACATACAACTTTAAAAGCCTCCATGAAGTCAGACTCCTGCATTGAACACTGAAAGTCATAGAGAAATCACCTGCACTGTAGGGAACGTCGTAAATACCGTGCTCTGTTTGGCAGATGGATATTTCTTTTTTATCCAGCCATATCAGCGTGCTGTTATTGTCAACACACTGTTCGGGTTTTTCACAAAATCGGCACAGATGTAGAGATACATAGACATAGGAATGTGTCTACAACAGTTACCACAACTGATGGGCCTAACAAGTACAGGCTGAAGTTGGGTGGGGGTCACGGGTGGTGTTGTGCTGGCCGACTGTTCTGCACGAGATGCAAAATACCTCAGGCTGGGCAACACGTGTATTTTTGCACCTCCTTTCCGTACATGCCCCATTGGAAGGTAGCTGGGGGTAAGGACTGTTGTAACTTCAAAGGTGGGTGTAACAAGTACAGTAACCATAGCAACTACTTTCAGCCAAAAGTTGCACAGGTGTAAACCGATACTTATAAGTGCTGCCGGAGGTAGAAATGTATTTTATTTATTTTTAGAATAAAACAATTAAAGCTCACCCAAAAAAATATACATCATAACTCAAGAGCTGAAGAAATGTGGATGGGGCAGATCCAATATCATCAAATTTAGTCCAGACCAGACAGGTCGTCTATAACTAATTAAAATCTCCCTCGAACCAGAGAGAATGAGCAAATAACAGCAAAAGGCTATTGAAGAAGCGGACCTTCCAAACAAACATCGCCAAGACTCAATATATGTTTTATTAAATGTTTAAGCACATTGTAAACAATTGAGGGAATTAATTTTTCTAAAACAAAATGGCGTCCAGGATTTAAAGCTCAAGCCCGCCAAAGGGTGGGCTTGTTGTAAGCACTGAACCTTATGTTGCAAAATATTTCTCAATTACAGCTGTTCAACATATTTTGGCGGTCACTAATTAAATAAATAACAAGGATGTTTGTTAGACAACACATTCACATTTTTTTTCTAAAAACATTTTGGAAAAAAATAAATAGGAAAAGCTCAAACCAACATGGATGAAAAACAATGCAAACAAAAGTTACATTAAAAAATAAAGAGGAGTATTCTTGGAAAGATGTCAGCCACTGAGAGAGGGAGCATTGTTTCTATGACCACATCAAACTAATGTTTTTACAGTAATATTGCCAAAAATGTGCTAATTTTTAGAGGGCTGAACTCGACCACCATCTGGTACGCACAACCATGGATTAGCTCACCCTTTGAGACAGTCTTTTGATTTGGCATAACATTCCGTGGCCGTTTTATTTCTGGACAGCCTTTGACAATTTCGCAAACACAGCGAGCAGATGCTAAATTTCACTAATACTGAATTATGAAGAGTTCTTGGCCCACAAAAGAGAAGAGAGAATAGCATGAGGGTGCTATCAGACTGTCAGTGGGCCGCCTCAGCGAAGGGCAAGACATGCCTGCAACGCCAACACCACCACACTGCAGTGGATTCCTGCCTTCCACTTACACAGAAAGGAAGATGCTGGTAGTGACTGCCACTTTCTAGAGGAAGGCACTTTATTGTATTTATAATACATGAGAATATGTAATCCTTGTATAAACACATATGTATAATTTCCTTATTACAGTCAACTTATGACATCTCTAGTCACCTGTAATAAAGAAATGATGTAGCCACTCAATTGTAATAACTTTTTGCAGTTGGGTTCTGACATCACAATGCCAGGAGCAGAAGGGAATAACAAGACACAAAGCACTTTGTAAAACAAAATCAAAGGGGCTCATTACGAGCTTAGCGGTCGGATGAGCCGACCATCAAACTCGTGGAGATGAGCCGGCCGTCAACACGGCTGCCTCACCCCCTCTTCCGTATTACGATGCTCTCACCTGGCTGACCGGCAGGAACATTGTATTACAGTGTTCACAGTGCTACGGTGTTGGGAGCCGAGACCAATACTGTAGCACATCAGCACCCTCGGAATGCGCACTGTCTGCAAAGGTTGAACCGCCACGGAAAGGCTGGTGAAGAGGGACACATACTCAGTACGGCGGTGCTGAGGTCAGCACCGCCATGGCTGAGCATGAGTCAGACCTCCGTCAGCCTGTTGGGAACCATGTTCCTAGCGGGAACGGAGGTTTCCTGCCGGGCCACCCACCGTCGTAATGTGGTGGTCAGACCGCCATACTCGTAATAAGGTCCAAAATCTGCCTTTGCCTTTTTCTCCTATGTTTTTCTAGAACAGTGATAAGCAGAAAGGATATATTTATGGCAACATGCTTCTTTTTTCCCCACTTTAGGTAATTATTGGAAAGACAGAATCTCTGCATGTTTCTACATTCTGGGGTACATCTGACTTGTATTAAATAGATTCTAATATTCTTGCAACCAAATTCGAACTGCTTTTCGGTGTATTTAATTTTTTACCGGAGACTCTATTTTTCGTTCCTATTTACCAACAGACTATCTTTTTCATGTGACAGAGCACCACTTCAAAGACAAATGGTTTTCGGGAAAGGTGATTTTGTGAAGGTATAAAGTACCAAGTGCCGTACATTATAAGGATATTGCAAGTCACCTCTGCATTACATGACCTTATAAAGGAACTGGGCCTTCTGCCTTGTTCCTCCATATGGTTACATAAGACCTTGGTGATTTGCAATATCCTTACCATGTACAGCAGGATCTGTTTTATCCCATATATTATAGATTATTTCTCATCAGTTCCATCAGTCAAGCTGCATTATGCGTCAGTGCGGAAAACTGGCAGCATGCACCAGTGTCACCCTGCCAACCGATTCCACTGTAAATGTGCTACAGTTATGCAACAGATTTAAAGCTTCTGAAAACGAAATACTGCTCCTGTGAGATTCTGCTGTATCAAAACAGTGCCCATTCTTTCCAGGTATTGGCCTTGTGTCATGGTGTTTCTCTAATCCATTACCATTTATACCCAGGTGTGTATGAATAAGTGTACCTGAACCCGCAAAGCACTTTGCCCAAAGGACAGCAGAGAAATGAAGATCTTTGTAACTAGTTTGATATCTGGAAAAATACATACACAAATGTGGGACCTTTGTGCAAGCATGCTAGTTAAATGAACAAAGGTGTTAGTACAACACATGGGTTATGCGGAAGAGCAAAACAAACAACAGAAACCAGGGCAAAGGATTTGAATACTGTGGTTGACAAAAGACTGGAACACAGCTCCCACCAAAGAGCAGTCAACTGGGACAAAACTGCATCAAACACTCATAGAAAGTAGAACTAAATGGCTATGGAAACTGTGTACACCACTCTATGCACAATCTTCCACACATAACAATTGTCAATAACGCTGGTTAGGAGAGCCGCCAATGAGGACACCGAACTGAGGTTCCGAGTTCTCTTCATGAAGGTTTTGTGTTTCCATATATCAATATGTGGATTTGAACACAACTCCATTTAAAAGCATCCTTGATAAAAGTATGCTCTTCTCTTGTTTCTGTTGAGTTACAAATATGGATTAACAACACATTTGGGATATTACATTGAAACCGTTCCTATTCATCATCCCAAACACAAACAAGCAGTGGCAAAGCCAATAGCTGTGGTATGGACTGTGATCCTTATGGCTTTGCCAATACTTTTTTTGTCTGCTCATGGCTTTCACAAAGCGTTAATGTTGTTGAAGCTGCCAGGCCCTCCTCACTCTGGGAGAAAAAAAAAAACATTGGCTAAAAACAAAAACATTACACACAGCAGTCTCTGGCACTTATGGGAACTTGTTTGTGAGTGGGTGTGTTTTTTGTGAAATGGAAGACTGCTGTCACACACAGTGATGTTAGCGATGCTGTAAACTGCTGTGGACAGAATTAAAACGGGAATTACACAACACATCAATGGATGTAGAAGCTTGGATGAAAGCCTCTGTGAGCAACTTTAGCAAAATCAAAAAGGTCTTGGCTAGCACCAGGCCTGAAAGCAATGTCATTCCCATTCGTTGACAACTTAAAGGCTGAAGGTTTCTCCTCCTGTCTTTCCTACTCAGTAAAATCACTAAATTTGCCCCTATCCTGCACGCACTCTCTAGGTCCACTTTCCAGCAATTTAGCCAAAACTGCTAACTGCATTCGCTTAAAATTGTCAAATACTAACCAGCCCCCACCCACCGAAGAACTACAGCACACGCCCTTGTCATTTCTTGACCGGACGGTGGAAGTGCCATATTAAAAGGTGTCACAAAACCATCACCTGTGCCGCTTAGCTCTGCTCAACCCCACAGCGGACTCGGCTGCTGTTGAGAAATGGTACCAGATCTTTCCTGTATTGAAAGACAGACACTGGACGTCCGTCCAAGCTAGAACTAAATTTAAAACTGGCTTCATATGAAGGGCAGACTCTGCCTCAGCACTTCAAAAGGTCAAAGAGGGCTCCGAGGAAAGATCTCAAAAACTCCTGAATTCTAACCAAACATGCTCAGGGGTCGCTCCCTCATGTTGGGCCTTCCTCCCGGTACATCTCAGAACTCAGTCGACCATTCGCTCCTTTAGGAAGCGCCTAAAAACCTCCCACGAGGCACTTCCTGAACTAACTGGATCCACTGTCTTAAATACAGTCACGCATTCTGGAGCTGCAACTGACGCCCCACGCTTGCAAAAACACAGACACCAAACGCCGACACACCCAGCCACGTGACACGACAAGCACTTTTTGCATCAGGTTAGCAGGGACTGACAAGGTGTACAAGACGCCCGGAGCAGCTGCTCGGCGACCTATAAAACAGCTGAGTAAAATGTAAGGGAAACAAAGAGAGGGGCTTTCACAAAACCGTAATGAGCAGCTGTCCCGGGCACAAAAGGCCGCTGACGTGGGAAATAGCGGTGTGGCGCTGCCCAACAATGGAAACGCTGCCAGGTTTGCATTTGTGATGGCAAACAACAACTCACGTTTATACAGGGTATGCCCACAGATTCCCAGAAAAATCCACCCTATAATGTAGGGAAACAGCTGAGGCCTACCTAGTTGAAAAGCCGTGAGTGTCCCGAAGGCAGGATGTCAAATAAACTCCAGTATGGGCGGAGGTCTGAAAAATAAACTAATCTCGGTTACATTTGGAGCACATTGTGGCAGGACCCGGGCCCCCTTGAACATCTTCCTTCCTCGGGGGAGGACAGAGCTCAAAATAGAAATGTGCGCTTCCAGGGTGAGGAAAAACGACTTCCGATGGTGATTTCCTCCGGCTGTGCAGTTTGGTTTTGTCACTGCTGAGGGCCGGCTGTAGCCCTCATTCCCATTCCCATTTTACCTGGCCTTTAGTGGGCACCGGAAGTTGTCTACGGTAACTCAGATTAGGTTAAAAAAAGGAGGTGCCCCGCGATTGAGAATTTATCCGAGGAGCAGGGATGGAATCCCAAAGCTGTTTGCAGCAGCTGCCCAGCCCTGCAGTTCTCACCCGACTGTTCCTCCTAAGTCTTGGGACCTGTAGAGGCCCCCCTTATCCAAAGGAGCCCCATTCCCTGGACTCCTTATCTGGGGGGTTTCTGCATGCTTCGAATGAACTAACAATGTATACAGCACTGCTGCACCCAGATCGAAGTCTACAACACAACTCACAGATTGAAAGTCCAATACCTCCCTCCGCCGCCGCATTGTGTGTGAGTATTTTCATAAATGTGGTTTTCAGATGTTCGTGACACAATGGAAGCACGCAAGAACAGCAACAGGACCAGCCCCGCTCCTCACATCTGTCCTGCCTGGGAGGAATCTACATATTTTCAGTCAAAGCTGCTGCCCGAGAAGGAGCCTTGCAATCGACAGAGAAGGCCTTGTGACAAGACTGGAGGAGTGCACAGACCATTTGTACTCAGCAACAGAATTCCCCTACTCAAGATGCATGGCCTCTGACTCTGCCATACACGCTTAACACTCCAAGGGTGGAAGAAATCTGCAAAGATCACCTGTACCAGCCTCAGCCTTCCTACTACTTCCCATCAGCAACTTCTCGCCTCCTCCCTTAAACTACCCAGTAGAGTTCAGGAAGCTTTGAAGGAACGGTTTTCTGTGTCAGACCTAGTACCCTGCATTCTGATTATTAAGGAATGCATGGAATCTCGCCTACGACACAGCCAGTTGGTTCTATCAACTTCTGGGCCTGGGGAAAGCTACGTACAGGCATGAACCCGGGAATGCAAACCCAAAGAAGCATAAAATTGGGGCTCACAGTTTGCATTATTCCATCTCATTTGAAATACAATTTGAATTAACAATGCTTAAAGATAAAATACGAAAAAGTTAAAAGTCGAGAACAAACAATGAAATGTCAAAAAGGTCCACTCAATACCAAACATGTCCATATTTCTCTATAGAATATTTAGAAATTAAATACAATACAAGCACAGGTTTAGAAAATAGGCAAAAAAATTATTGAATTTTAAACTTTTCACCACCTTAAGATGACATGTTTAGTATTAATGGAAAGGTAAATTTATCTCTTGGCGCCTATGGCATTCCCAACGCCACCTCAGGCACAAAAAGAAGTGTACGACATCTCATGAACACGGCAGTACAGCCCATCAGTGAACAGAGTTGGCGGTTCTAGAAACAAGACGTTCTTGAAAGAGCCCATAGGCACCCTGCCAACACAGCAGATAGTTTCAACCACAAGTTCCATGACTAAGCCCAAGAATTCCAACACCGAGAACTTTGAGTAAAGTTAAGAACTAGTGGCTACCTTGGTGCACTCAATAGGCTTAAAGGAAACATGCAGGAGCTACCTATAGGAGTATAGGTCAAGTGCGGTTGAAGGGGACACTGGTGTTTGACCACATACATTTGAATAGAAGGACAGATGAGTCAAGGGAAAACTTCACAGCAAAATTTCCCAGTCAAAGTGGCAAAGGGATTACAAAGGGCTGGATATATGAGGGTCATCTACATTCATGGACACAAGAAGTGAGGTCAACCGCAAGACCAGAAACTACCCACCAAAGCAGGTTAACAGAGATAAATAATGCAGCAGGGAAGGGAAGAGATGCTCAAAGACATAAATGAACAAAGCACCGCCAGATCCCGGAACACAACACACTATATCTCAAAAGGTGAGAAACACCTTCGATTTGTTGTTGCTTATCCCCAACTCACCATCCCTACTGACCCAACAACATTAAATATGACTATTTAAGCAAATTTCAAACAGCACTGTGATGGAGAAATAGTGATGAATTTGTATAAGAGGAAAAAAAGAGCCAGGAAGTATGAAGCTGCTCGGTGAGATCAAAACTTGTTTGCAACAAACACTAAAGTTAAAACAATTAAGGAAACGTGTGTTATACCTGAATTCAGAGTAAAACTGTCCTTTTTCTAGCAGTTACAACTTTTTGTGATTGCTCATATCATATGCTCAATTTCACCCCGCGGTTCTCTGTTTAAAGCCAGCCTGAGCTCAAGCACACAAGAACAGGAGGAAAGACAGGCCTGTAAAAGAGAACCTGTCTAGAAAGCCCAAATCAAGAATACCCTTCATGGTCATACATTCAAAACATCAACAACCAAATCCCACATGGTGCAGCGTGACCCACAATGGTGGGTTGACCAGGCTCCTGGACAGAGATTAACAAGAGACGTTAGAAAAAGAGCGTAAGAAAAAAAAAGTGTTGTGCCACTTGCCAGTGAAAACACAAACTGTGCCATTACCACAACACCTAAAAATAAACTAAAACGCAGAGGAAAAATGTTTTGCATGTAGGCTTATCTAACATTTGCATATGCTGTGGGTCCCAAGAAAATGTTTCCCTGTGTTTTGGTTGTCCGCCCTGGCTGGCAAAGCAAAGACATTCGCACAGGCAAAACTGCACAAAGAACGGCAAGCGTTGGCAGGACACCAACAACCACCTCACTAACTGCGTGGTACCTACACTCATTTCTTGTGATCCCTGTAATGACGAGATAACGTACGGTAATGCTTGATGCCAACCCTTCCCCAAAGCGGGAACCAATCTAAATTATCCCCGCAAAAACATAAGCAAAGAGCCGTGTACCACCTACGCGAGGGCCTGCAAACTAAACCGAAGCGACCCTGTGACTTGAAGTTTAGCAACAGCAGCCGAAAGCTATATAATACAGTCACAGAACGTTCCTGCCACAGGCCTTTGTAAAGAGAGACTATTTAGGTTACAGGGTTTTATAAAGCGCTTGTCCACCAGAGGTTTCTTGGCGCTTATGGCTAACACCTGCCAACTTAATCAATGAGACTCAGAAGCAGTGTGTGCCTTTAAAATGGTGCTGCCTACTTAAAGTTGGTGTCGTGATGTCCCCGCCCTCGTTTCATAGATGTGGCTATGGAACGTCTGGTTTTGCAGATAAAACCGAATGGGCAGCCTCCTGCACGCCTCTACTATGTCAAAGAGGCTCTGCACTGACTCAGTGGTACTACAATTTAGGGTGACCAGACGTCCCGGATTTCCCCGGACAGTCCCAGCTTTTAGAGGACTTTCCCGGTGTCCTGACACTTCTCTTTATCTTAAATAAATGTCCCGGTTTTTTGGACAAAGGTCAGATTATTAAATAAATGTCCCGGTTTTTGGACAGAGGTCAGAACATCTAGGGAAGCACAAGTTAAAGACGCCGACAAAGTATAAAATAATTAAAGTAATTTATCTGTTACTGTCAGGCAACACAGGCCCCTGTCTGTTCCTAGCAGAGAGACAATTGGAGAGCAGAGAGCGATGGGTGGGGGCGGGTTGTGGGTGCAGGGTGGGAGGTCAAGCCATAGTTATTCCTATATGTAGTCTTGTAAGTGTGTGTGTGTGTGTGTGTGTATATATTTACACATATACACACACACACACACACACACACACACACACGTATAGGCACACATTCACAAAGTCACGCAAAAAAACGGGACAGGCCAGATTTTAAAGTGAGAGTAAAGTCTTTAGTCCTTCTTTTACGTCTGTCCGGTCCCGGTTTTTGCTCCACAAAATCTGGTCACCCTACATAGCGGCTAGAAGAAGAAGCAAGAGTGGCCGATTCGGTGCCCCGTAAATCTGCCATTTTACAATGAGAAGGCGTGAAATAGCGGGTGTTGGCAACAGGTCAGGTTTGTTTAACAAACTGCCACCCTTTGTTCAGAGCTCTTCACTGGGGACCCCAGAACATCCCGCCCCTTTCACCTCACTGCAGAAGTAGCCTCAGTGCTTCCGGGGCAACTTAAGAAGTGACAACTCGGTCAGTGCTTTTCAAATAGCGGCTCCTTTAAAGCCGGGCATAGGCTCAGAAAACAAATTGACAGTTTAATTAACAGCATCGGTAAGAAGAACAGACACCCCTGCACTCGGTTTTTGTCAAATACGGTAGACAAACGGACGGATGAAGCACTTGGAGCCGACAAATGGGAGAAACGTGCAACTTCACAACAAGTTAAAAGAAGCACTGGCATAGTCAATAGCCATGTCCTTGGCTGGCTTACATAATAGTTATTATTTTTTCAATGCAAGCATGCAGCTCGAAAAGGAACAGAGAGAAAACATGTCACAATCCAAATCTGGCAGCCATATGCTTGCATTTCATTTTTAAATTTAAACAGCAGTCGCTGATGTGGTTATTTTGTTAATAATTTATTTTTAAGTAACAGCATTTTCGGTTGCGTGCATTTGATTATTATCATGTGTGTAGGAGACATGAATAAATAACCACTTAAGAAAAAGAACACAAGTTTCACCCGGCTATAATATTTCTATGTCACTTAAACACTTTATAAGTACATATTTTAATAGTCTGGAAGGAAAACTTAAGTTGTCTCAAAGGCCAGGTCTAAAATTGGTCGGAAACTAGTTCAGCCAAATTAGTTGTTTCAGTTTAAAAAATATATATATGTTTCTGTTATTTGGCAAAAGTCAACCAATGAAGGCATAGGTATACACAGGTGCACAATGTGAGACTGTGTATTCGCCATAGTTAATCACAAGATTAAAGTGTCCTTCCAACTGGAAGAAGTGTTTCCACTACCCAGATCCGTCCTAAATGTTCTGGGTTATGCATAAAGATGCCCCTCAGAGATAAATGCAGGACTTTCTAATGTAGGTCGAAGAGGGTTGGGGGCTCGTCAAAATTTATTTCAGGATATCAACAAAGGCTAAAATGTATAGTCAATAAATCAATACACAAATAATTTACACAGTCCATGATTACTCTGTAAATATGAAATAGACTGGCGCTCCTGGACCTATACTGGCAACCCTGGGCTAATACATTTTCTCATAAGGAATCAAATGGGCATAAAAAAAAAAGCGAAAATCAAAAGGACATGATAAAAAATGGCTACTCAACATATACAAATAACCACCAAATTCAAAGATTGTGTGGACTTAGAATATTTAAAACTCATTTTGGCACACACTTTATTTCCATTTTATCACAACTTTTATTGAAAATGGGTAGTCAATGTGATATGTATATTTTTAATTGTAACCACTAGTTTGAGCCCTTAAGGAATCATCAGGTACCTCAAATATATGCCACCCCAGATCCTTTCCTGTGCTGTATATTCTCTTTAATTAGGGACCCCATGGCAAATGGGTGCACACAGGAGGAGTCCACAGTGCTACAATCGTCACTGAGTTACCTTTGGTTCGATCGATTGCGGGAAGATTCTGAGATACCTATGACACCACAATGTAATTGCAAGGAAGACGTTAATGGCAATGAAAAAAAAAAAAGAATCTGGCATTATAGCGAGCTAAGCATGTATGGTCAAAGTCACAAACAAGGCTAATGACTGTGTATTTGCCTCTTCTGGGCTGAAAGCTTCCTGTACCTTACTATCATTGACATTTTCAGAGCCCTTTTATGGCGATAGAATGTCAGCCCACTGTAGCTGATTTGGCTCCTTCAATGAATTTAGCAACATTAATTTTGTTAGTGATTGTCAAACCAAGTCTGGGGACTTTGCATACTGTTGGCCCTAGCCACAGTCACCCGAGTGTAAATTAGAGTATCATAGTTTATATAGCTTTCTAAACTGATAGGGGAAGAACTATTGTAGGCTTAAAGCCTGCCCGTTATTAACCATTGGTTGGCATTATTGACACTTCATGTGCTCGCTTCTTACACGATGGCTTACCTTTTCCATCTTGTGCCTGCCCCTCCCCTGTAGCATATCCTCTTCACTTATGTTCTTCCACTGCTCACTTTTAGGAAACAACTTTTTTCTTTTCACTTCAGTACTCCACAAGACAGCATGTGTTTTCCAGCTAACTCCCTCCTGTGCTTCTCTCCCCGACCTGTACTCGTGTTCCGCTGTTTCAACTATGTGCTTCTCTCTTAACCTTTGCTCTCTTGCTGATGTGCTTCTCCCCACAACCCCAGCTCCATGTTGTTGTCTCTCGCTCACGTTTTCCTCCCCTGCCCTCAATGTTACTCCTCCCCCACTCAAGTCCTACTAGACATGCTGTACTGCATGGCTAAAAAGACATGGTCAAAGCCAATAAGTCCCAAAGGTGAGACCTACTGGCTTTGCCGAAGAAAGTTTTTAATTGAGATTTTCTCAAGGCCCTTAGTTTTATACCCCAAATGAATGACAGCATACCGGAAGTGGAAAATGTCACCTGCAGTGGTACTCGAGACTAAGGGGGTTATTCCAACTTTGGAGGAAGTGGTAATCCGTCCCAAAAGTGACGGTAAAGTGACGGATATACCACCAGCCGTATTACGAGTCCATTATATCCTATGGAACTCGTAATACGGCTGGTGGTAAATCCGTCACATTTGGGACGGATTACCACCTCCTCCAAAGTTGGAATAACCACCTAAGTGCTGTATTCTTAGCAATATTTAGTATGTTTGTAAGTCTTTGTGAATAAGATCTATAATACATTGCTGCGACACGCTCAAATTACAGAGTAGCGGCACTGCTCAAGGTCACTGCCAAAGGAGCTATTTTGTAAAATGTAACATTGTGCAAAGTCACATGCAGCGGCTGCACCAGAACGTGCACATGTTCACAGTAACTTTACCACCGAGTGATCAGCTCTACAGACCTAGCAACAGCGAAAGCTGTAGTTTTCTAGCATCAGAGGCACTTTAAGACTTTACTTGAAATATACACTGGAATGTGGAAATTGGAGACTCAGCTATAAGTCTGGGCTTATGAGGCAAGCGTACACAGACATTTCAGGAAAAAAAATCCCTGTTTCAAAGCGCGAGCTGACAGCGTGCATCGGCTTAAGACAAGAAAGCACTAAATAAAACGGGCAAATGATATGCATATGCCTAATGCCAGCTGATGCACACAAAACAAACATCTCAGGTGGCCTGCTTTGCCTTTTCACTGCAAACTTGCACTGAACTCAACAGACAGGTGCCAATCCTCAGCAGTGCTTTTCGGATCTCACAGAGGCAAAATGAGGTATCCTGTTTGACTCTCAAAAGCTAAAGGTGAGAAGCTCTCCTTCACTTGTTTCTTCATGCTAAGCACCATAAAGCAATGTATTCTTCTCTTGCCCTCCAGCCACGGGAAAGTTGTAGTGCAGTTGTTGACATTATCAAGGCTGGACTACCGTATTTCTCTTTAACTCCGCTTGCCTACTTACTTTAAATGCAGACTCCAGCATATCCGGCACAGCTCATTCTCAAAAAGGCTGAACAAGAGATCTCACATGGCCTTTCTTCATTGGCTAGCCACTCGTAGAATGTGGCTATTCAAACCTCTATGCCATTGTCATAAAGCACTCTATGCATTGTCTCAGCTTTATTTACGCAAGCTCTTTCTGCGGTATGCCTCAGATCCGTATGTTTCGCTTAATCACTCCAGATCATTACATTCAGTTCCACATCATCACAGACCTCTTCCAGGACTCATGGCCAACACTGAGAACTCCCTTACTCCTGGCCTAAGATCTAATTTCCGTCTGGTTAGCTTCAGGGATCAATTAAAAAAACTTTCTTCTCCTATTCATTAGGTCTGTATTTTTTCTCCTCTTTCGCTGTAGCTCAGCGTCAGTACCTGTTCTTTAGGGGCATGACACCCATCAACAAGGTATTAGTGCACTCTACAAATACAGTAAATGAAAAAATAAATATTAGAGCCCAGATGTTTATGAAAGCAAACGTTTCTGTTCATTTAATGGGACAGAGAGCTTCAAGCACAGGCAGTCCTGTCTCTCAGAGAATTGAGAGACTTGAAGAAGCCGAAGGCCAGAGACAATGACTCTGATGAAAAGTGCTTGAAAAAAGAACAAGCGAACATGGGTGCAGGGCACACCAATAGCCTCCAGAAAAGGCTGTCTCAAGGCCCAGGGAATATTGAGACTTGTGGAAAGGAAACCCCACAGACCCTGACTCTGGGAGGACACTTTGGAGGCACTGGGGAATGAGGTGGCTAGCAAGGTTCACATACTGATTGACATTAGCCAAGGAAATATTAGTCACAAGGATTAAAAAGGACAATATCCTCGAGAACCACAGAAACAAGATAAGAAAAGACGGCAGACATGCACCAACTATAGGGAATCGAGAAATCTCTATCGTCTAGGTCCATTAGAACCTAGACAAGTCTAATGCACCCCAGATTTGAAAAAGGTGATTCTCTAACACTAGACTACAAAGTGTTGGATATGCAGCGGAATAGGCCATTTGGAGCCGCACAAGAAGCATCACTAGCACAAGACAACACTGCCACAACAGACATGAGTAAGGTGGAGAGCTATAGGAGACTAACCCCTCCACAGAGAACCAAAGAGGGGTAACCCAAGAGAAAAAAAAAAATATTTGTCTCAGTGGCGTTAGAGTTCTGCCACTTTTGTCTGATGCATCTGCAGGCCCTTTCTGCATCCAATCACGACGACAAACTCAACTCTCAGCATACAGCCCACTGGGTCCACCCATTCTCTGGTCAGCAGAAGGCTGAATGTCTACTCCTCAGCAGCAAATCCTTCTGTCTGGTAAACTCACCCTCAAAGGGACCATTTTGCTCCCAAGAACTGAAAGGTCTAAGGGGCCAATGAACTGGCAAAGGTTGTGCTATTCAAAAAATGCTTCATGTAACACAAAATAAACACCTGATGGTCCTTCGCTTCTTAGTGGTTACCAAAAAAACCCTCATTCATCCTGTCATCAAGTTGGCACATCCTACTGCACTTCGTGCTTCTATAGCCACTGGGTAATATGGTTGTCAACTGTGATCCTTCTGCAATAAAGTGTACATGTGGTGGGGTCTTCAAAAGAAGTTGAAACCTATTTATGTCAAAGAAAAGCATAAAGCCTAGAAGGGCAAAGGGGATGTGGGATAAGCTCAGCAAAGGTATTTTAGGAGGATGGTATAGAGGATGTAGGGACACAGAAGTATAGTGGGTGACCTGAAAGTGGCTAAACAAGATTGACATGCCAGGGGGGCAGCAGGAAAAAAATGTATTTTAAATGATAATTCAGAAAATGGTCCCAATAGTCCAAACAGAGATCATTGGGAAAATGTGATTTTATTTTAGGCATTTTATATAACACAACAATTACTCCAGGGAGAAAGGACGCCCTTTCAAGAGAAGCCTTTGCAGAAGAAGCACGTAAACTGAGATGCAGTGGTAGTTCAGTATTCGGTTTGTAGGGCACAGCCGACACTAAACCAGAGAAACCAGCGAGTGATGAGGATGGACAAGGGGTGCAGCCAATTTGGACAGGAAGCGATTCACCAAATATGACAAGATATTTTAGACATGTGTGGAAGCAGAAATTAGAATCCAGTTCTAGAAGATCCAAGCCAGATCTATCCTAAGAAGGAAATCCAGTTTTTAAGGATATTCAGTTTCGAAATAAATTAAACACAATGCAACATTCTATCTTTTTCTGCTGAAAACAAATGTTATGGTACAAGATTAAAAGTTGGGCGAAGGGTCAAAGGGGGTAGGAAAAGTATTCTTTCCCAAAAAGCAGAATGACTCTTTGGGACAACCTCTCAATTTAACTATGACAGGGGTAGTCAGCAAATTAATTCAAACAGGCCTGTGACAGGTACAAAGCATTATTAAAGATATGAGTAAGGAAGGTGGAAACTTTCTAAGGCTTACATGAGAAAAGTGGGCAGGAACTGGCTGGCAGGATGTGCTGGCATCTTTGTCTGCCTTTATATTTTATTTATTTTTCCTCAAACAAATTCTCTGTTTTCAACAAAAAAGTGTGTAAGGATTCCAACTCGTGTGCATTCTGTCAAACACCACTTGGAGGGCAAGCAAATACTCAGTGTCAGAGTGACACCCGGTACCTGTCTAAGCCCTCCCCAGTTCTCTTCTGCAAAAACGTTCAGTTGCCAACCAAAGCAGTTTAACAAATAAAGTCAACAACTGCAGCAACTCAGAACCCAACATTAACTTCAAGGAGTCAAGAATGTCAGTTTGGCACAGCCCTTTGCGGCTAGTGCCGGAAGAGGCGTGGCTGGCTTGGTAATTTGGTAATCCGGGCACCTACATCCATTAAATCACTTCCGATTATTAGACAGAATAACTAACTATAAATAAGCGACTCAGGCAGGAACATCAAAAATTACACTTTCAACACCCTCGCAGCTGTCAGGGCAGCATTTTTTGTCCCCGAGGTGGGTGAACTCCAGGTACGGTAGGAAAAAGAGTTTGAACCTGGTGCAAAAAGGTTCTCATGTAAGGATTCACAGAGCAAATAAAAACTGCCCTTTTATCGCCTCCTAATTCTTTACCTATCACTGAGGTTGAAGGTAGATAAGTGGCCTCTAGCCTGCTCAATAGGTGATCTCCCAGGACTGGACATAGATAAAACCTTTAAACTTAGTACTTCACCTGCAGCGAACCAGAGGACACACTGTTCACTAGGTGAGACCATTAATGCATCACTTTGTAGACACTGAACTGAATCCAACCTGCATGTGTTTCCCCTGTCAGAGTAACAGCTGAAACAACTTTAGCAGGTTTTTCTCCGTGACCTGGAAAAACTGAGGTGAGTGTTCCACGAAGGAGGACTGCTCTTTGACTGTTATGCAGAGGGGTTAAAAGATATGGCTCCTGGTGTACATTCAAGGCTTTAATCCTAGATCCTTGTGGCTTAAGAAAGCTTCCCCTGTCACTTTTGTTCTGGGCAACCTGGGTTCTTGAAGCAACCAATCTTAAAACAGCCTTCGTTAAAAAAAAAAAACGACAACGTTCACAAGGGCTTCTGATTTGTTTAAGGTAGCCAAGTCCGGAAAAGAAAAGGTCACAAGCCTTCTAGGCGGTGAAAAGTAACACAGACCAAAAGCCAATGCACTTAGATAGGTGCAGTTAATGCTTCTCAATCAGAGACAAAGTGGAGAAAACCTCAGGTTTTCAGCACAAGCAGTCTAGATGTGTGGCCAGCTCAGTGTACCAGTCTAGCCCCAAGGACCTCAGATTTAATATTTCTTGATCCGTCCAGTGCTCTGGAGACCATGTCTGAATTTAGAAATCTTCACCAGGTCACTCACTCAGTCAGTCACCCAGTGTTAGCAGCCTCCCTTGGCAGCCTGACCTTGTTGGTTGTTCTAGGTCACTTCCATACGTTTAGCCTTCAACTTTAAAAGTAAGCCCCTATTTGTAAACCTTGATGGTACAATGCACATTAACAATCTTTAACCTCAGAGAACTCTGTTCTGAGATAAAAATGCAAGATTTTAGCATATCAGCCCAAAACTGACAAACTTGTCAAAAACCCTGAGATCCCACTACTTAACAGGCTCTTACCACACACTATAAATAGCATACATAGAAAGTTATCTGAAACTGCCATGAAAGAACTCTGGGGAATCCTATTGTGAGCTGGACAAGTGGTGGGTGACTCACTCACTGAGTAAGACAACTACTCAAGACTCTTGACATGGTAAAAGGTCACAACAATGGGTATTTCAGAAAGTGATCTACCTCAAGCTGGAAGAAGAATCAGGGGGGGATCATCATCAGTTGGCCATCTGTCGGCCCTACTACAATTCTTCACAATACCTGACAGTCTAGAAGTCAGCACGGGCCTCTGAACGTATACAGGTTTTTCCAGAGAGGTCAATTAGAAGAACAGACAACCGGGTAAGCCCCAGCATTGCCCATGAACTGTGCAGCAGCATTGTTGAGACAAGCCAGTACTGTCCAATATAAGTGCAGAGGTGAAGTTTCATTACTGTCTAGTTAAAACATGACAGTCCTGCAGGGACTGCCAGCACTGTGTCATCAAATATACATCAGCCCTGTTAAGAAGTACCCCCACAGTCAAAGAAAGAATATTACAACTCAATAAAGCCTTCTCTGGGTCAGCGACCACAATAAGGATCTAAGGGCCTGATATATCAGAGAGCTTCACCCATTCTCTATCTAGAGGGAATTGTGTTTATGCATAAGGGCAAATTGCCCTCTGTGACCAAGAACAGCCCCGTGATACATCGCCTTCAGTGTGGATGAATTATACAGCATGAAAAGCCATATTATGCGATGTTATTTAGCACAATTGTGCCAATATTGCTTCACCGTTATGTCATTTGTTGAACACTATTGGGGCTTACGGTTAACTTAATTATTAAAAGTTTAACACCCAACTACAGCATTTAGCAATTGAAAGATGGTCAGTTAACGTTTGCAAAGGACCTGCCTCTGCATGGCTACACGTGTGGTTTTAATAACTTTTGATCCCCTCCAACTAAACTATTTGTTATTAACATCTGTAAAATATGCAGCAGGTGGTGGATTATGTGGTAAATATTTAATTATGTGGAAAACGCCAGCAGTTTCGCGTAAATCCATTGGCCCTGGCCATGACTGTTGTTACTAGGCGATGCACCACAAGACAAGCTCACCTTTCTGGTCGCTCCCGCACAAACCCAAAACATTACGCACACAGCATCAAAACAAATACAAGTTTAAACTGCCAGCCCGAAAACGTGCTCCACGTAGGGGTATGATGTACATTCAAGTACCTATTACACTACAGCTGCTACAACATATTTAACTTTATGCATACAAAGAGCTCTGCCGTCTCACTGATGTGGTCGGCGCTGCGAAAAACCTGAAAGATGTATTAAGTGTCATTTGAAGCACTGTCTGACAGCTATAAAACTACAAGTAATTCTTCTGAGTTTCAACACGTGTTTCTACGTTTGGAGGTTTTCACACACAAAGACAACGTGTAGACTTGGAAACATGCAGATAGAGGCATCACTTACGGACAGGCACCTTCCTGTGGTCCAGGCGGCGGGTGCTGTGCAGCAGGGCTCCGAGGCGGCGCTCCAGGCGGGCCCCCCGCAGGCACAGCGCGCCCGCCTCCGCCTCTAGCTCCTCGAAGATGCTGCCAGCCTGGCGGGAGAGCTCGGACAGCTGCCGCAGAACCAGCAGCAGGGATCGGGCGCTCACCTCCTGCAGCGACCCCACCGGCACCCCGGGCACCGCCGGGCTGGGGCCACGGGGCCCCACAGCCCGCTTGTGGAAAGGCATCCGGGCGGCAGGCTCCCGAGGAACCCTTCAGGGGCCACAGCGCATCCCCATGTGCGAAAACCAGAAAAATCCGAAATAAAATCCCACTACTTCCAGGGGTCCTTTGTGCTGTCCCGCAGCTCTTCTGAGGCCCGGTGGTTTCCTGCGGGTTTGTTTCCCTCACATCCAGGAAGCGGAGCCCAGGGTTTGTTGTCACTTCGCATGTGTTTTGTGCTGCGGCTGGAAACCGATGCTTTGTATGCAGTACAGTTTATCTTTGTAAAAAAAAAAAAAAGAGCTTTAGTTTAATAAATCTGTGTTCACAAGCCACAGTGGGCAAACCCACGTAGGAAAGACCACAGTTCCCGAGCACTGCGCACAGAAGTTTTGTCTGGGTTAAGTTGGAAGTTGCTGACAGAATCCCAGTGCCGATGTCTGCAGCTACCTTGTGTGTTCAAATTCAAACAGGAAAGCGAAAGCCTGCCTCCTCTCTCCTCCCCACCCCCTGGCCATAGGAGCACAGCCCAGACAGCCCTCTCGTCAAAAAAAACTCGAAAGAACAGCAAGCCTCTCCACTCACACTGCCTCTGAGGGGGGAGGGGGAGAGCTGACAGCCAGACTGGGGAAAACTTGGGAACAGAAAGACAAACACATGCCGTAGGCCCAACCACCTGCGGATTCCAGGGGCTGCTCTCCCCTCCCGCCGGAGGGGAGGGGGCGGGGGCGCACACCACAAATAATGATTTAAATTAAATGCGCGAAATGTGTTGAAGTCGCCACCTACCTGCCACATCTGTGAACTGGAACCTGTCCAGGATCACAAGTCCCAGCAGCACAGGGGAAACCTGTGCTGGAGCAGGAACGCCCCTCAAAAAGCTGCATCAGCCAGGATTTGCTCACCCAGAGGCGAGATGAAAGAAAAAAGTCAACGAGACAGTGTGGGATTTGGTCTGGCAAAGTTTTAATGGCATACTGCCTCACAACGCAAATACCGGTGGTCGAGTTTTCTTTAATGAATTTTATTTGTGTGGATTGCCGTTTTCCCGTGAGAGACACTATTTATATTTTAAATTCTTAAACAGCGCCATCAGCAGGGCCGCTGGAATTATGCGATTCGGTGTTCGCTGCGCTTTTGGCAAAATAACGAATTGTCTGTCATCTGCTGCATAATTTGCAGATTTTTCACAAAAAATAGTTTCTAGATCAAACGGATCAAAAGTTACTGAAAACTGTAACGTGTCCGCATAGCTGCCAAGTTTCACAGATTCATGCGTGATGTGCTTCTCTGGCCAGCTTTTTCCCTTTGAATTCTGGAACTTGTAGTCTTCTTTTATAATGTAATAAACAAGACGACAAGTTCCAGGATTCAAAGAAAAACCCTGGACCGAAGCAGCACATTACACATGGACCTCGGAAACTTGACAGGGCTGTGCTGTATTGCTGTTCAGTGGAAAGCCCTTTGCAAAAGTTGACTAGTCACTTTTCAGTAGTTTGTTACTTTATTCGAGTGTTAAAGTGTTACTAATTAAGTGAAACTCTTGCTAAGAAAGATTTTAACAAGGGAAAACAAGCATTTGCAATGCAATGGGTCTCTCATTTGCTAGAGTTAGAGCGCTTAGTGTTGTAAATTACTAACAGGACTTTTCTTGCCACACAAACTGAAAATAAAAAGTAAAACAGTTGACATAAGCAAGCCGATTGAAAGCACCACACCCGCTATGAGCGTGAGTGTGAAGAAGACACACAAAAGGAAATAGTAGTTCACTGGCAATCAAAGTTATCGGCAAAAGTGCAATTATCCATGTAACAGGGTCAATGGCTAAGGCGGTAACAAAACTGCCCCAAGGAGGGACAAACGTAAAGCATTTATCAATGATAACAACAGATTTTTGAAAGGCAAGCCTATGAACGATTGATAGTGATGGGCGTGCAGTGGGTGTGGTTAAAAGCCCAGATATATACAAACACGTCAGAAAAGCAGCCCTTGAATGCTGCCATACACAACTTAAAAATGACAATATAATGAAGTATTACTGTTACAAAATGTGCTGAATTATGCAGCATAATTTGGCCTTTCTTGCTACATAATTTAGTCCTCTTCTGCAACATATTTCCAGTGGCCCTGACCTTCAGCCATGCTTCTTTCCCTGTTTCAGGACTTTAGGAGTCATGGGTGATGCAGTCGCATAGGGGAGGTAATACCACAAATCTACAATTAGAGTTATCCCAAGTCTCTCTGTAGTCTTCCTCATCACAGTCTTTACTAATGAGGTTCTTGCCTCAAAATTAGATTGTAAAAACTCCAAAATAAGAACAATAATTTTGGGCTGAAATAAGGATCTAGAGCCCGACCTCCCCAATACAATTATACAAATGAGGGACTAACGCCCGACACATATGGTTATATCAAAGCATTAAATATAGCCCACTTTAAGAGCCAGGGAGGGTAGGTACATAAGACTGTGACGATGAAGACTGCCACCTGGAGTTATGAAGATTACCAGTAAGTAATATGAGTATTACATTCTCATCTGTCTTCCTCTTCCCAGTCCTTATTAATGTGGATGTAGCCAAGCTAACCTCTTTATACAGCCCTTAAAATAAATAAAAAAACAACAGCAAACATACGTTTTCAACGCCCAGTGGTTTTGTTTTACCTAATAATTAATCTAAAACTGCAGAAAAAAGCCTAAATCACATGCAGTAAACTCAGATTCTCCCAACTGAAGTCTAAAGTGGACTACAAAAATGTTGGGAAAGCCCAAGTAGCAGTGTTAAAAACATCTTTAAAAGACACTCATTTGTGTGCTGCATAGGAGGAAGAAATTCCTCTTGTTGATTTTCCCTTAAAGGAATCTTGCATAAGTGAACAATTCAGGTCATAGGCAGCAGATAATGTTTACTTAACCCATCTACTCAAGGTAGAGGGAGTTTGGATGAAGACCTTTGTTGGGGGCACCAAAACTCACAAATAGGAATTCAACTTTTCTAAACTGGGAAGTGCGAGTCTTACAGATTGATAATGCTCTATAAATATGAATATAAATAAACATTCTTCCTCTCAAGGTGAAGGGAAAACTGATAATACAATATCCTTATTTAAGCCACCTTCAGATGAAAAGACGGTTCAGTTCATAATGCAACTTTGTCAAGAACAAAATTAAAGTATGGTTCATCAACCAAATAGCTCTAATCTGTTCTAGCCGCCTTACTGATGTAATAGAAACTAGGAAAAATACTTTAAAAGTGAGATATTTCAAAGAAATAGATTACATTGGTTCAAAAAGAGGGCCCTGCAGAACTGTAGAAACAAATGGCAGGTCCAACCAGGGAATGGGGAAATAAACAATAGGCTTTTTGATAGAAAGCACTCTAAGTAATCATACTCTAAGTATGTTTCTATAGTATACTTATTGCTGAAGGCTTTAGTAGCATTCCACTAACTGTGTAAAGTGGAAAGAGCTAAGTCTAATAAAAAAAACATTCTTTAAAAAATCTAAAATTAGAGTAGGGGGACAAAAGACAACCGTTACCCCCTTTTCAACACACTAAGGGGGTCATTCCGACCGCCGGGGCCGGGGTCGGCGGGAGCACCGCCAACAGGCTGGCGGTGCTCCGCAGGGCATTCTGACCGCAGCGGTTTGGCCGCGGTCAGAACAGGAAAACCGGCGGTCTCCCGCCGGTTTTCCGTTGCCCTCAGGAATCCTCCATGGCGGCGCAGCTTGCTGCGCCGCCATGGGGATTCCGACACCCCATACCGCCATCCTGTTCCTGGCGGTTCGCCCGCCAAGAACAGGATGGCGGTATGGGGTGACGTGGGGCCCCTGGGGGCCCCTGCAGTGCCCATGCCAATGGCATGGGCACTGCAGGGGCCCCCGTAAGAGGGCCCCACAAAGAATTTCAGTGTCTGCTTAGCAGACACTGAAATTCGCGACGGGTGCAACTGCACCCGTCGCACCTTCCCACTCCGCCGGCTCCATTCGGAGCTGGCTTCCTCGTGGGAAGGGGTTTCCCGCTGGGCTGGCGGGCAGCCTTCTGGCGGTCGCCCGCCAGCCCAGCGGGAAACACAGAATCACCGCGGCGGTCTTCAGACCGCGGAGCGGTGTTCTGTCGGGGGAACTCTGGCGGGCGGCCTCCGCCGCCCGCCAGAGTTAGAATGACCCCCTAATTCTCAAAATTTCGCCTATATATAAAATATTTTTTAAGGCTGGAAGTCCTTCTAGACATTCAGGGCCTAATTCACAAAGGGCCTCCGCACTCATGGCGGAGGCCCCACAGCTGTGTGGGAGTCTGCGCTCGTGGTGGAATCTCCATAAGGAGAATTCTCATTGCAGAACTTTCACCACAAGTGCAGAGACTCCCCCATGAGTGTGGAGGCCCTTTGTGAATTAGGCCCTTAGATGGAGCAGGCTACCTCACCAGAACAACTCAAATCAGTTCCTTGATGATTTACATAAGCCGTTGCCACCTGATTTTCTTATCCTGACTGTCTGGTGCTGAATGAACTGAAGGGAAGCTTGTATGGCATTGACAGTAGCTGCTTGTTTCCTCAAATTTGAGTTTTTTTGCATTTCCGCCTTGGATCATAGACCCTGTGCTGAGTGTCTGTCCATTGCAGCACCCTAGCCTTTGCGGCTGACATCTGTTGTCATGATCTTCGGATCTGGCACAATCAAAGGTGCGTGTAGCGAAAAACATATTGGAGAACTACATGGTCTTTGGGTGCTCAAGATCATTGAAAGGTCTCTGTCACATTCATCCGGACCCAAATCAACACTATTCACTTTGAGTGAAGGTCTAATGCTTTTTAAACACTGTAGAAATGTTTAATCGTTTTGCACTTGTTGCAGCACTGACCCACTGCAGGACAATTTGGAGAGTTACTCATGAGAGACGTGCATCCACACCTCAAACAAAAAACATTGGTTTGTGTATAGTTGACCTATAGTTCTTATCTCTAACAGAAATGGCATGAACATTATCAGATTCACTAATGGCATTAATTAGGGGTGCAAAAGCGCTAGTAGAATGTTCCTGTGGCATAAGGCAAGTTGACACAACTGAGCGTTTGATGCCTTTCGCAATGTCAGTCATCTCCAACAAAGAGAGATCCCTGCATCTGAGAAGTCGTTCCTGTATTTTCATAGAGTAACAGCTGTAAACAAAGTGATCACATACGTATGTGTCAATTGAAGTTCCAAAGTTGCAAGTTGAAGCCAAAAGTGTTAAAGCTGAAATAACTCCCTCTACATATCGGAATTTTGTTTTCTTTTTAAAAAAATTAACATTTTTGAAGAGAACACTATACTCCTCGACAAATTTGATCCTTGGTATAGTAACTACCTCTGGATACTCATCCCAGTCAACAGCTTGATGTGGGGGAGGGGAGCATGTAACCTCAAGTAAGTTGTTGAATATTTGCTGTCTCTCTTGACCGAGATGACTAAACAAAAGTGCTACTTTACTCTTTGGGCTCAAATGTCTCAGCATGGGCAGCAACTAAATAGTTTTCAAAGTAGTGTATCCAGGGTTTCCACTTAATGGGTGGTTTGACTGGACACGTAAGGGATGGAGTTATTTGAACTAAATGGCTAGTCACTATGAGAGAAAGGCAAAAGGGAAGTAAAATATAAAATCAGTCTAGGCAATAAAATGCACAATACCTCAGAAATGGTTGCCTTTGGGGTGGTGAAGGAACGGTATAGCTGTGCAAGTGGGGAAAGCACTCAAGACAAACAATAGTCTGGACAAATAACCAAACCGACATGAACAATTTGCCCAACTGAAGCTGACATGATGCCATTGGAATTTAGGTGTGGTAAGCAAATCTGTGATAACTCTGCTCTCTTCAATGTTTCAGTCCTTGAAGGCCAAAGCAAAATATTTGTGCGTCGTGACGTAAAGAGAAATGGTTTTGGAAACTGGTGAGCCCAAAGAAAGATGGCCGTCACACCAGTGAAGTGTTGACGTAAGAGGTGCCCTGAGGAAACCACAGACTTGAAGAAGTAAACGGGCCCTCCCCGCATAGAGGGCACACAGCCGATGGTGGAGCCAACACAGAGGGCAAGCAGCCAATGGTGGGCACTGGCTCCTCCCTTGGAGCACTGTGAGCACAGGAAGAGCACGCAGAAGACGCTGCAAATTAAAGGAAGCCAATGAGAGGGCCCAGCTCCTGGCTTCTCCTCCAGGGTACGGCGGGGACAATTTGGTGAAGCAGGGGCCGCTGCATACAAGGCTACAGATACAAGTAAGCGATGAAGAGAGGCAGACACACAGTGGCAGTATGCTGAAAATAGAGGAGTGAAAACCAGAAAAGCCCACATTTAGGGGGGTGGCAATCCAAGCAGCGAAAACCAGAGAACAAATTGGATGGTTAAGTATCTCGTAGTCAAATGTAAAGGAAGATGATTCATGTAGGCAAGTGCATATCTTGGAGTTTATTTGAGCCACAGAGATAGGAGCCCACAACCAGTACTCGATAGAATATCGAGGGTACAGAATATTGTGAGCATAATATTGTGGAATAAAATATAATATCAAGAAGGTAACTGGCCAGTGGAAGGTACAGATTTACTATTCTTAACTCCACATCTACGTACCTCAGATATATATACTGCTACTATATATACTACTATATATGTACTGCTCTCTGTGCTGACAACCTTGCAACTAACTCAGTTGTCATGAACGGGCATCACAAAAACATCACTAGGCTAAGGGCGAAATCAAAAGAAAATCATGCATGTGAACAAGTATAAACAAGAAGAACCTGCAAGCAGCATCACCGTGACCAGTCGTGCAACCAGTGTGCCAGTACAAAACAGTATAGCAAACATTAAGCAAGCAAAGAGAAAATCTAGAATGGTACAGTGTGGCACCTAGAGAAGTGTATTTGCAAACATCTATAGAACCACACATGGCATCCCGCCATATCCAAGCCACCAGAAGTCCCAAAACAAACCATGGAGAATCTCCTGCAGTAGATCTAGGGATGTAATTGATTAGGAAATTTGAAATGGTTTCCAAGATAATTCTAAGCAGTAAAAAAGGATTATGCATTCCTCATAGTCATATGCCAGAGGCTTGAAACAGTGTAAAGTGTTCAGAAAGAAATAGCTACTAAGAATAATTTCAGATATCTATTCTTTAATGTGTAAAGATACCACTGGTATGCACCTATCAAAACTTTAGTTGAAAACAAAGTTAGAAGTTGAAGGCACCCGGAGGAAAGAAGTAACAAAATACAAAAACAAAAGTGAAAGAGATATCCAAATCCTGAATTGTATCACCACACCAGGCACACAAGTCCTTCTAAGAGGCCGACTTAAAGTGTGGTTTAAGGCATTGTTATCAGTTGAGTGACTGTTAGAAGGGGATGTACTCTGCAAGCTTGATGAACGGTTACCCCTGCCCTGAGGCTATTCTAATCTGGATTGTGCAATGAGGTCTAAGCCTGTCTCTGGTGATGTGAAGACCTGGAGGGTGGACCTATTGTGACCTTATAGTGGGCATATGACTACTGTCTGTGTCTGGGTAAGTTATATGAAATGTTTTTTATGGATCAGTGACAGAAGATCGGACACACATATATTGTGTGGACAGAATATCCTGACAAAAATATAGAGGACAAAAATATTGAGAAGGTAAGCACACATAGTTAAGTATAAATTCACTATTCTTAACTCCAGATCTACGTACCTTGAAGAAATATACATATATATATATATATATACTCCTTTAGGACTTGAACTTCCACCTCGAGAACACCAACGCCAACAACTATACCACCCTGCTCGACAACCTTGCTAACCTCGGCCTCAAGCAACTCGTCACGACACCCACCCACTCCGCAGGACACACAATCAACCCCATTTTCTCTGCCAGCAAACACATCTCCTTCAGCCACACCCCGAACTCCACTGGACTGACCACCACTGCATCCACTTCTCCTTCGAGAAACCCACAACACACCATCACCCACAACGGATCCCCCATCGCAGATGGAACAAGGTCACCGAAGACCAACTGATCACTAACCTCTCCCGGGACCCACCTATCGACACCACCGACACTGACACAGCAGCCCGCAACCTCAGGCAATAGATCGATGACTGTGCCAACACTCTCGCCCCGATCAAGAATCCTTCCAACAGACGCACAAACAGAAAGGCCCTCTGGTTCACCGCCGACCTCCAAGAATCTAAGCAAACATGCCAAAGACTTGAAAAGAAGTGGTGCCAAGATTAGACACTGGACAACCACACAGCCTTCAAGAACGTCATCCGCAGACACCACCAACTCATCTGAACCACCAAGAGAACCGCCTTCAAAGAACGCATCGACAACAACGCACACAGCCACAATTAACTCTTCAACCCCGGCTCCACCGTCAATGACATCCCGCATCACAAGACCTCTGTGACTCCCTAGCCACCTTCTTCTACCGCAAGATTGCAGACATCCATGACAGCTTCAGTACTCAATCCCCCGTCAACCACTGACACCACAGACTCGCCACCTACCATCCTCCTGCTCTCCTGGACCCACGTCAACGACAACGACACCATCAAAATCATGAACACTATCACATCATGAACACCATCCACTCCAGCTCACCATCTGACCCTTACCCTCACCACATCTTCAACAAAGCAAGCTCTGTCATCGCACCCCAACTCGGGAAGATCATCAACAGTTCCTTTGAGACTGCCTCTTTCCCAGGGAGCTGGAAGCAAGTTGAGATCAACGCCCTCCTCAAGAAATCCAAGGCGGGCCCAAAGGACCTCAAGAACTTCCAGACCATCTGCCTGCTCCCTTTCCTGGCAAAAGTCATAGAAAAAATTGCCAACAAACAACTGACCCGTTTCCTCGAGGAGGACAACACTCTGGACCGATCCCAATCCCGATTCTGCCACAACCATAGCACCAAAACCACCCTCATCGCCGCCACCGATGATATCAGGACCATACTGGTCAACGGCGAAGCCGTGGCCCTCCTCCTCCTCGACCTCTCAGCCACATTCAACACCGTCTGCCACCACACCCTACGCACACGCCTCAAAGATGCAGGAAACCGCGACAGAGCCCTGGATGGATCACCTCCTTCCTCACCGGCAGAACTCAGGGAGTCCGCCGCCCTCCATTCGGCTCTGAAGCCACCAAAACCATCTGTGGCATACCCCAGGGTGCATCCCTCAGCCCATCACTCTTCAACGTCTACATGGCTCCGCTCGCTAACATCGTCCGATCTCACAACCTCAACATCATCTCATACGTCGATGACACCCAGCTGATCCTCTCCCTCACCAAGGACCCTGCCACCGCCAAGACCAACCTCCATGAAGGAATGAAGGCCATCGCCGAATGGATGAAGAACTGCCTGAAACTGAATTCTGACAAGACTGAGGTCCTCATCTTTGGCTCCACCCCCTCCGCATGGGACGACTCCTGGTGGCCTGCCACACTGGGAACTGCACCGATACCCACTGACCACGCACGCAACCTGGGATTCATCCTGTACTCTTCACTATCTATGACCCAGCAAGTCAACGCCATCTCCTCCTCCTACTTCAACACCCTCCACATGCTTCGGAAGATCTACAAATGGATCCCCACTGAAACCAGAGGAACAGTGACCCAAGCCCTCGTAAGCAGCAAACTGGACTACGGCAATGCCCTCTATGCAGGAACCACAGCCAAACTCCAGAAAAGACTGCAACACATCCAGAACGCCTCCGCGCATCTCATCCTGGACGTCCCCCGCCACTGCCACATCACATCCCACCTGAGAGACCCACACTGGCTCCCAGTCAATAAGAGAATCACGTTCAAACTCCTCACCCACGCTCACAAGGCACTGCACAACACCGGACCAGAATACCTCAACAGACGGCTCTCCTTCTACACCCTGACAGCTTCGCTCCGCCGACCTTGCCCTCACCACCGTCCCACGCATCCGCAGAACAACCGCTGGCCGCAGATCGTTCTCCCACCTCGCCGCCAAGACGCGGAACACTCTTCCCACCCACCTGCATCAGACTAAGGACCTGCTTACCTTCAGGAGACTTCTCAAGACATGGCTGTTCGAGCAGTAGCAGCCCCCCCCACACGTAAGCACCTTGAGATCCTCACAGGTGAGTAGTGCGCTTTACAAATTCTATGATTAATTGATTGATAATATATCTATATCTCTCTCTCTCTATCTCTCTCTATATATATATATATATATATATATATATATATATATATATATATATATATATATATATATGTAGAGTTATGTATATTAAAACTTTACTTACCTATAGAAAGTAACCTTCATGATATTCTTGTCCTTGATATTTTTGACACAATAGTCTGTCCCACAATATTTGTGTTTCCGACATTTTGTCCCAAAGCCGGGTTTTATGCATCAATTTTGTGATGAGATCCTTTTTTCTCTGTGTCAAGGAGAGGGTGGTCCACTGACCCAGCTTGTGTAAATTCTGCATTTATGTGAAATCCAGATCCTTATGCTGACATTCTGAATGTATATATTTAGTTCATGTATGTGCATTGAGTGTGTATACTTTAGGACTGTGTGAATGCGTCTGGTGGGTTCCACTTTGGATGGTTTAATACAGCACAAGATAGAAGGTGGATGCAGCTTCTCTAGGCAGTGGAAGTGCATTGGCTGCCTTCCTGTGGCTAGAGGGTGGAAACTCAGACACAGAAGTGAAGAAGCATGGAGACAGGGTTCCTCTTGAAAATTTAAATGAGGGCCTTGTCAGCAAAGGGCTGTTCATTAGTATTTCCTGAGCATTGCCATTTGGTGGAAGGTATGGAGGAAGGCCTGTTCATTTGTCTGTCCCTGATTACTGCTTCAGGAAAGTTGATCCTGCTGACCAGGCCCCAGCTCCAGTGCTCTTTCCCTAAATTCTACCATTGTTTCCACAACTGGCACACCCCTGACACAAAGCAAAGGACCTGGTAAAAGATACCAGTGGTACCAAGGGCTCTGTGACCAGTGACCCTCTTCTGCGATGCCATGCCTACAAACCACTGCCTGTGGCATAGGTAAGTCACCCGTCTAGCAGGCCTTACAGCCCTAAGGCATGTGCTCTCTGGAGCCAGAAGCAAAACCTGCTCTGGGTGGAGGTGCTTCAGAACTCCCCCTGCAGGAACTGTAACACTTGGCGGTGAGCTTGAAAGGCTCAGGCTTCCTCTTACAGTGCCCCAGGGCACTCCAGCTAGTGGAGCTGCCCGCCCCGCAGCACAAAGCCCCACTTTTGGCATCAAGTCTGGCGGGAAAATTAGGTAAAACAGGGAGGAGTAACCACTCCAGTTAGGCCTACCCCTAAGGTGTCCAGAGCTGAAGTGTCTCCCTCCCTGCAGAATCCTCCATCTTGGTTTGGAGGACAGGGACCAACAGGGTTAGGAGTGTGCCCCACCTCCCCAAAGGGAGTGGGCACAGGAAGAAAGCCATTGGCTACTGCCCTCTGACCCCTCTAACACCCCTAAATCTAGTATTTAGGGGCACCCCTGAACCTATCTCGCCAGATTCCTGGTGAACTGAAGAAGAAAAAACAGAAGCAAGAAGAAGGACTGCTAAGCTGATCCCAGCATAGAAGATGCCAGACACCAACTGACTTAGCCCCAGCCCTACCGGCCTGTCTGCAGCTTCTGAAGTCATGCTCCAAAAAAACGACGCATCCTGCAGGACCAGTGACCTCTCGAAACCCCCAGAGGACTGCCAGCCCACCAGAAGACCAAGAATTCCTAAGGACAGCATCCCTGTCCATAAAAAACACCAAGAAGGACTCCAGAACTGCCCTGGATTTGCGAGTCCTGCCCACTCTGCACACAACGCCCACGGCCCGAGTCCAGGTGGCCCACCAGTCCAGAGCAGGTCCCCAGGCGATTCCGACCTTGTGTCCTCCCTGGGTTGATCCCTCCTTGCCAAAACAACTACGCCTGCAGCCTAAATCCGGAGGACCGCCTCTGACTGCAAGAGAACCAGACAAAGATTCCTGATGGCTAAAGGTACACCTGCACCCGCAGTCCCCTGGCCTTGGGGAATCCGACCACTGGTCCAGCAACATTGAACAAGTGACCCTCCTTCTTGTCCAGCCTGTGGTTTTCCGGAACTGACCCCCTGGACTGGGCCTGCAGCATCTTTGTGACCCCTGTGTTCCCCCTATTGAAAAGCATTGGGAGCCCGGCGCTGTGTTTGCACCCTGCAACCGGCTGCCCCTGTGCCGCTGAGGGTGTGTGTTTGGTGCTGACCTCGGCCCTCCCCAGTGCTCACCTAAACCCCCCAGGTCTGTCCTCCAAAATCGCAGTTACTTACCTGCCAGCAGATCTGTTTCCAAGTGCCCCCAGTCTCCATAGGATCACATTCTAAGCCTACCTTCAACTTTGACCTCTGCACCTGGCCGCCCCGTGTTACTGGTGGTATAAGTTTGGGTTCATCCTGAAACCCGACCAGTGGACATCCTAAACCCCGGAGACTGGAACTGTAAGTCAAGTACTTACCTCAAAACTGCACTAACACTTCCCCCCCAGGACTGTTCTGAAAATTGCAGTGTCAACTTTTGAGACTGAAAAGTGTTTCTTCCTGTAAACTGTTTTATTTACCAAATCCAAACAAAGTGTCTTTGATACATATGCATGATACTTACTTGCAAATGTACTTACCTGCAACAAGATCCTTTTGGTTCTAGAAATAAAGTAACAAAGTATATATTTCAAATACAAATACATTGACCTGAAGTTAGTCATTGTGTGTGTGCCTCATTTATTGCCTGTGTGTACAGCAAATGCTCTGCACTACCCCCTGATAAGCCTAACAGCTTGACCACCCTGCCACAAAAGAGAGCATTAGTATTATCTACTTTAGCCTTTGTTAAGCCTCTGGGGAACCCCTGGACTCTGTGTACACTATGGGGGTCATTCTGACCCTGGCGGCCGGTGGCCGCCAGGGCCACCGACCACGGGAGCACCGCCAACAGGCTGGCGGTGCTCCCACGAGCATTCTGACCGCGGCGGTTCAGCCGCGGTCAGAAGCGGAAAGTCGGCGGTCTCCTGCCGACTTCCCGCTGCTCGGGGGAATCCTCCATGGCTGCGGAGCGCGCTCCGCAGCCATGGGGATTCTGACACCCCCTACCGCCATCCTGTTCCTGGCGGGTCTCCCGCCAGGAACAGGATGGCGGTAGGGGGTGCCGCGGGGCCCCTGGGGGCCCCTGCAGTGCCCATGCCAATGGCATGGGCACTGCAGGGGCCCCCGTAAGAGGGCCCCACTGTGTATTTCAGTGTCTGCAATGCAGACACTGAAATACGCAACGGGTGCAAACTGCACCCGTCGCACCCCTGCAACTACGCCGGCTCAATTCTGAGCCGGCGTCCTCGTTGCAGGGGCATTTCCTCTGGGCCGGCGGGCGCTCTTTTGGAGAGCGCCCGCCGGCCCAGAGGAAATGTCTGAATGGCCGCCGCGGTCTTTTGACCGCGGTGTGGTCATTTGGCGGCTCCCTCCAGGCGGGTGGCTCCCGCCGCCCGCCGGGCTCAGAATGAGCCCCTATATCTCATTTTGATATAGTATATACGGAGCCAGCTTCCTACAAGTGGTATCTGAGGGCCATATGTCCGAACACATTTTCCCATAGACACAGAATGGGCAAAACTGCTTGCTACATCTGGCCCTAAATTACCCACTTTGTTCCAGTTCCAAGTTCTTCAAGGCCAAGGAACCGGGTGCCCCACAGATTACTGGAAGAATTTCTGTGTGACCAGGGCCGGGGAATCCATGACAGCCAGTCTTCCAGAGGTGAGGAGACATTACCTGGAGTCTGCAGTTTCTGTTGGAGGAGCTGAGGGTATGCCTAAAGCCTAGAAGCCTTCCTGCCTGCTGAGAGAGGTGGATGAAGTGTGCCTAGATATGCAACATCTTTTTGACACTTAATATTTTCCTAGGAAGCAAAGGCTTATTCTGCTACCTCTGAGAGAACCATTGTTTTTTAATATATCACTTATCCAGATTCCTAGGAATATAGGGTTGCTCCTTATGATTATTGAATTAGAACAGCAATATTGGCTGGTCTCTATATTAGGCTCTGTGCCCTTTCATATGGGTTCACATAAAGTGAAGAGGTGCACGAGAAAGCATTTTGTTTTCATGACCTATTGAGGAACATTGGAGTGAAACTTTGTGGTGTGAGAACACTCACAAATATGGCCTAATTGCTTATTGTTTTCATCCCCTACACCTTGTATTAAGAAAGGTAGAGCTGTATCAATACTAAGCAAGTACACCATGTATGTACATCCTGCCCATAAAACATACACACTATCATACAAATCACTGCCAAATACTAAGCCCCAGCCATAACATTGCAACATCTTAAAAGGCATTATATCAGAGGAAATAGATTGTATTTTGAACAGGAGTGGTCAGAACACATACAACGCGAGTGAACAGAAAAATGGCATACACATGACAAAGGCATAGACACATTTGCCTAATGCAGCCTCTTAAGCAGAGCTTTAGGCTCAAGCACTCCAACATAGCCACATATAATTCTTTGCAGTATCACTGTGGCCACTTATAGTCTCAAAAACCCTGTTCAACCTCACAATGTAGATCATAGATTGATATACTCAAATATGCCTTGAAATGCTCCATCAAGCCTCACAGTAGATGGGTATAATCTGAAATGCCAAGGGCAGCTTTAAGATGTGCAGGTTTACAATCAAAAGCCCAGTACAGTCTGATAATATATATGGGGAACCATAGATACCTAGAGGAACCTAACAATGTGCAGTTGTGTCCCTCGGAAAGCCACCCACAAAGTACTCCCCCTTTTTTCTGAGCACCTACACTAAAAGAGCCAGTGGCCAGAAAGGTGCTGTGAGCTCTGTTACTCCTGAA